>NW_028270142.1:42909933-43264933 GCF_037043375.1 Chiloscyllium plagiosum
CCCAAAGTGTTCAGATTGTTACTCCAGCCTTTATTAAATAGTTATCCCTGTTCCACGATATTAACGTAGAGTCCCTACAGTGCAGAAACAGGCCCTTCGGCCCAAATAGTCCACACTGACCCTCTGAAGAGTATCCCACTCAAGCCCATTCTCCTACCCTATTACCCCTAACTAACACATCCCTGAACACTGTGGGCAATTTAGCATAGCCAATCTACCTAACATGTGGAAGGAAACTGGAGCACTTGGAGGAAACCCACACAGACACTGGGAGAATGTGCCAGCTCCTCACAGTCGCCTGAGGCTGGAATTGAACCTGGGTCCCTGATGCTGTGAGGCAACAGTGCTAACCACTGAGCCACCATTTTGCAAGAATCCTGCCAACCTGCCTCTATTCATTATACATCACAATCTGCTCAACTCTTGATTTGATGTCCATGGCCACATCCTGCTGCTGTTCATTCGATTCTCAGTCCAGAATATTTAAAGGAAGTACAGTTTTGTCCTGTGAGCTTTATTCATAGGAAACTGCATTAAGAACTCCCAGACTTAATAAGTAATGGAGAGAAAATATTTTCATCCCTTAAAACTGAATGGTATTTGGATTAAAAGAAGAGGTGAAACAAATGTGTAGCAATCCATTGCACTATACATTACCCTCCAAGGATGCACTTGATTGTTGGTATTGACTACAATGTTGTAGTTAGTTATTAAGGTGGCAAAAACTTTTTTTCTGGACATGCTTTGTAAACATATGTTTGTTCCCACAGCAAATGAAGGAAGCTGATGAGTCCCTCAAAAAGGAACAGCAAAAGGATGAAATGAGAAAAGAAAACCAAGTCAAGAAGATTTAGTGTAAAGTGAATATGACGGACCTTAATCAACTTAAGCTATACACCAAAATGTATTATCAATAAGTAATGGGTGTGAAAAATATGTATTGCGTGAAAACTCTACAAAGCATGGTGCTAAATATAATCAATTCTCTTGTAAATTTATTCACTAATTCTCGCATGAAGTGTTACCATTTAGTTTATGCATCTAAAATATATAAACCTATTTTCACTGTAGAATAAAGCATTAATCAGGATGTGTGTGTGTGTATGTATGGATAACCAAAAGGAGATTTATCCCAGATGACCAACGTTTCAAGCGGACAGCTAGCAATTTTCCCAGTAATTGGCTACGTGCAGTGTGAATGCTCGGAACATGAGTCGGTAAAAATTTCAACTGCTCTTTATCTTGAATTTGTAAAAGATGGAATGATTTGAGATTTTATTTTTAAAAAAACTATAAATCATAAATACGAATACACTACTTGAACTTCTAGCACTATAATTTAGCAGAGTGTATTGGAGCAAGTGACTTTTAAATCAAACTGCTGATATTAAAGTCATTGTAAATTAATAATTATCTTACTTTACACCCATTTTTATTGACCAGCTTCATCCTATCCTGGTGGTAGCCTTCGGGTTCATGGGTTTTATATAATTTTTTCCCCTACTTATGAAAGAGTCCAAAACTAGGGATCAGAAATATGGTAGTTACTAATAAATACACAATGGAGTTCAGGATAAACTTCTTTACCCAGAGAGTAACCAAGATTTGCAACTCACTACCACAGACAGGTTGGTGCACGTAGTATATGTAATTTTAAGCTGAGATGGATCAGCATATGAGGTGGAGAAAGGAAAAGCTGTGAAGGAGTAAAGTGGGAACTTGCAGCACTCAATTCTCTCAGGTTCAATTTTGATATTGTTATTAAACTTGATGAGACATGCTGTATCTATCTGCTGTGCTGACTTTTACCTAGCAAAGACTAAATGACAATTCTGACATTTTCCTCCAATTTCCCACTGGATCATGGACCCACCACTAACTATTCCCCCACTGTTTCCAGAGCTGTCACTGATTTCTTCCCTCTACAGTCTCCAAACTCTTAGTCCCTTGCTCTGCCTCTGATCCAAAATGCACAATCAGGATTACCACAGAACACCCATTGTTTCAGCCAGGGCAGCACAGTGGCTTAGTGGTTAGCACTGCTGTCTTAGTGCTAGTTCGATTCCATGCTCGGGTGACTGCGTGGAGTTTGCACATTCTCTCTGTCTGCGTGGATTTCTTCCAGGTGCTCCAGTTTCCTCCCGGTCTACAGATGTGTAGGTTAGGTGGATTGACTGTGCTTGAGAGTGTGGTGCTGGAAAAACACAGGTCAGATAGCATCCATGGAGCAAGACAATCGACATTTCGGGCATAAGCCCTTCATCAGGAATTATAGAGACCATACTATGCCTGAAACGTCAATTCTCCTGCTCCTCAAATGCTACCTGACCTGCTGTGCTTTTCCAGCACCACACTCTTGACTCTGATCTCCAACAAGCACAGATTGACTGTGCTAACTTGCCCATAGTATCTGGGATGTGCAGGCTAGATGGATTAGCTGTGGGAAATGCAGGGGCACAGTGATTGGGTTGGGTGGTGGGTCTAGTTGGGATGCTTTTTGGAGAATCAGTATGGACTAGATGGCCTGGATGACCTGCTTTCACACTGTAGGGATTGTATATCTTCTTTCTAACTCAATTTCTTCTCCCTTTGTTCAATCTTTTACACTCTTCATCCATAGTTCTTTCGATGACTCTGGCAATTTAACAGATTCCTTGCCCTAAGGTGTAACCATGGACAACTGTTTTCCAGTAAGGACTCTTCTGATCTCCTCCTAGTTTCTGTCCCCATCAGATATGTTAGGGAATGCAAGCTTCCATACCATCACTTCTGTCTTCTCTTTCCCTTGACCAATGATGATCTTCCTCCTCCCATTCACTAGGGATAATTGACTTCCTGGTCCATTCTATTTTTCACATTTCATGCTATCCTCTTCCCCTGCCTGATGGAACAAGGATAGGGAATCACTTGTCTTTATCTTGCATTTCTCTAACCTGCCATCATTTAAAAAAACCATTGCAATTCCACCTGCCATCATTTAAAACAAAATCTCACTAGTCCTCTACTTTCACCATTCCAAACAGCCTGCAGCCTCATCAACACACTGGTCCAGCCCTAAGGCACCTCAAACAACCTTCATTTTCCTATGATACTTTTCTGTACAACACCCGCTTCTCATCATCCAAAGACCCAAACACTAAGTGGGGGGAAAAAAAAATTCATTAACACTAATGTTGGATCATATGTGATAAATTACTCCTAATCAATCAGCCTGGATAGATAACTGACTGATGAACAGAAGATAGAAAGTCAGAATAAACGGGTTTGTTTTCTGGATGGCAAGATGTTACTAGTTGAATGTTGGCTTTTATAGCTAAGGGAGTAGAATATAAAGGTAAGGAAGTGTTGTTGCAGTTTTAGTCCCCTTATTTGAGGAAAGATGTAGTGGTATTGGAGGCATTTCAGAGGAGATTCACTAGTTCGATTGATCCCAGAGAGGATGGGTTTGTCATATAAAGAGAGATTGAAAAGATCAGGCCTATAATTCTCTGGAATTTTAGAAA
Organism: Chiloscyllium plagiosum; assembly: GCF_037043375.1. NCBI lineage: Eukaryota > Metazoa > Chordata > Chondrichthyes > Orectolobiformes > Hemiscylliidae > Chiloscyllium > Chiloscyllium plagiosum. The sequence goes on from NW_028270142.1 coordinate 42,913,437, forward strand.
AATGAGGGGAGATAAATTGAGATATTCAAAATGATAAAAGGTGTGAATAAAATAGAGGCAGAGTGGATGCTTCATCTTGTGGGGCATTCTAAGAGGAGAGCTCATAGTCTTAGGATAATGGGAAGCAAATTTACAACAGAGTTGAGGAGAAACTACTCCCAAAGGTTGGGAGTCTGGAATTTGCTACCCCAAAATGCAATGGATGCTGGGACAGTGACTAAATTTGAGGAGGAGTTAGATCTTTAATTGCTTGAAGGGATATGGAGAGAAGGCAGAATGGGGAAAAGGGCTGATCGAATGGGAGAGGATATTCAATAGGCTGAATGACCTGGTTCTGCTTCTATATCTTATGACCTTATCAGGCAAGTACTTTCAAGAACAACTTTATTCCATGTGAAGAAGGCTAATAGCATGCTGGCCTTCATAACAAGAGGGATTTAGTATAGTAGCAGAGGTTCTTCTGTAGCTGTACAGGGTCCTGGTGAGACCACAGATGGAGTACTGTGTGCAGTTCTGGTCTCCAAATTTGAGGAAAGACATTCTGGCTATTGAGGGAGTGCAGTGTAGGTTCACGAGGTCAATTCCTGGAATGCATTCAGCTGATACAGTTCCATTGAAACTGAACACAAGTTCAAGGAACAGTGACTCCTACTTTGATAAGGAAATTTACAACCTTCCAGACTCAACATAGTGTTTAAAAATCCTGGATCATAACTTACATCACCAACTTGTTTTTTCTTCCTCATTTCCTATCTTGAATTTGTATCGTTTGCACTTCTACTAGATCTTTTATTTTAAAAATTGCCATATCACTTCCTTTTGGCTTAACACCACAACTTATGTCTTATTACCAACCTCTGTCCAAGCACCACCTTTTCACATGCGGAAACCCTGCTAAGTTTTTAATCAGTTCTGATTTAACAGTTAGACTGACGACATTTATTTTCCAACTCCCTCCACAGATGCTACCAGACCTGTCAAGTATTTCCAGCATTAGAAATTAAAAGCAAATTCTTACTTTTGTATTAAAGTGAGAAGAGGCCGATGTGAATCATAAACACATTCTCCAATTGAGCAAAATGCCTGTTTCTAAGTAATTAGGACAATACAGTTTTCTGAAATACATTGAGCGCTCTGGCTGCTTTCATTGCCCCCAGGTTTAGGTTAACAAGTTTATTCTTACAAACACCCACTGACTGTGTTCAAAATGGCTTTTGAAAGGAATATTTGAGCATTAAAATTGAGAGTGCATTAGATTAACAACTGTGGACAGTGTTCTGACCTGATACATTCTTTGGCTGCATGTCAAGATGCAAACTGGAGCTACAACATGGAAACAACATGGAGGCAAGTGCTTTCAAGAACAACTTTATTCCATGTGAAGGCGGCTAATAGCATGCTGGCCTTCATAACAAGAGGGATTTAGTATAGTAGCAGAGGTTCTTCTGTAGCTGTACAGGGTCCTGGTGAGACCACAGATGGAGTACTGTGTGCAGTTCTGGTCTCCAAATTTGAGGAAAGACATTCCCTGCTAGAGTATACAGGGTAGGAGTAGGTCCCTTGATTTAAACACTGGTAACACCTGTACCATATGTTCATCTCATGTGCTTGATAGTTTGGCGAATCAAGGTACCCTGATCTAAAGCATGGATTATAGTGCTGCACACCCACTCAATGCTATTTACTGGCACTCCAATCAGCTCCTGAAATGTCATTTTACCAATAGTACCAAGTTTCCACAGCATAGCCCAGTTCCAAATTGCCACCCTTCCAGCCACATACAAGCTTTAGCTGGACTTGGGGTAGCTGTGGATCTTTGAGCGAATATATCTAAATGTGCCCCTTTTCAGATGAGGGGATTGATTACTTTTGATATAATAAGTGCACATTTTACTTCAACAAAGCAAGAACAAGAGGAGAATCAATAAATAGCATTGCAGTATACCATCTGACCTGAAACTATACCACCATTCTGTCAGTATCTCACAGGCTCTCCCTTACAACACTGTGGTGTTTGCTCATGACATGGACTGCAGGGTGGATCACCATTTCCTTTTAAAGGGGAATTAGAAATAGACAATAAATGCTGGTCTTAATAGTGACACACCTCTCAAGAGATTAAAGAACCATCCTGTTTTTCCTTATGCTGAAGCTAAACCACACTCTCACTAATGTTTATATTAAGAACCCCAAGCTGTGGAAATGCATGAATAATGTGCCATCTATTCAATAACCTGAATTATTTGAGATGTATAGTTGAAATGGCATCTACCATCTCCCAGTCCAGTTGTATAATTACATTGGTGTTTGACATACTGCAAATCTTTCAAAAATGTAGAGTCTGGAATCAGCCCTTAAAGTACCATCCAACTTGCATTTTTATATCACCTTTAAAATGGTAGTGTTCCAAAGTATTTTCAACAGAATGATTAAACAAAACTTATCGCTTTAATATATTCCTTGGAACAATATTAAGTTGAGAGTTATGAAAAGAGCTCCAGAGCCCTGAGGCTTTAAGAGGTGTATTTTGTCTTGATTTCTTTTGAGAGATTGAACAAGAAGCACCAAGCAGTCTGTGGTAGCACAAACAGCTTGTGAGGCCTTGGGTGTTTTTTTAAAAAAAACACTTGGAACAATAGAAGCAGCCTGGATGGGTGTGGCCAGCATTCAGACCAGGATTTCTAGGTTTTTTTAAGTTTTTAGATTTGACATAAGCTGCAGTTTTGAAGCAGCAGCTACTCACCCCTCTTCCCCCCCCCTTCTCTGTTACACCTAGACGCTAGGGTTTCCTCTTCCTAATGTGGGCACTGCATACAAGAAAATCAGATTTCTGAATTTGCCTTTTGATAAAGGACGTATTTATGGGATGTTCCTAATATTGGAACAGTTAATTAGTAATAGTTACTGTATCTATTACTGTTACATTTTCCAATAATGTTATTCCAATTTCTTCTTTTATTGCATTTTAACTTTAGAGTTCAAATAAATTGTTTTGCTTAACGCAGAGTAGTTTGACCAGTCAAATTGCATCTGAAACACAGCATTTGCCTTTAAAAATAAAGGAAAGTTAGCGTCTAGGCCACCTTAAAATATTTTGAAGGAGTCTGATCTGGTCTGGTCCACAACTTCAGGAACCAGAGAGCTGGAAGCACAATGGTGAACAGATAGAAATTAGTTGCTCAAGAGGCCAGAATTTAGAACAGCACAGCCATCATTTGGCTGGGTAAGCTAAAGCATGGAAGGATTTTAAAACAATGTCTCAATTTACAAGTTTTCAAACTTATCAATCAGGAAACCAATATGAATGAGCAAGCATCTACATGGTTAGTAAATGAGTTGGAAAATAGAGAACAGAATTTCAGATAAGCTGAAATTTGCAAAAAGGCTTCAAGGCAATTTAGACAACTTCAAAGGGTGTAAAAATTTGAATGTCAAAATGTAGACTCTGTACATCATTTCTTTATTTCCAATGTCCTTGTGCACTGGTCACTGAAAGCTAGCATTCAAGTGCAAAAACAGGAAGTCAAATGGTATATTTGGTTATACAGCAAACTTGGTTTAACTGGCACCTAGTGAACCAGCACTTAAACTGGTAAAAATTATACATCTGAAATACCAGACGTTTACTGTACTATCATGATCTTGTGCTGTCTGATTAGTCAGTTGAGGGCACGAATGAGAAGACTCTCCGCCAGTACATTTTATTTAAGTAATTTATGCTGTAAATATAGTAGAACAGTGATGTGCCGAGCATTACATTTCTATTATTGTGTTTTAATATGACGTAGACCTCTAGATCAATAGGAATATTTGATCAACTGGTATAAGTATGGTCTCATGTGTGCCAGTCAGTAGAACAAATTTTGACATTTATGAATTATGATAAATGGAGCTGTTTGAGCATTTTCTGGATTGAGAAATGATCTTCAATATAATTTAAGTCAGCAGCTTAATGTATGGTGTTGTCTACAGAAAGTCAGACATTGGACTTGAGGAAAAAGAAAATCTTGAGTTCAGAAATGGGGTTTATGGCCCTTAATTGCTGGAAGGGCCTGGCTTTCTGTGCTAATGATTGTCCAGCAATCCTTAGGTCTGAATCAACACATTTATATGAATGGTAAGATTGCTGGAAGTAGCAGGACCTGATTACCAGTGTGTTCCTTTCGTCACATTTGTAACAATGCTTAGTTTGAAAGAATCACTGATTGATAATAAGTCAGCCACACTTTTTTATTCAGATGTGAATATATAAATTTGAGAACAGGTTGGAGCTTGGGATGCCATGTTTTTAGACTGTTACATTATTTGGTCCAATAACATTCATAAGTAGTGGTTACTCTTTCTGTTCTTTGCACCAAACGATGCATCACAAAATATAACACATGCACAATCAATTGGGACAACTCTAACCAGAATACATACATGTTTAACATTGGGTGTTTCCACCACATTAATCTAATACAACTGACAGCTGTACATAGTCACTGCTATTACCCTCAGTACCATGTAAACACAAATATTTACAGTTCTTGTACAAATACACAGGGTTGGAGAGTTCTAAAAGGTGCCATCACAAGGTTATACATCATAAAGTACAAACTATTTACAATAATACATTAACTTAGCTGCAACTACACAACTGCTGTGAATTCCTTCACTATTTAAATGTTTCCACAATTAAAATCAGATTATTAAAAACTGGAATGCCAATACATATGTGAGAGTGACTAACCCACCCCAATTCCAAGGCAGTGTTTGGTTTGGAATATACTTCCATAACTAGACGACTGACTGGAAGTTCGTTTTTCCCTGCAAAGCCCACAGATCTACATTTCAGGGAAGGATTGATAAAAAAAACTAAACCCTTTCTAATTTTTTAACTCCACACTAAACCGAAAAGAAAACATTGTGTGAAATGTTTGCAAAATGTTCTAGTTACAAACAGTTTCCTATTTGGATTCAATCACTACTGACCCTCCTACGGATCACCATAAATTTTCAACTGGGGCCTTGAAATGTTGATCTGTAGACACCTAGAGATCATTTCCTTCAACAGAAAGTACGTGGACAGAATTTCAGACCTTACACTGCAACACATAAGCAGCAAGTAATTCACATTTCTTTTAAAAAAAATTACACTGACACTTGTCTTTCCAACTGATTACATCTTATTGGCCGGCAAAAAACAATACAACTTAGTTTCATATTTCCAGTCACATCACAGATTACCCCATCAAGCTGACAGAACAAGCAAATGCAAACAAACAGACTAAGAGACAAGCTAACCTGAATATAGTGCTCTCTCCATTAGAGGGGCAGCATTGTGCCTTAAGCAGTGGCAGAATTACCTACCACCATTTACTCTGTCCATTTATAGCACCTTAAAATTCATGCTTGCTTGCCTGATCCTGAGTTTGAGTCAACACAGAACAACTTGTACTGATGTGAGCTCACTGCATACAAGTTATGACTCTTCGTGTGGCTGTTCTGTAGAGAGCTGATCATCAGCCTTGGAATATTAAAATACTTATACAGGAGCTGCAACATTTCAGTTATTGCTTTGATTCTTTTCTGTCAGATGCGATGGAGCATGCCACTTAACCGGCATTCTTTGAGCAGATGGTTTAAATAACAAGATTTGTTGGATTCTCCCTTAAGTGCTGTATTGGGAGCTACAAAGTGCTCCATTTACTTTAATTGCATTTAGTTTCATTAAACACACAAATGGGGTGATTGTAAACGCCTAAGTTTATACAGATATTAAAATTCTGCCCAGCTCATGTTTTTCTTGTTGGGAAATTAAAGTAGTAGCAAGCTGCATGCACAAAGACCATGCATTGTCAAGATATTGAACAAAAATTCAAAACAGCAATAAATAACTCTCAAAGCCCATTTAAAAGCTCAAGACTGAAAAAGGATATTTCACTGTGCTAAGTCAGTCACAAACCATAACAAGCAAGGACAACAATTAGAACAGACTCAAACTATTTAAATAACTTGACAGCAGCTGGTCTGACTGGAGGAACATAACAATCCATCCTTAGGGTTTCGCTGAATATTCACAGAAATAGTTTTCTCACAGAGAGGTAGCTGTAGAACATTGTTTTTCAAGTTCATGTTGTTCTCTTTTGACATTTCCAGCTCATTCAGCAGGTCAGCCATTTGGTTAGAATAGAACTTCCTGTTGCAGGAGGGGGAAGCTCGCTCCATAATATTGCTGGAACTGATGCACATTTTCCAGGTTGATTTCTCATGAATGCATATCGTTGAAGTTGGTTCAATGATGTACCTGCTACCATTTCCACAATGCCATTGTGAACCCAGGCAGAGACTCATCAGCTTCAGACTCTCCATCAAATCCTCTGCAGCTTTGGACTGGGATGTATATCCTTGGCTTGTACAGCTGCGAGTTGTTCCTGTGTTGTTGGTGCTCCCACTGGAGTCATTAGAAGGACTGCCCCCACCTTTGTTACCATCACTTGGGCTGCTCTTGTCAAGACTGGCATTACCATCACCTGGTTTGCCCTGTCCACTTCCATCCCCTCCACTTCCTGGAGGTCCTTCGCCGCTATCACGGCGATGCCAGGAGTAAGTGAATCCTCCATCTTTGTCTAGAAGTCTGCGGCTCTCTGAATCATCATCACTAGTTTCTGAGCTGCTGCAACTTGAACCTCGCCCTTGATTTTTCCGTTTATGATACCGTTTGTGTACAGTGCTTGGAGAAGCTATATTCATCTTTAGCCGACTGAGTTTGGGAGGTAGGTTTTCATCCATGTCGAAATCATCATCAGATTCTCCCTCCTCGAAGATCTGATTAAGCACAGGAGCACTCTTCCTGGTTGTAAGCCGGTTTGTTATAGAAGGCTTACGTCGCAAAACCACTTGAGTAGGAAGAGGAGTTGCTTTTTTGTCATCATCATCGTCCTCCTCATCCTCCTCTACTCTGAACAGACATGTCCTATTGCTTGTGCCAGTCTTTCCTGCTGACCCAACAATTGATGACTCCTCTTTCTTTACTGGCTCATTAGGTTTCATTCGGTGCCCATTAATAATAGATTCTGCAGTGCGAGCTGGTGAACAGACAACAGGAATAGACACAGGATGGATGATGGGTGATGCTGTGATGTCTTCAATATCCTTGGGCACATCAATTTTTGTAGGCCAGGACTGCCTAGATTAAAACATAAAAAGCATCATGTCATCCATTTTTTATTTCAGCTATTTAACAATAAACAAAACAACCATGCTTAATATTAAATGTTTGGGAGACCAGAGATCACAATCTATGACCATTTAAGTAATATTCTGTAATTCTGTTTTTCTCACCCCTTGAAGTTGTCTAAATTCCCTTGAAGCCTTTTTTGTTTTGCAAATTTCAGCTTATCTGACATTCAGTTCCCCATTTTTCAACTTGTTTACTAACCATATAAATGCTTGCTCATTCATATTGGTTTCTGGTTTGATAATGTTTCAATTTACAAGTTTTCAAACTTGTTTTCAAACCCCTCCATTCTCTAACCTGCTCCAGCCACAAGGTGTCTGTGCTATTCTAAAGCTTCTGATTTTTATCGATTCACTATTGACAGCTGGGCTTCAACATCTCTGGTTCCTAAGTTCTAGAACTCTCTCCCAAACTCCCACTATTTAGCTCGCTCTTTAGTATATTCTTTGGAATGGTGTTAAATTTTGGTTAATAATGCTTCTTGAAAATGCTTTAGAATGTTTTACCATTCTGTCTCCTTAGTGTTCATGTAAACTTACTGTGATGGTAATGGAGTTTCTATTAAATAATCCTCTATATATAGTGAGCAATAAAAGTAAGTTCTTTATGCTAAAGGATAAGCACTTAAATAATTCCTGAAATGCAAAACAGTATCAATTAAAGTAAATTAACTATTGTAACAAAGCTGATAAAGTGCCTTGAAAGTGCTAATCATCCCAGAGATTTATCAGAGTTTCAAGCTCAGACAATGCTAGGAAGGAGGTAGATCAAAATCATCTTAGTTCCTCAGCCTGTGTAAAACATTTGCCACTTTGCATAGTAAACATTATCTTTGGGAGGTCATAGCATTTGCTGAAGAGTGAAAGTGGCCAACATGCTCAATGATGAGAAATTTATTTAAAGTAAAGCCTAATCTCAATCTGCGTTGGTAATGAGACCAGATAAAGTCATTCAAACAAATATTGTAAAAGAATTGCTGACAAAACTACAGTCATCTGGTTGTTGCTTCAAAAAGGTGGTCAGTATACAGGTCATTTCATAAACTGACAAAGCAGATCTTTGAATTAGTGCTTTCACAATTGACAAGTAATAAACCCACCAAAGAAATCGTGAGCATGTATCTGGATAGATAAGATCACCTTTGATCACAGGCATAGTTTGGACAAGGACAACTCGTTTGTTATCGGAGAAACTGAGGCCATGATCATAACAGACCTTAGAGAATTATTACCAAGTTCAGAAAAAACAAAAAAAACTGCACCACATTCACTCAAACAGCTGTAAGGAACATAATTGTGTGATAACTAATCTTGAAGAGCTAGACAGTCAGAGGTTCAGTGAAATTACAATATGAAATGTTGGTGAATACAGTCTGCAGGATACTAAATGCACTGGCTTGAGGGAAATAGTAAATAATTTGGCAGTTCTTTGTACAGAAACCTGCGACTGTTTTGTTTCGAAGATAGATAAATGCTAATTATTTTTCCATAATTATAGAATTTATTTTTCTAAGCAAGATCTCAGTAAATGTACCATAGAAAAACAATATATGGGAGCGCAGCAAAATTCCCACCCCAAGCGTCACTAAAGCACATGGGAAAATTCAATCACCTGAGCAACCACTTGGAAAAATAGCGTCAGCCTGCAAGTGTCAGCTCTGAAGCACTGCTCCTTTAAATCAGAGGCTGATTCTATCCATGCTTTTTGTGAGAGAGAGAGAGAGAAAAAGAGGAAGCGATGGAACAGACGTGGGGCAGGTGTGTCGGTGTAGAATACCAAAATGGAGGGAGGGAAAGATAAGACCCCAAGAAAAAAAAAGGGGAGGGAACGGACCCTCAAAGAGAAAGCCCGGCAGTGAACCCTGAAAGAGAGAATGTGGGAGGAAGGAAACTGACCCCAAAAGAGAGCAGGGTGGGGACATACCGATAGGGGGACAAATCCTAAAATGGAATTTTTGATCCAGAAAGGGAAGTGGGTCCCCAACACAACAGGTTAAGAGGGAGGGAGGGAGGGAGAGTGGGAAGGAGCGATCCCAGCCAGGGAGGGGAGGGACAGCCCCAAAGGGAGGGTGGGTTCCCAACAGAGAAGGAGGGAGGGTGGTATCCCTGACAGAGAGAAAAAAAGTGAAAGAAAACTGCATGAAGGGGAAAAGAACAATGATGCATGGGGTATGGGAATGAACGAGACTGCCAAAATGTGATTCAGGAGACTAGCTGAGGTGGAAGCTGCAAAGGGGAATGGCAACAGACAGAAGGGAAAGAGGCTGCAAGTCAGAATGGGGATGGATGAGGAGGGGGGGATTGCAAGAAGAGATAGTGACGGCAGAAGAGGAATTTGTAAGTAGGTGATTGGTACGGAGGAGGCAGCAAGAAGTTGCTATGCCAGCGAGATTGAGTTTATAAACTGAATGGAGGAGGAGACTGCAAGACCCAGGTGTGACAATGAAGCTGAAAAATACAGAGGGAGAAGCTGAACACTTTCAAAACTATCAACAAAGAAATACTGAACCAACATGGCACCAGGAAAACTTGAAATGTGTTATTTGCAAATAAATGTGGAAACTCTAGTTTCAGGCTGCAAAAATAGCAGGAAACAAATGGCAGGGAGAGCAGGAGACAATAATCTAGATACTACTACAATTTTTATGTTTTTGTGATCATTCATAAGATTTGAGCTTTATTACCAAGGCTATCAAGGCTTTATAACTGATACACACTGCTGTCCATCAAATGGAATTGTGAATACTCACGCATGCTCCAATATCTCATTGGAACAATCACAATAACCAGCCTCAGTTTCAGAGGCCTGCTAATGTAATTCTGGAGATGTCATGCATCCTGTGTAGCACACAGGTTTACATAGCTTTTGTTGTGGCTGAGTACACCACTATCCACAGAAACACATACCTGAAGCCAACCTGAATGTCTGTTGTCCAAACTCTGATTTGAGTCAGACAAATATGAACTAGTTCTTCCAGCCTTAAATCAGTACAACAATAAACTAATACCCCACGTCTTTTCACGTCTGCAAAATAAAATATGTTCTGGTTTTTTTTAAAGCATTACTTGAGATAGGTACTGCCCAGAATTCTGGAAGGACTGGTAACTATACATTAATTCCTGAGAATAAAGACAGGGTTGGAGTTTAAGCTCATATGAAAGATCATTGCATTCACTTAGTACAGCACGATAATCTTACTTTATATTGCATACACAAATCTTGTGTGGGAACAGTGACCATTTTGGAGGCAAGACAGGCATCCTTGATCCAAAAAGAAATGACCAATTTGCTCTCAGTCTACAAATAAACCATGCCAAAAATCTTAATATTTATCCCTCAAGCACTATATATTCAAAATTTATCTAATTCCAACGAGCTTTAAGTAAATTTAATTAAAGCAAGGGATTTAGAATTGTAGGAGAAAATGAGGACCACAGATGGAGATCAGAACCAAAAAGTGTGGCACTGGAAAAACACAGCAAGTCAGGCAGCATCTGAGGAGCAGGAGAATCGACGTTTTGAGCATTAGCCCTTCATTAGGAAGGATTTAGAATTATACTCTAGTTATTTCTGCAAATCTTTTATCTCAGATATCTGTATTTGTAGGAAAATGAATTAGCAGAGCAGTTCACTCAAAACTCTAAAAGCAGAGAGATAAACACTCGAGAAAATAATTCCTCAGGTGAAAAACAATTACTCAAAACTTCCCTCCCCAGTGAATCTAGTGACCCCAACAGAAAATTGTCTTTAGTTCTTACAAATAAACTGTTTACACTAAATTAAACTTGGAAACAGCTGTTCTGAACACTTCAGTGCAATCTCTGGGTCCCCTAAAATCAAATGTATCAGGAATAAAGGGCACCTATTGTCCATCTTACCAGGCCCAGGATTTGCAATAACTCCTTAAGGACAGTCTACCAAGCGGATATATACCTTGAGAACGGTCAGTGTGGGCAATTTGATCAGGACTGGCAACACCCTCAAAAGATGAAGGTAAGGGCTGCTGATGCCGGAAATTAGAGTTAAGATTAGTGGTGATGAAAAAAACAGGTCAGGCAGCGCCACACTCTCAACACCCTCAAAAGGGCACTCGTAGTGCACATACCACAGAGCAGTGAGTGTATTTAGCCAAAGGTTTAACATTGCAAAACCCAAAAGAATAATCTGTAGAATACTTTGCTCATCACATGCATATTTCTATTAAATACCTCCGTGAAACACACCAGATTAAAATTGTAAAGGTGAAGTCATCATATTCCAATTTGAACATTGGGCTGCTCTCTCATTAAAAAAGAGAGAGACTGGTGGCGGTTTAACGTGAGGAATACCATGCCTCAGGCAAGGGGAGAGGAAGAAGAGGAAGGCCCTTCATGGTAACCTCAGCCAATGCTGCAATTGAATCCACAAATCATTCTACATCAAAACCTGACAACTGAACAAACCAATCCTGCAGCATGTAGATAACTGTCACAATACGGTAGCCATTCTTATCCAAGTATGGATGAGATATGGACAATAGCGTCACAGGATTTGGGAGAGTAAGTACGAGAACGTTTGCGAAAGTGAGGCTGCAATAATGTGTGTGTGTGTGTTTATGGTGGATAGCTTCATGCTAACAAACTAAGTGTAACATTATTTCCAGGTTGCAGGAGGCAATGTCAGATCCAGCATAATGAGCAATGCATCTACATAGTGAATCCAAAAACTAAAGGATATTACTATTGAAAGATGTGCTCTGTATTTCTAGAAAATCCATGTTAACCATCAAACTACAGCCTCCGTTTGTCCTTACCTGAACTGAGCTTTGATATGGCTTGGACTAGGAGATCGGTTCCGGACTTCTTTTTCTTGTTTTTCCTTTAAGATCCTCTCAGCCAGCAAAAAATAAGTGGCAGTGATGTGATTGTACTTGTTACTTTCCAAGGCCCTTAAAACAAAAGTCAGCAGCAAAATCTCCCATTAGCAGCCATTTAGAAATCTATGATTTATATCAATCTATTTGTTAGAAACATTCTTTGGGACAGGTCTAAAATAAGCTACATTAACGATATGCTGACAACCACCTATTAACTTTTATCATATTTGCAATCAAAATAGGAGCAGTAACCAGATAATAAGGCACCATTATGCTCAAATTAAATTGCATAAATCTTGAATTGACAATCACATCCATATCCAATAAACTGAGTGGAACTGTAGTCCATTTTGCACTGACCTAATGCTATTGTGAAGTAAACTTTCTACCACAACCAAGATTTTTAAATGGCTTTTCACTGGAACGAGGCAGAATGTTTACTCTATGTTTTTGTAAAATTCATCAAGAATAGGTGTTCCTTACACTAATACATCTCCCACCAAGTTTCACACAGTCAGACAATAAGGACTATGAAGCTACATCCTGTAAAGTAATTCCACCATACTGGAGTGCCCTTAAGGCCGCATATCCCAAATGTTTTTAATTAAAAATATTAAAATTAAGGGTAAATCATAATTTAAATCAATTTGATTGAAAAAGCTGGAAGAGTTCTGTTCCAGCAGGCAGTTAAAGTGCTCAGCTTTAAGGCACGCAGTCTTATCTCTTTTCTGATAATTGCGCTACATCTGTAACAAAATGTGACATGTTTAATAAAACGAAGAAAATGTGAACTCTGGTAATGATTTTGTACAGCACTTATATCTAGCCACATTCATTTATTTTCTAGATATTATGTTTTGTTACAAATGTCAAGTAACTTTAAAATACTGTTTCTAGGCTGCATCCTTAACTTTCACAAGCACATTCCAAAGATTCCCGATTAAATAGTTCATTGCTGGATTCTCCATAATTGTGACTTCAGCCTACAAGGGACAGCTGCACCATAGCAGACTAATGCTACAGAGCACTATGTAATACAACACCTACTGTAGTCAACCTGCTAGAAACCGGACATTTGTTCCCTATTTATTTTCTTGCGACCACTGCATCTAACATAAAACCTGCACTTAATGTTTGGTAATTTGGAGAACAAACAGATATTTCAACAAACATCTTCCATATTAGACGTATTAGGCAAGCCACATTTTTAGAACAATGCAGAGAACAAATCAGCAAAGCAAATCTTCCATGCTGATGGAAAATAACATCACAACTGTAGATGTAAAAGATTACTATTTTGGAAAGTTAGTGAAGATTATATTTTTATGACTCAGTACTAAAGAAGAGCATTATCTGTTTATTCCTTTGCAGTTCTGAATGCATGCACGAAAATCTAACAGCCAAAATCCACAGAGGCACAATTTCAAATTTTCTCTCTCAATTTGTATTTCAAAGAATATTCTATTTTACTATTTTGCATATATTTGCTGCAACTGCCATCAAGCCATTTAATTTAAGACTTATTAAACAGATGGTTTACAGAAAAAAAACTCAACAGTGTTAAAGATGTGCAGGTTAGGTGAATTGGCCACGCTTAATTGCCTATAGTGTTCAGGTATGTGTAGGCTAGGTCCATTAGTTGGGGTAAATGTTGAGTAATAAGGTTAGGGGAATGGGTCTGGGTGGGTTACTCTTCAGAGAGTCGTTGTGGACTTGTTGGGTCGAAGGGCTGTTTCCAAATGGTAAGGATTCTATGAAACGCATCAACGCCAGAAATTAAAGAGCACATACATTTTAAACAATATGTCTATAATATCTTCCAGAAAACAATGCCGATATCGATACGGTCTTGTGCTTTGCCCACCAGGCTCTCTTAACTTACTCAACAATGGTTTCTCGGTCTGCTATTTCACCAAGCACCATGCGTTGGATAATGCCATTGTGCTCCTCCTCAGAGAGATTCTTGTAAGAGACAAGAGGGATGTTGCACTTTGTTGCAGGCGAGGGATCAATACCTCGAAGCCAGGGGTGGTCCTCTATCTCTTCCAACGAAGCTCTTCTCTTAGGATCCCTCTGCAGCATTCGATTAATGAGACTGTTGAAAAGTCATATAAAAGTAAATATTCGTGAATATTGCCTTCTAGGTCTTGTATAAGGGAACGTAATACCCAAACATTAAGCAGAACTGTAGCTGAGCTTGAAAATGGATGTAAATCTGAGGATTGCTCAGTAAAACCCTCTCTATGGATTTAAGATCTAGAAGATAAAACATACTGACTAGGTTTGGTCTAACTTAAAGGGAAGTGGAATAAGGAAGTAACAATTACTAAAAAGTAAGTGTGATAAGTCTAGGCCTTTTAAAATGGTAAATTTAATGTTTTCTGTTATTCAGCTTAACAGGAATATAATGAACAGGTAATATTAGTCTTTTTGACCAAATAAAACAGATATTTGCCTCCTCCACAAAAAAAAATTAGGATGCCAACTAGGACTAAACATCAGATAACAACATGATACTATTTCATTTTTGGAGTTAGAAGTATTTCATGTATATTTTAAAATATTTTAATGGAAGACACACCTCAAGCTCTACTAAAGTCCAACAATGTTGTGTTGCACCTGTGGAGTACAGGTGAAAAACTGGCGCAATAAACGCATCAGTGCAGTCATAAATTTTACTCATTTTCAAAATCTCTTGGAAAAGTAAAAATAATCCCCATTTACTCCTTTACCAACTTAAACCCTCAAAATGTATTTAATGTTACATGTGATCCTTTTCTTTAAATTAAAGCTTTATTGTTTCATTTAATGTTTTTACTTTCCGTTTGCTCCTCTCCTAATGTGGATGGCAGACGGTTCAAATTGAAATTCAAACATTGTGCTCACCACTGATAAATGAGCACCTTACTTGAGCCGAATCATTTTAAGTTTCTCTCAGTAGTGCCTGCAATCAAGCAAAAAGGGAAGCAGCAAAAGCAGTGAACCATGCATACAAATTGTTTTTAAAATTCACTCGTGGGCACGACTGGCTGGCCAACATTTATTGCCTGACCCTAGTTGCCCTTGAGAAGATGGTGGTGAGTTCCCTTCTTGAACTGCTGCAGTCCAAGTGTAGATTTACCCACAATTCCCTTAACAGAGGCAATTCTAGGATTTTGACCCAACAACACTGAATATATTTCCAAGTCAGAATAATGAGTAACTCGGCAGGGAACTCTCAGGTGAGGGTGTTGCCACCCTTGTCCTTTAGATGGAAGCGGTCGTAGGTTTGGAAGGTGCTATTTAAGGACCTTTGGTGAATTTCTATCATGCACCTTGTAGATAGCACATACTGCTGCTACTGAGCATTGGTGGTGGTGCAGGGAGTGGGTGTTTGTGGATGTTGTGCCAATCAAGCGGGCTGCTTTGCCCCGAGGTCAAGCTTCTTGAGTATTATTGAAGCTGCATTCCTCCAGGCAAGTGGGGAATATTCCATCACACTCGACCTATGCCTTGTAGATGGTGGACAGACTCAGGGGAACTGAATGTAGGTTTGCTCGCTGAGCTGGAAGGTTTGTTTTCAGACGTTTCATCACAATACTAGGTAACATCTTCAGGCTCACTGAAGATATTACCTAGTATAGTGACAAAACATCTGAAAATGAATCTTCCAGCTCAGCGAGCAAACCTACATCCCGAAACTCAACAGGAGCTACAAATCTTCTCCAACCTCGTTAAGACTTTGGGGAACTCACAACACAAGTTACTCGTCACAGTATTCCCAGCATCTGATCTGTTCTTGTAGCCACTGTGTTCATGTGGTGAATCAATTAAGTTTCTGGTCAATGGTAACCCCAAGAATAGTGAGGGTATTCAGTGGGGTAGTGGTGAGATTGTCACTATTAGAAATGGTCATTGGCACCACAGAAATGCCAGGCAAATATTACTTTCCACTTGTCAGCCCAAGCCTGGATATTGTCCAGAACTTGTTACATTTGAAGATGGACTGCTTTAGTATCTGAGGATTTGCGATTGGTGCTGAATATTGCACAATCGGCAAACATTCCTACTTCTGACCTTATTATGGAGAGAAGGTCACTGATGTAGCAGCTGAAGATGGTTGGGCTTAGGGTACTACCCTGAGAAACTCCTACAGAGATATCCTGGAGCCAAAATGACTGACCAACAACCACAACCAAATGTATGACTAATAGCTCACATTTTCATTCCAAAGATAATCAAAATTAATCTTCAGTTCAAACTTGGAATGTCTGCCCACTTTAGATATTAGAAGCTTACAAATGTGATATAAAAATGGACAGATTTGTCTAGACTTGCCTATAAATCCAAGATTCTATGCAGCAGTAGGATATCAAGAGATATTATGAATTGTGTCCAGTTGGCACAATAGCCTTATTTTGTGGAAATGCCAAACTTGGAAATTCATACATTATACTTCGATGTAAAATGCAGCTGTTATAAATGCACAATGATGTTATTAAATTCTTTTACATCACTTAGAAATATCAAAAACTGCAGAAACAACAAATATGAAAACAAAGCCCTGATTAAAAAATGCTAGTTCCACTTACTCCTTGCATTCTTTGGATATATGGGATGGTACTGTATATTTGCAGTCCATAATCATGGTAAGTGTCTCACTGTCATTTGCCTCTTGAAATGGAGGTTGGCCACATACCAACATGAAAAGTATAACTCCCAGGCTCCAGATATCTGAAAAGAGAGAGATGGGGATGGATGCAGAAACTATTAAAACAGAATAATCAAGTTGTTACAATTTGGAGGTGGCAGTGTTGGACTGGAGTGTTAAAAATCACAACACCAGGTTATAGTCCAACAGATTTATTTGGAAGCACTAGCTTTGAGCACTGCACTTTCATCAGGTGGTTGTGGAGTAGAAGATTGCAAGACTCGGAATTTAGAGCAAACGTTTACAGTGTAATGCAACTGAAATTATACAGTAGCGCCTCGACATACGAATGACCCCGTTCTCGAACAAATCGGTTTACAAACAGCATTGTACATAAAATTTTCCTTCAACATACATACAAAATTCAACATACGAATGAAGGCACGAGCAGTTTGTCTTTGCAGCGTGCGCAATTAGTCTTTGGAGCGTGCGCAATTAGTCTTTGGCGCATGCGCTGTGAACGCTATCCGAACAATGGGAAAAATTGATTCAGTTTGTGAACTTTTTGGTTCGCGAACTGGGTCCTGGAACGGATTAAGTTCGTAAATCGAGGCGCTATTGTACATTGAAAAAGACCTTGTTTGTTAAGTCTCTCATCTTTTAGGCCCTTCACACCTTCAATGCATTATCTGAGACAACATGGCACCTCTAT
The DNA here is from genome assembly GCF_037043375.1 of Chiloscyllium plagiosum. Classification (NCBI taxonomy): domain Eukaryota; kingdom Metazoa; phylum Chordata; class Chondrichthyes; order Orectolobiformes; family Hemiscylliidae; genus Chiloscyllium; species Chiloscyllium plagiosum. The sequence continues at coordinate 42,930,856 of NW_028270142.1, forward strand.
TGTTAAAGTTCACTTGCGAATGTAACTTTTTAAAAAAACGTTTGAGGTTTACATATGAAAGAACTGAAACCAACATGGTAATTCTAAATGTCCAGATTACAGAGGAAGTGCTGGATGTCTTGAAACAGTTAAAAGTGGATAAATCCCCAGGACCTGATCAGGTGAACCAGAGAGCTCTGTGGGAAGCTAGAGAAGTGATTGCTGGGCCTCTTGCTGAGATATTTGTCTCATCGATAGTCACAGGTGAGGTGCTGGAAGACTGAAGGTTGGCAAACGTGGTGCCACTGTTTAAGAAAAAAGTGGCAAGGACAAGCCACGGAACAATAGACCGGTGAGCCTGACCTCAGTGGTGGGCAAGTTGTTGGAGGGAATCCGGAGGGACAGGATGTACATGTATTTGGAAAGGCAAGGATTCATTAGGGATAGTCAACATGGCTTCGTGCGTGTGAAATCATGTCTCACAAACTTGATTGAGTTTTTTGAAGAAGTAACAAAGAGGATTGATGAGGGCAGAGCAGTAGATGTGATCTATATGGACTTCAGTAAGGCGTTCAACAAGGTTTCCCATGGGAGACTGGTTAACAAGGTTAAGGTCTCATGGAATACAGGGAGAACTAGCCATTTGGATACAGAACTGGCTCAAAGGTAGAAGACCTTTATAAATGCACAATGCTGTTATTAAATTCTTTTACATCACTTAGAAATATCAAAAACTGCAGATGGTGGTGGAGGGTTGTTTTTCAGACTGGAGGCCTGTGAACAGTGGAGTGCCACAAGGATTGGTGCTGGGCCCTCTATTTTTTGCCATTTACATAAATGATTTGGATACGAGCATAAGAGGTACAGTTTGTAAGTTTGCAGATGACACCAAAATTGGAGGTGTAGTGGACAACGAAGAGGGTTACCTCAGATTACAACAGGATCTGGACCAGATGGGCCAATGGGCTGAGAAGTGGCAGATGGAGTTTAATTCAGATAAATGCGAGGTGCTGCATTTTGGGAAAGCAAATATTAGCAGGACTTATACACTTAATGGTAAAGTCCTAGGGAGTGTTGCTGAACAAAGAGACCTTGGAGTGCAGGTTCGTAGTTCCTTGAAAGTGAAGTCGCAGGTAGGTAGGATAGTGAAGGCGGCATTTGGTATGCTTTCCATTATTGGTCTGAGTATTGAATTCAGGAGTTGGGAGATCATGTTGCGGCTGTACAGGACATTGGTTAGGCCACTGTTGGAATATTGCATGCAATTCTGGTCTGCTTCCTCTCAGAAAGATGTTGTGAAACTTGAAAGGGTTCAGAAAAGATTTACAAGGACATTGCCAGGGTTGGAGGATCTGAGCTACAGGGAGAGGCTGAACAGGCTGGAGTATCATAGGCTGAAGGGTGACCTTATAGGGGTTTACAAAATTATGAGGGGCATGGATAGGGTAAATAGACAAAGTCTTTTCCCTGGGGTCGGGGTGTCCCGAACGAGAGGGAATAGGTTTAGGGTGAGAGGGGGAAGATATGAGAGAGACCTAAGGGGCAACTTTTTCACGCAGAGGGTGGTACGTGTACGGAATGAGCTGCCAGAGGATGTGATGGAGGCTGGTACAATTGCAACATTTAAGAGGCATTTGGATGGGTACATGAATAGGAAGGGTTTGGAAGGATTTGGAAGGATATGGGCTGGGTGCTGGCAAGTGGGACTAGATTGGGATGGAATATCTGGTCGGCATGGACGGGTTGGACCGAAGGGTCTGTTTCCATGCTGTACATCTCTATGACTCTATAACTCTGGGATGTTGCAAAGACAAAGCCCTTCATAAATGAAGGCTGTTATTTAACAAACCCATTGCAACAATATTAACGCGATCCACCCAGCAGGAAGCTGTGATCATATCAGCTTTCCATTTTACATCTCTGCCGACCATCACTCCATCCCTCAGTACAATTATTTCCTATTGACTTCATTGCAAAGCAAAACCTACCAGATATAAAGCTCAAAAACATAGTGCAGGGCATTTAGCGCATTAAGCCTTCTCTCTCACTCAGTACAATCATGTCAATCTTCCATCTCAAAATCCTCTCCTTTAACTATCTCCATACCTCTCAGTTCCCTGAGAGTCAAGTACTCCATTGCAGGGCTTGCCAAAGTGGAAGTCTGGACATGAAATTTTACAATTGCTTAGCTCTGAGGGAACAACAGCCACCACTGCTCTCTGACCCAGCCATCACAATTGTGCTCCCTTTAATAGGCTGCTGCTCTTGTAATTCTCACTAAGATGCCATGGCAATTTTCAAACCTCAAAATGGTGCTTGGGAAGCAATCATCAACTGGACATCTGTGTTTAGAGTTCGAGTTAGGGTTAGGGTTAGGAAATTCCAAAAATTCGTTAACACTAAAATGAAGAGTTTTCTCCTCATCTCATCTTAATTCCATGTTGAATTTATCAGCCATTTCAAAATCAAATGCAGTGGGAGCAAAAAAGCAAAAGAACTACAGATGCTGAAAATCAGAAATAAAATCAGAAATTGCTGGAAAAGCTCAGCATGGATGGTAGCATCTATGGAGAGTAGCATCTATGGAGAGTTAATGTTTTAGGCCTAGTCAACCTTCTTCAGAACTGAAGTGGAAGCAAGTCATCCTTTGTCCTGAGGACAGCTGTAATTCTCATTCCTTCCAAAACATTATGCAACTTTGGCAGACTATAACATTTATCACAGTCCAGTGTTTGAAACAGCAGTCCTCTCAAGGAGATGCAAACCATTCATGGAATAGTCAAAAAGTAAATAGGTTCTCCTTGGTGCACTTGCCAATATCATCGCCCTGAATTGAAACTGATATTTGTAGAATCTATGTGCGAATTGGTTGCCACATTTTCATACATAACCACAGCAACTACATTTCAAAAAAGGTATCTCAGTGACTGCAAAACTTTGAGAAACCCTGAGGCATTATAAAAACGCAAGTTTTCAGCTCATTTTTTTCAGCAGATTATGAAAAAAAAAACAATAAGGATTGGAACATAGTATAGAGTAAAACTAATAAAGACATTTTATTAGGTTTGAATTCTAATTCAGATGTGTTAATGCCAAATCTAAAACACTCAGGTTTAAAAACTGAAAATGCAGGAATTACACAAGCCTATTAGCAGCTGCAAATGAAGAGAAACAGGTTAATACTTCTAGCACATATCCATTTTCAGACCGTAATCCTATAATAGGACTAAACAAAGATGGAGGGTTTTAAAAAAATAGTTGGAGAGTTATGTTAATTGTTAACTGGTTAATCAGTTTAGCAGCCTGAATTTTCTATTTTAATGTGAAACGACACGACCAGCTCTCCTTAGTTGCCACACACGCAGACAACAAGCAACATGAATTCGACTGGGACAACACTGCTATCATAGGGCAAGCCAGACAGAGAACAGCCAGGGAATTCCTAGAGGCATGGCATTCATCCACAAACTCCATCAACAAACACATCGACCTGGACCCAATATACCAACCACTACAGCGGACAGCTGAAACTGACAACCGGAAGCGGCAGGGACAGACCACTATAAACACCGGAGGAAACATCAAAGAAGCACTTCGCAGGAGGCTCCCAAGCACTGATGATGTCGCCTAGCCAGGGGACGAAATGTTTGCAACAAAAACTTTCGGCTCGGCGAACAGAACCACAACAACGAGCACCCGAGCTACAAATCTTCGCACAAACTTTAATAGAACAATGTTTAGTAACATAAACATTATTGCAATCTGGACAGTGGAAAGGCTTTTAAAAGCCTAGCAGGTAGGGAAGGTAGATGAAAGGTTAAAGAAGTCAAAATGGAAAGAAATTTGGTAGAAATCTTTTATTTCATGGCTCTGAGATACAAGCATAGATTATGTATTTAAATAATCCGATTTGCTTGTGTGGAAGCTGAGACTGCAGCGTTCCCAGATAAAGTCAAGAAGCAGTCTTTATAACATAATAAAAAAAACCTCTACAGTGGAGGAACACTACATAGCCATCACAGTATAATTCAATCCTTATTCCCTTTATCACAGGTGCTTTCGCTTGACTGCTACAATGTCCTCCTTACAATCAAGATATTGGAACTGGCATAATTTTCAATTATCCAAGCATTCATGGTCTTTTCCAATTTGGAGAGGAATTAAATATTTCAAAATCTTTATTTGGGCAAAAAGATAGTTTGTTGGGATTTTCCCTTTTTTCCCCCTTTGGAACTATCTTTGACAATAAAATAAAGAAAGAAGATGAATAAAAGATTCAGTTATAAAAGTTATATGTTTGTACAAGTCCTTTTCCTATAATGCTCATTTCGTCAACAGGATTTGGCTATTATGCGAATCCATCACCGGTTACCTCAAGTCCATGCCAGGTGTTTACTTCAGGTCAAGCAAAAGAGGTTGGATGACTGGGCAAATTTTTTCTATTGTTGATGTTTGAGGATGTATTTGGAACTTACTGCAGGAGAAAATATTCAGATTTCAAGATTCTCCTCAATCTGGACAATTCACCAAGCCATCCTCCCACCACTGGTGAGCTTTCTGAAAACACCAAAGTGCTATTTCTATCTCCAAACACAACCTCTCATTCAATCCATGTACCAGGGTACAATAGCAGCTTTTAAAGTTTATTATTTACAGTGCACATTTTAGCAGTTCATTGCAGCTTCTGAGTGGGATAATTCCAGACAATGTTCTTCAATTTTGGAAGAGCTGACATAATTGTGGGGGTCTGGGGTGATGTCAGTAAGGACTGCTTGCATGCAATTTTGCTGAAGCCTCACCCAGATTTTCTTCATGATTTTAAAGGCATTGAACAGTCAGAGGTGCTTCCAGCAATCAAAGAACAATGTCTTGCTCTTGCAAAGCAAGTTGGATTTGAAAAAGTGGAGACTGATCTATAACAACTTTCCACTTCTTTTGTCTTCTATCCTGAGGGAAGTTGAGAAGCAGTCGCAGCTCTTAGAAGAAAATGACTACAATGCAGAACGCAGCAGAATAGCAGATTGTGGCATAAAGTCTTATCTGACACCCTAAGAACAGCTTCTTCATGGAAGAAGAAAGATGGCAAAACAGCAAAAACTAGATTTTTTAAGCCAACCCCCAAGAAACAGTCGGAGGTCAATGAACCATAGCCACCCACTTCTGATTAAATATTTTCTTTCATCGTAAGCCTGCACCTGAAAGTAATGATGATGCTGATGATGACCCACAGCCCGTCTTAACACAGTATTGTAACTCAGCAAACTCAAACTCCTTAAAAGTTTTAAAATGCATTGTATTAGTTCATTAAAGTATGATTTTAACATTTACTTAAGACTGTGCTATCATTTGTGTTAGGCTAACTAATATTTTTGTTTTAATTTTTAAATGGAATTTTTGGTGATTCACCCCTAACCCTGTTTTTCCTATAGACCCCATTATTTCCATTGCACGATTTTCTGTCACATGAGATCGCACGAGAACGTATTATAGCAGAACAGACTGTATTAAGGAAAATCAAGTAGGTTTAAGGACGTCTTATACTGCTGAAACCTTTGCAACATACACTCAAAATAACTCAAAAGGGATTTGCATAGAGGTTTCACTATTCCCACAGGCTACACTTTCAGAAATCCACATGCTCAGAAACACCTCTTTCCTCCTGGAGTAATCTAGGTTATTTACAAGGTGGGAGTAATCTTGCAATTTGCTTTGGAGAATAGCACCGTAACTGAACAACATTAACATTTTACACTCCTTAAAGTCAAAAATGAATCCCACAAAATGCAAAAAAAGTAGACACTAGGTTTTTTGTTGGACAAAAAAATCATTCACCAGTTTTGAGGAAGAGTCAGTTGACCTGAAACATTAACTGATTTCTTTCCACAAATGCTGCCACACCTGCTGACCATTCCCAACAATTTTTGTTTCATTAACTGGATATGCATATTGCTGACAAAAATCAGAATTTATTACCCGTCCTTACACAACCAAGTGGCTTGCAGGGTATATTTGTAGGTCAGTTAAGAGTCAGCCACATCGCTGTGGGTTTGCAGTCACATATAGGCAAGACCAGGTTTAATGACAGCAGACTTTTTATAATTCCAAATGAATAGAACTTAAATGTTGCAGTTGACATGATAAGATTTGAATTTATATCAGATCATTATTGGTTCATTATTTTGACACCATTCTCCTTGACACAAAGATGTCAAGCAACTGATGTGCTTTAAGTTAGACATTCTGCCCTAGCGCTCCTTCAAAACTTTCTTTATCCATTTCCTTTGAAACCCAAAATGGATTGTTTCCTATATTTTCCAAAATACAAATACTCCTTTTAAAGGGCAGTATGATAAATTAACCATTACACTTAAAGTGACAGGAATACAAACATCAGCATTTCTGATATCTAAATATTAATCTTACTTCTTTGTCTTCATAATTACATATACACACTCCTCCATCTCATATCTATGGTAGGTGTGGCCAAACAGGCCAAGCCTTGAGGCCTCATCCATGCTGCGGTAAAACTGTACATTGGTAAAAATCTGACTCGACACTGTCTACGCCCTTTCCCCTCTCACTGAGGGGTCACAAAAGTTTGGGGTAGGAGAAAGAGGATAGACAGAGACAGAACAGCAACAGAGTGAGCGAGAGAGGAATTTCACTTCTGTTAGAACTGACTTTAAACTGCTTAACGTTGACAACTGTTTAAGCTAGTCACTAATGCATCTGACATTTTAAAAAAAAAGAGCATTGTATACCAAAATGAGAAATCAATTAATTTTTCCACATGGTCATTGGCTTCAGAATGTAGGATAACTAGTTATGTTGGTCATATTCAATTTGCTTTCCTTCAAGCATATAGTCAGAAACATCCATAGCATTTTAACAAGTTTGAACAGTCTTCCAGCCAAGAACTTACTCACACTTATTGTAGTTAACACACCAAAAGAAACATACCTATGCAACATTCCAACCACACCTGTAAAAATACCTCAAGAGATATTTTGCAAGAGGAAATTAGAAGTTATACATTGCAGAACTGACTTCAGGTGGTGGCAGCAGTTGCACACAAGCAAATTCACTCATACTAGACACTGGAGATCTCCGATGAATAGTGAAGGTTGTTTATGATATCCAACCTGCATCTTCCTCCCTTTTTGTCAGCGCTGAACATTGATGCAATGTTCCATCAAATGCATTTTTAATGACTGATGATAGGCAGTTCTGACAGTGAAGAACAGTGGAGGTAAATGGGGTTCTAAACAGAATCATGAGCATGCACTACCAAGTATAAACTTATTGCGATCAGAAAAAAATTTACCTTTAACTTTTAGTACCCAATTGTGGCACTGGCTGAGTTAATTTAGCAGAATGACTTGCAAAACGATTGCGCCTTCCATGACAATATGTCCCTAAGTATTTCACAGTTAACAAAGTACTTTTAAAATGCAGTTCTAAGAAACAAAGCAGCCAATTTGAGCACAGCAACTGCTCACATATAACAACGCGATATGATCTATTTTTGTGATTAGACATGCAATCTTTCAATTTGTTGTAACTATTCACTGAAGAAATGGAACCAACCAGGTAACAAAACAGTGCACTTCATTCTAGCCAAATTCAGAAATTCACTTCATAAAGTTGACATGCTGGAGGAATGGTTAGATAGGTGGTTGACTGAGTTCGCTGTGGGGAAGTACAATGTAATGCACTTTGGTAAAAAGAACAAGGAGAAACAGTATAAATAAAGTGTACTATTCTTAATAAAAAGAACCCATGGTGTTAGGGGCAAAGTACTGGCATGGTTAGAGGGTTGTCTGGTTCACAGATGGACCCGACTGTTGATAAGAGTCTTTTCAGGATGGCAGCCAGTACCTAGTGGAGAATCACAGGGTCAGTGTTATAACCATAACTATTCATATTATAGAGTCACAGATGTACAGCATGGAAATAGACCCTTCGGTCCAACTCGTCCATGCCGACCAGATATCCCAACCCAATATGTGTCAAGGATCTGGCATTGTTGCTAAGTTTGCAGATGAAATAAAGCTAAGCAAAGGGATGGGTAATGTTGATGAGACCGGGAGGCTGCAGAGGACTTGGATAGGCTAGGAGAGTGGGTAAAGATGATGCAGATGGAATACAATGTGGGAAAGTGAGATGTGCTGAACTTTTGTAGGAAGAAGAGGCTTAGACTATCCTTTAAATGGGAGAAGCTTTGGATATCTGATGTACAAGGGGACTCGAGAGTCCAAGTTCAGGATTCCCTTAACATTAACATGCAGGATCAGTTGACTGTTAGGAAGGCAAAATGCAATGTTAGTGTTTGTTTTGAGAGGGCTAGAATACAACAGCAGAGATGCACTGCTGAGGCTGTATAAGGCACTGGTCAGACATTTGCAACATTGTGAACAGTTCTGGGCCCTATATTTAAAGGATGGATGTGCTGGTCTTTGAAAGGGCTCAGAAGAGTCACAGGAATGACCCACTAAATGAGGGACTTGTCATATGAGGAGTGACTGAGGACTCTGGGTACTTGGAGTTAAGGAGGGGAGATCTCAGTGAAACCTACAAAATACTAAGAGCCTGGTTATAGCAGACATGGAGAAGATGTTTCCACTAATATGAGAGACTAGAACCAGAGAGCACAGCCCCGGACGACTCTTCAGAATAGAGACGAGGAGGAACTTCTTCAGCCACCCTGGTGGTTTTTCAATGGATTTCAATACCACAGAAGGCTGTGAACACCAAGTCACTGAGCGTATTTAAGACAGAGATAGATAGATTCTGGATTAGAAAGGGGATCAATAGGTTAGAAGGACAAGATTAGGAAATGAAGTTGAGAAACATACAAGCAAACGATCAAATGGCAGAGCAGACTCGATGGGCCAAATGGCCCAATTCTGTTCCTAAGTCTTAAAAGTGTGTAGGACCAAAGACACTGGATATACAAAGGTCCTGCTGCTAGCCTACAGAAGTAGAATCCAGTTAACTGCTTAAAGATGATAGTACTAGCAGGTGAAGCTTTGCACAAAGAATACACTATTCTAGGCTTCATAAATAGGGTCACAGATTACAAGAGCAGGGAAGGCATGATGAACTTAGAGAAGCACTAGTGAGTTCTCAAGTGGAAAATGGTGTACAGTTCTGCAAGGATAGAAATGCATATGACAGTGCTCAGAGGAGATTTAAGAGAATGAAATTTCTCATCCCTGGAATCAGTTATAAAGGAAAGAGATTGGAGATGTTTGACAGTTTTTCTTGGAGAGAAGGCCAAGAGATATTGACTACAAGTTTTCAAAATAATGAGGGATCTAGACAGAACAGGTAGGGCAAAATTGCTCTCAAACAGAAAAAGAATCAAGAGCCAAAGAACAGTTTTAAATCTTTTTGTAAAAAGTGCAAGAAGAAAGTTTTTCAATACAGTGAGTAGTTGTGGTTGTGGTGGACGCAGGTTAAAGTATTCAAGGCTTCATTTGCTGATACCATGGAGCATTAATATTAATTGGTGCTAAGTTACAATGCTCAGAGCCACTATTCTGAGAGTCTGTGAAGTTCACTTAAAAGCACAATACTATAGTTTTTGTGAGTAAATAACAGCTAAAATACGTAAAACACACTAGCTAAGTGTGACTAACTCAAAATTAAAATGTGGTCGACCATGAGTTAGTTTAAATAAATAGGTGCAATAAACACCATTGTTGGGTATGCAATTTCAGTACACATTTACAGGATATCCACATGAACATTTAAATCTTTTGCACATTGATAAATGGTAAGACAAAAAATAAAAAAAAAGTATTATTTAATCTTTGTGGGTGTTTTACTTTTTTGGTTATGGAGAGAAAATATATTAAATACGTACAAACACAAATACACTTGCTATAGCTATTCCTATATCTAGATAACTAATATTGTCCAACAGAAATTGCTAAGAAAAACAAAAACTGCCTTTAAAAAGTTATTGCACAATTAAATTTAGTTGCACATTTGTAACAGAATAGTTGTACAAGTCAGCACAATCTCAAAAAAGCTGCAAAGAAACTGAGGTCGGAAATTAGAAGTAATCAACAAAAAGCTCTTAAGGCTTATTAGCTTTTGATAGTTGCTTTTAACAAGCATTCACTCTCAGCAGACAGCTGGATTGAGATAAAACTCATGTGCAACAGTCCCTCCCTTCCAGCCGATATCAGACTCACAGCAGGGTACTTAATTCACGATTTTTAATTCTGAAGGCAATGCAAGAGCTGAATATGTTTGAATATTCGCGGAGTATGATCAAATGTTCTACTTCACAATTAAGTAAATCTGCACTGTCACAAACAGTGAGTGGGTCATGATTAAAGAAAGGCAAGATGCAAGAGATTCCAAGCATCTGTGTTTCAACGACTTATCTAGTCAGCAGGGAAAGGATGAAGGGGACAGATGTAGATAACATATTACTAAGTTGTAAAATAATTTTAGGCACATTATGAAAAGTTAGCACTGATATAACAACAAATAATTATGAGTGGATGGACCTAAGCTTGACTGCCCAATCAAGAAATGTTTGCAGGATACTTGGGTTGAGGAAAGGTGGTTTATTTGCTCAAAAGACCCACTTACAGAAATCTGAATAAAGAGATTCGCTGGATAGCTTTTAAGCAGTCTTTGGGTCCTGAAATTACCCAATTTTAGAGGAGCAAGGTGACCAAGGGTTTTAAAAAAAACAACACTGGGTGTCAGACATAGCTCTCTTCCAAACTGAGCCTATGAGTATCCAATAACCGATTTAATTTGATCTGCTGCATGTGATCATATAAATTTCCAATTAGGTATGTTTCTTTTCTGAAGAAATTGTCAAAGCAATTATTGTTTCCACTAGAAGTCTGCTTCACACATGGCCTAATCTATCAGATCTCTCCTCACAAGATTCTACATGAATTGGGCGGCACAGTGGGTCAGTGGTTAGCACTGCTGCCTCACAGCATCAGGGACCCTGGTTTGATTCCTGCCTCAAGCAACTGTCTGTGTGGAGTTTGCATATTCTCCTCGTATCTGCGTGGGTTTCCTCCGGGTGCTCCGGTTTCCTCCCACATTCCAAATATGTGCAGATCAGGTGAATTGGCCATGCTAAATTGCCCATAGTGTTAGGTGGCTTAGCCAGGGGTAAATATAGGATAGGGGACTGGGTCTGGGTGGGTTACTCTTCAGAGGGTTGGTGTGGACCTGTTGGGCCAAAGTGCCTGTTTCCGTATTGCAGGGAATCTAATTGGAGGATAGCCAATTTTAAACTTCAGACTTTAATTTGTACTCAATCTCTGTCAAATGCCCTGCTTATCTCTACAATCTCAACGTATCTGCATTTCAAAGATTTCAGTGACGGACCTTAATTTTCTTACTAATGAAAACAAATTTACCAACATGCCTCTTTCTTCACAATATATCCCTTTTATTGCATCCTATCATACTCAATGCTATATTGCTAAACTGTAAATACTTAGTTTCTATATATCTGTTCAGGACAATCTATGGTTGTATTTATAATCAATTATAATAGGTTAACCCAACAAAAAGAAAAACATTGGAATTTTTATAAGATATCTTTTACTTGCAAAGAAAAAAGGTTGAAAAAGTTGGCACAAGGAAAAAAGTCAGAGTTAAACAAATGCAAGGTTCATAGAATGACCTATATACCAAAAGGTGGTTCTATAAAAGGTCATCACACTCAACATAACACAAAATTACTTTGGTTACAGTGCTAACCAAGTTAGCTCATACCATAGCACAGATGAGCTTCCTATGCCTGTTTCTGTTATCAGTTACATTGGGGTTAACTATAAACGTGCAGATGTGCCATCTTTGTTCATCCAGAGTGCTTATATATTTGGATCACTAATGAGGAAATCCTAATATTTTTCCATAAAATGAGATGTGCACTGGTTTCACATTCCAGGCAAACGCTCTCCAATTCACTTACAGCTGCATTTTAAGTGCCATGCCTTTGGCACTCCATTTGTGAAAGCAACCCTGCAGCTGTTGCTCAGCACATAACGTCTTTTTGCACCAGTATCTAATACTCATAACAGTAAAATATTTACTCTTTCCAACACTAAACCACACTCAACAGTATTGAGCCTCACTGTCCTCGCAATAAATCACCCTCTACTTCAGTATAATCCTGGCAAGAAAATACAAGACCAGACCAGAGCTCTTTAGTTCCATTATCATAGAAACCAATATACCATTCAGTTCTTTGAAGCTGTTTCAACATCTAAATGAGATTACAAGCGTTATGTCCCTAATAACATTATTTAATATAAAACTGCAAAATTTCAAGCGAGCCAGCATCTAAAACATTTGATGGGCAGCTCCAGAATTCCATTACCCTTCGTCTGAAAAAATGCTTCGCTTTGGAATGGCTTGGTTCTAATACTAAGATTATGTTGCCTAGCTTTGAATTCTGCAGATAGCAGAGCAAGTCTGTGCCCCTTAATCAGTTTAAATACCTTAAACAAATGATTACTTGACTTTCTAATATATTCTGCTAAATCTATACCATGCTCGTTCAAGGTAAGGTGCAGTGCCCAAACCTGTTCACAATTCTTCAGATAGTGCCAGACAATGACTTTACAATTCGAATAATAAAGTTACTCTCTTCTCCACTCCAAAGCCCTTGAGCTACCAGCCAACATTCCATGAGCCTTTACTTATTCTACTTGCACACTAGCTCTAAGTCATGTACCTAAATATGTTATTGACAGGTTCAAAATATTTATGCATTTACACAGGTTGTGGAAGACATTAATAAACAGATGTTGTATCAAATATAGAGCAATTGTTATTATAGAATCCCAACCTTGCTTCAAAGAACCATTTCAACAATTAGAACATTACTTTTTTAAAGCATAAATGCCCATTGAGTACAGTCTACTTTGGCTTTCAAGGTTAAAAATCACTCAACACCAGGTTATAGTCCAAACAGGTTTAGCTGGAAGCACTAGCTTTTGGAGCGTTGCTCCTTCATCAGGCCTGTTTCTCAGGCAGGAGGACGGTGGGGGAGGAAGTACTGATCACAAAAGACATATGCAACAGACAAACGAGCTGTTCAAAAATAAACCCGGACACATTGTGGGAGTGAGTCTAGTGTAGGATAGATGACTGCATGTGGAACATTGGACTGAGTGGTTATTGGGGTATGTATATGCCATTCGAGTTGGCTGCTCAAGACTAAACTGAAGAATTATTTGAAATGTTATAAATATATAGCTGGTGTTGATTAGGCGTTGACAAAATGACTAGCACATTGGGACAAGTAATATAAAATTAGAGCTACAAGTTCTTGTCCAAGACCTTCATCTGATTAGAGAGAAAGTAAGGGCTGCAGATGCTGGAGATCAGAGCTGAAAATGTGTTGCTGGAAAAGCGCAGCAGGTCAGGCAGCATCCAAGGAACGGGGTCCCCTTGGATGCTGCCTGACCTGCTGCGCTTTTCCAGCAACACATTTCCAGCTTCATCTGATTAGACCTAGAATACCATGCCCTGTTCTGGACTAGTCACATCGCAGGAGATAATAGGTGCACTACAAGTCCCAGAAGACAACCTTTCCATTAATATTTATTTAAAAGCTTAGTTATCAGGTTAGGCTCAGGGAACTCACGATTTCTTATTTCGAAAAATTGCTAGGGCTACAGTTTAGAGTTAGAATGTTAAAATAATTTAGGAAAAAAATTTGTGTTAGACGGAAATATGACGACCAAGGATATCACCATAAATTACAAAAGCACATATCTAAACAAGTGTGGATTTGTTACAATTTTTGCTTTATAGTAGCAACTGGGTGGCGTGGGCAGCACGGTGCACAGTGGTTAGCACTGCTGCCTCACAGCGCCCGAGACCCGGGTTCAATTCCCGCCTCAGGCGACTGACTGTGTGGAGTTTGCACATTCTCCCCGTGTCTGCGTGGGTTTCCTCCGGGTGCTCCGGTTTCCTCCCACAGTCCAAAGATATGCAGGTCAGGTGAATTGACCATGTTAAATTGTCCATAGTGTTAGGTAATGGGTAAATGTAGGGGTATGGGTGGGTTGCGCTTCGGCGGGTCGGTGTGGACTTGTTGGGCCGAAGGGCCTGTTTCCACACTGTAATGTAATCTAAATCTAATCTAAATCCTCCATGGGAAAGAACTTACAAGTCTGAAAGGAACTTACAAGTCATACTAGATAGATAGTAAAAGCAGCATCAGTGATGTCAATTATCATGGCTAACAGAGCTTGCTTAAATTTTTTCCTACAAAGGCATGTATTTTCTCCCTTTCAGAAGGAACAGGGGATGCAAGAGTAGACAGCTTTTTTTAAAATTGTATTGTGTCATGAAATACTGAATGGACCAATTGAATCTTTCGTCTGCCTTCCATTTTTGTATGTGCAGACACAACTGAGCCAAATTTTAAAATATTTCAGTGCAATATCTATTCAAGAAAATAAACTAGAAGCAGTTTAATAGGTTCTTACAGATAAATAATTTTATATTGTTATCTAAGCATAAAAATACGATTCAATTTATAAAACCAAAAAAGAAATTTGATTACTTTATCTCAAAAGTCTCATTTATCATGAACATACCTACTGCAGGAGCATCGTACTCATCGCCGAGAAGAATCTCTGGGGCAGAATACGCAAGTGACCCACAGCTTGTTGTTAACTTCTTTCCAGGTTGAAACTTGTTGCTAAACCCAAAATCTGTAAGTTTTACAATTCCTTGTTGTTCAAAGAAAACCACATTTTCTGGCTTAAGGTCTCTGTGAACAACATGTAGCTTATGGCAATATGATATTGCATGCACTATCTGTGCAAAGTACTTCTTTGCTAAATCTTCACTAAGACCGTCTTCATGTTTCATGATGTAATCATACATATCACCTCCATCTCCCAATTCCAGAATGAGATAAAGTTTTGTTTGAGTGTCAATCACTTCATACAGACGGACAATGTTGGGATGTTGCACAAGTTTCATACATCGCACCTCCTGGAACAAATGCCCTGTAGCTACTGTGTCCAGTTTTGTTTTATCAATGACTTTCACTGCTACTTTTTCTCCAGTGAAAACATGGCGAGCAAGTTTCACAACAGCAAAGTGGCCCCTGCCCAGTGTTTTATCCAAATCATATAGCCCAGCAATTTTTCCATCATATCCACGCTTAAATCCTGCCATGCTGCTTTCAAAACTGGAAGCAGATCAGAAGATGTTTATATCCAGTAGCAGATAAAATGTGCCAATATGTAATTATTTCAAAAATTCCATCACAGACAAAGAATGCATTTTCCCCAGTGTTTAATATGATGAACCCTGTAAAATAAACAAAAGGAAAACATTAGCTTTACTTAAAAAGTACAGCATTGTGTGTAAGTCAGTCAAGGGAAAATATTTTCAATTCATTAATCTACAGAATTAAAATAGAATGGGACAACAAAATGCATGAATTATGCTACTGTACCTCCAGCAAAAATAAATGCATGCTTTGCCATACTATTTCTTAAAATAGTCACATATTTGATAGCAAGAGAATTTATGGAATTTCATAATTTACAACTTATAAGTCTATCAAAGACGATTAGATTTGAAAGGCAGTTACTGGATTAAGATTTCATTTAGACTCTCATTAGCAGTACAAACTAGGCTACAAAGAAAGACCACATGCAAGTTTATTAAATAACGTGACTATGTTGGGGTATGCAGGCAACTAAAACATAAAACCTTGCCAAAAAAGTGAGAAAATTAAAAATTAAAAGACAAACATACAATTCCCTCTATAAATGCTGCAACTCCAGGATTGAAGGTTAAGTCATCACTCAGACACTGGTAATAACACATGCATAGATTTCAACTCAGCCTGTAGATACTTTAATACCGTTGAACATTAATCTCTTAAAATCACACTCTACATCAAGAAGCAAAACATTACTTACTACAGGTAACTAGTTTTGTAAATATTGAAAATTTAATGTTCAAAAAAGACAGCCATTCAATTTGCTGTAGTTAGAAAAAACTGACAAATTAATCCAATTACCAAAAACTGTCCGTTGCCTTGAGAGTTATGGCACTTCAAATACATATTCAAGTATTTTTCAAATAAGTTGAAAGTCCCAACTTCCAACACTCTTTCACGCAGGAGTTAATTCCAGAACCCAAACAGTCTGTGTGAAAAGATTTCTCCTCACCTCCCCTCTAATCCTTCTGTCAATTACTTTAAATATTTGGCACCAGTTACAGACCTCATTCTTGTAAGATATAGGTTCTTCATATTCAAGCTTGACGTATCCAAACTTTAATTAAAATTCTCCTTTCCTCGCAATATTCTCATAAATCTGCTGTGCACCCTATCTTATCTCCACTGTGCATCATAGCCTTCCTGTAAACAGGAACCATAGCTGCATGCAGGGCTTTTAATTATGGCTAAACTAGCACTTCTACTTTCACCACGTGGTACCTACCAAACAATTTAAAAAGAAATTTAAAAACAGTGGTCATAGATGTAAATAGTATGATTTGCAACACAATTCCACGTGACAAACCGTGAACCTTGATAAAAGGTCACCAGTATATGTGCTAACTAAATCCTTCAAAATCACGTTGACGTCATTAGTAATGTCTCAATGTTCTAGACCTATCAACTTAACTCTATAAGAGACTTAGAAAATGCCATGCAAGTAAAAATAAATTCAGGTGCATTAACAGATACCAAAAAGACATGGAAATATTTTAAAACCCCCAATGAATATAGCAAGAGAAAGTAATCACTATAAAATGACCATGTACATATGGTTCTACTCTTTCCACATCACATTTCCTTTTGGTTTCCTTTACAGTCAATGTCATCAATTACGATTTTAAATTTGCATATTAGATTATTGCTTAAATCAAAATAAACTAATATACCCAGCAAAGTCAGTCAGTCTTTGGTATAAAAGTTAATTAATCAAATTTTTCCGAAAGTTGAATCAAACTAAGACTTCAAATATCAAATTCATTATCAAATAAATTTTGAAATCATTTTTCAATAACTTGCAGGAGTTATCTGAAATTTACTTAAAATGGAGAGCCACCTGCATCGAGCAGTTTCAAGATCTTCTAGGTAAAAAGCACCAGTTAGCTCTGAAGATCATTAGCCTGATATAATACTTGTTCCATTTCCAAAAAAATTCTTACTTTTGTCACAGAATTAAAATAGCAACTGTATTGTCTGGCTTGAAAGATTTAAAGAGGACAAAAGTCAAATTGGGAATGAGAGAAAAAAAAAGGATTCACACAGAGATGCCAAAGCTCTTTTTCAGGCTAGTGCAAAATCACCAAAGCAAATCAGCATACCATTAACAGGATATGCCAACATTATCACCACCGCAAACTGTTATATTATTTTACATGTTATGACGCCAAAATTAAACTGAGAAACAGATGTAAGAGAGCTTTCAGAACAGGTTTGGAAAATACTTTAGAAGAAAACTGTCCAATTAAGCACTGGGTTTAGACATTTATAAATGTAGAACTGATGAGACTTGTTCTATAAGCTAACACTAAAATGTTACAAATATCGAGAAGGATTCAAATTAAATATATTCTGTATATTGAATTGAAGGTCAAATAAAAACCATTCTTACAATATAATGCCCCTGCTTTCTTGTATTGTTTTTAAGCAAAACATATATACATAAATAAATGCACAATTTAATTTAAACATATGCAATCCACTTTATGTTAGATTTGATACAGTGGATATTAAGTCAGAATTAAGATTAATGCTTTATGTCCATGGTGTTCAATAAATATGGAACTGTTGTTTGATGTCAACATGCATTGTTGCAATGTGTGCTCACGTGGGAAGAAATTTAAACAGATTTCTTAAACCTTTCCAGATATGCATGTTTAAGTTTTTGTCAGGTTTGTCTCAGTGACCTTCGTGTTGGATTCTCATTCATCCATTTCAGTTCATGTCCTTCATCTGCATAATAATCATAAATCACCATCACTCAACATTCCCCAACTTTTGAGAAGCAAGTCATTTTATCATCTCAGACAAGGCATTTCCATGCCTAAAAGAATAAAGTTAAACATTTTCTCACAATTTTAGCCTGAAGCTTCTCTGTATGGAATGAGCTGCCAAGTGAAGTGGAGGAGGCTGGTACAATTACAATATTTAAAAGACATCTGGATGGGTATATGAATAGGAAGGATTTAGAGGGATATGGTCCAAGTGCTGGCAAATGGGACTAGATTAATTTAGGAAATCTGGTCAGCATGCATGAGTTGGGCTGGAGGGTCTATTTCCGCACTGTACATCTCTATAACTCAATGGTGGAAAAACTCCCTTCAAATATAACCTTATTCACATTAGGTAAGTGGCAAATGGTTCTGCAAACTGTATAAAACATACTACAGTCAGTGATAATCTAAGACAGCTTAAATATTCATGCCAAATATTAATGAATTTATAGTTTGTGCACATTGATTAATGTTGATTGTATGGAAATAACTAAGATCAAAAAAGTAAAACTCCTTTATGACACAGCTAGATTATAATCTATGATTTTAAATCAAAGATGAGTAATGCAAATAAAAACTACTTGTCATGCAAAAATAAAGCTTTACTATAACTGACTGCTTTTTCTTTAAGATACTAATAAACAGTTACGTTTCTATGATTCTAAAGGTTTATAGGATTAATGTTTTAAAATATTTACAGTAAAAGACAGAACAACTGGAATCATCTAATGCCATCAAATGTCTTGCCCAAACTTTTGTCAATGTATTCAGCTTAGTTTTTTTTCCAGTATACAACCATTTGGTATATCTTATATTTCAAAACCTAATTATTTTAGATATGGTGAAAATTCACGGAAAATCTTTTGTATTGTTACCAGAATATTTGATATTAAAAAGTTAGAATAGGCAAGATGTTTTCATTACTTTTTCTAATGTAACACAAATATGAGGAAAGATAAAACAGAACTAAGTTCTTGCAGAGTTGATCCATCTGCTAGGGATAATTTTGAAAGTAAAAGCAGCTCATACCCCAAAATAACAGCAAGGCAACTCACGATACAGCTATACTGGGGTGGACAACATCAGATGTCACACAATACCAGGTTATGGTCCAACAGGTTTATTTGGAATCACAAGCCTTCACTCCTTTGTCAGGATGTCACTTCACCTGACGAACGAACAGCACTCTGAAAGCTTGTCATTTCAAATAAGCCTGTCAGACTATAACTTGGTGTCATGTGACTTCAGATGCAAAACAGCTGACAAGGAGATGAAAAAAGTGAT
Source organism: Chiloscyllium plagiosum (assembly GCF_037043375.1). Lineage (NCBI taxonomy): Eukaryota > Metazoa > Chordata > Chondrichthyes > Orectolobiformes > Hemiscylliidae > Chiloscyllium > Chiloscyllium plagiosum. Next base: position 42,950,137 of record NW_028270142.1, read on the forward strand.
AAGTTCACATGTATAAATATGATTCTGATATAATATGTGATAAAGTTTACCACTACTCAAATTTAAAAGATTCAGAATTGAGTTGTTAACTTCAGTTAATTCCAAGCAATGCTGGGAAAAAAAACATGTGATTATAGAGTCATAGCGATGTACAGCATGGAAACAGACCCTTCGGTCCATCCCGTCCATACTAACCAGATATCCCAACCCAATCTAGTCCCACTTGCCAGCACCCGGCCCATATCCCTCCAAACCCTTCCTATTCATATACCCATCCAAACGCATATTAAATGTTGCAATTGTACCAGCCTCCACCACATCCTCTGGCAGCTCATTCCATACACGTACCATCCTCTGCGTGAAAAAGTTGCCCCTTAGGTCTCTTTTATATCTTTCCCCTCTCACCCTAAACCTATGCTCTCTAGTTCAGGACACCCCGACCCCAGGGAAAAGACTTTGTCTATTTATCCTATCCATGCCCTCAATTTTGTAAACCTCTATAAGGTCACCCCTCAGCCTACGATGCTCCAGCCTGTTCAGCCCCTCCCTGTAGCTCAGATCCTCCAACCCTGGCAACATCCTTGTAAATCTTTTCTGAACCCATTCAAGTTTCACAACATCTTTCCGATAGGAAGGAGACCAGAATTGCACGCAATATTCCAACAGTGGCCTAACCAATGTCCTGTACAGCTGCAACATGACCTCCCAACCCCTGTACTCAATACTCTGACCAATAAAGGAAAGCATACCAAACGCCTTCTTCACTGTTCTATCTACCTGCGAGTCCATTTTCAAGGAACTACGAATCTGCACTCCAAGGTCTCTTTGTTCAGCAACACTCCCTAGGACTTTACCATTAAGTGTATAAGTCCTGCTAAGATTTGCTTTCCCAAAATGCAACACCTCGCATTTATCTGAATTAAACTCCATCTGCCACTTCTCAGCCCACTGGCCCAGATCCTGTTGTAATCTGAGGTAACCCTCTTCGTTGTCAACTACACCCCCAATTTTGGTGTCATCTGCAAACTTACAAACTGTACCTCTTATGCTCGCATCCAAATCATTTATGTAAATGACAAAAAAAAAAGGACCGAGCACCGATCCTTGTGGCACTCCACTGTTCACAGGCCTCCAGTCTGAAAAACAAACCTCCACCACCACCCTGTCTTCTACCTTTGAGCCAGTTCTGTATCCCAATGGCTAGTTCTCACTGTACTCCATGAGATCTAACCATTATGCAAATTAGTTTAATTTAAGAGTTGTGCACTTTCTAAAGTTTGCAACTATGTTTTGTAATAGTAAACTTAACAAGCATTTACTACATTTGAGTAGCAACCAAAATTAACATATGGAGATATGTGGCTCCTTAATCTAAAAGCCAGGTTTAGCTGAAGGCACGCATGGAAGCACTGACGAATGTCTAATTTCAGTTTGTTGTTTTTTTTCCTCCTCTGCAAAGACTGCACAGATTTGTTTTAGGATCTTTTGTATTAACTATATTCAAAAAAATTTTAAAGTATATTTTTGAAATATGACATGCAAATTAGGAAATACAAGAAATCAGAACTTGAAGAATGCAAAAAATATTGAAAGTTGTAGGCCTATCAGAATTTACAGACATATGAAGACGACCAGAGAGTAATCTGAAAAGAAGGATGACAATTTTAAAAATCAAGGCATAACTTGATTGTTAGTTATAATAGATCTGCAAGCACATGGCAATGAGTGAGTAAGACAGAGTTTTGGATCAAGGACACAAAATGGATGACTGGGATACTAGTATACGATCTGATCATACACTGCACGATTGTCCAGTTTCATCAATTATCCCCACCCATTTGTAATTTTCCCAAGGAATTAATTGAAAAGCCTAAAAGGCAGTAAGTGGTCCCAAGTACTGACTCCTTGGTTGAGGATCCAGATAATTCATCAGAATAGAAACTCTTACGGATATTCTGAACCAGTCTGTAGTGTACCAGCCATTTCGCATTTACCTTGAATGTGGTAAAACATCCCAAGTGCAAGAGCATTAAATGACAAATGACACCAAGCTATGTGAGATATTTGAGCTGAAAATGTGTTGCTGGAAAAGCGCAGCAGGTCAGGCAGCATCCAAGGAACAGGAGAATCAACGTTTCGGGCATAAGCCCTTAGAAGGGCTTATGCCCGAAACGTCGATTCTCCTGTTCCTTGGATGCTGCCTGACCTGCTGCGCTTTTCCAGCAACACATTTTCAGCTCTGATCTCCTGCATCTGCAGCCCTCACTTTCTCTCTGAGATATTTGGCAGATTACGAAAAGCTGATTCTAAAAGAATTAGTCTTCAAAGAACAACTTCTGGTGAACCTCATCTACAGCTTTTCCAATGCGATCATATCCTTCCAACACTGACGGCCAGAATTGCACACAGTATTCCATCCAGTTTTATAAAGTTGTAATAACATTTCTGCTCTATTAGACCTCCCAAAACGTACTGCCTACTGAAATGTCCTAGTATCCCTTGTATATATGATTGGACCTTGCTCTCGACTTTACATCAACTGTGTCCCACCCCCTGCCAAATCAGTTTAAAGCCTCCCCAATAGCAGAAGCAAACTTCCCAGGACTTGAACCTGGGCCTCCTTGTTCAGGGAAGGGACATTACCACTGTGCCACAAGAGGGCCGTTTGCACGGGTACAATCTGACCTACCCCAGAAGCTGCCCTGATGCTCCATAAATCTAAAGCCCTCTCTCTTACATCATCCCTTTAGCCATGTGTTCACCTAACCTATTCCTAAACTCAGTAGCGCATGGCACTGAAAGCAATCTAAAGTTAACAACCTTAGTAGTCATCTTCTTTAATCTAACTCTCCAAACTTATGCGGCAGGACCTTATCTCTTTCTTTTTTTTAAAAAAAAACTATATCATAGGTTCCAATATGTTGCATGACTGCTGGCTGTTCACCCTTCACCTTTCAGAATGCCTTTTAGCCACTCAGACATCCCTGACCCTGGCACCAGGGAGACACACCAGTGCCACCACAGAACCGCCTGTCATTTCCCCATCACTAAAGCTCCCTCCAGTCTTTTTAAATTATGCATATATTATATATTCATATCAATCACAGATTTGTTTTCCAAAAATGAAGTGAATGGGGCCTAAAATCATAATTTGAATTACAAAATATGACAACAGTCAAGCTGTAAAAGTAACAGTTATTAATTAGGATTCAAGAGAGAAATGGGCAAGAAATGGAACAATGTATTAGGAAACAGGCTCAAGGGAAAAGGTGTTTTTTTTTTGTTAACCAATCTGAACATGATAGATTTAGGTATTCACTGGCAGTTCATACACCACCTGCAGAGAGAAAAACAAACTTAATACTTCAAGTCGATGATCTTTCAGTATTACTCTCTCCAAAAAATGCTGTCAAACTTGAGTATTTCCAGCATATTCTATTCTTATTTCAAAGTTTCTTCATCCAAAGCAATATGCTTGTGTGTTAGAATGCAGTGCTGTCTGGTACAATCTGCATCAATTCCTGCTTCTGAAACATCCATAATCTGCATGCAGACGCTCAAGTTAGAGTGCAGTTTCATGCAGAATACAAATACGATTAAACTATTTCCAGAGAGTTATAATCTAATATTAAACATCCTTAAAAGTAATTTTGCATATTTGTAAGGGTATTTGAGAGATTTAAGGAGAAAGTGAGGTCTGCAGACGCTGGAGATCAAAGCTGAAACTTTATTGCTGGAACAGCACAGCAGGTCAGGCAGCATCTAGGGAACAGAAGATTCGACGTTTCGGGCACATGCCCTTCTTCAGGAATGAGCAGAGAGTGTTCAGCAGGAGAAGATAAAAGGTAGGGAGGAGGGACTTGGAGGAGGGGCGTTGGAAATGTGATAGGTGGAAAGAGGTCAAGGTGAGGGTGATAGGTCGGAGTAGGGTGGAGGCGGAGAGGTCAAGAAGAAGACTGCAGGTCAGGAAGGCGGTGCCGGGCTGGAGGGATTCGGCTGAGACAAGGTGGGGGGAGGGGGGATGAAGAAACTGGTGAAGTCCAAGTTCATCCCCTGTGGTTGGAGGGTTCCCAGTCGGAAGATAGGACGCTCCTCCTCCGACCGTCGCGTTGTTGTGGTTTGGCGGTGGATGAGTCCAATGACCTGCATATCCTCGTTGGAGTGGGAGCGAGGATATGCAGGTAGCATTTCAACTCCCCCTCCCACTCCACCGAGGATATGCAGGTCATTGGACTCATCCACCGCCAAACCACAACAACGCGACGGTCGGAGGAGGAGAGATTTAGCATTGCAAAGTTCTGTAATAAAGGCAGAATTAAAATGACTCAAGAAACTTATTAAGTGTGCTCATTATGTAATCATGATGTGTGACAAATGTAGGAAATAAATAAATAAATAATGCAGTCTTTAAACTGAATATGGCTATTATAATTTGGAATAATGATGATGGAATGTAATTCTACGCTGAGTGCGTCCACCACAAGCCTTCAAAACATACATGGGAAATTGCTTATCAAACTGTAGCAAATAAGCAGAGTCACTAAAGATGCAAAACAAGAATGAACTTTGATAAACAAATGGAAAAAACACATTGTGATAATTCCATAAGCATATAACAAGATAAATGAGTGCCCTGACACGTAAATTTTCCACAGATACATTGAAGTTGTGTGTATGATGTCATGTGCATCAAACAGTAAGAAGCAAGAAAAGGTAAACAAAGGCCTTGACAATACATTCAAAATTTACAACTATTTTTTAAAAAAAAAAAAGAGGAGAATTATAACAAAATTCACTTGGATCTTTCATTTACTTAAGAGAAATAGAAATACGCGTTTCTGGGATGAGACAAAGAGGCTGTTCATGTGGAATGTAAAAATAGCAACATGAACCCTTTGGGCCAAATAGCTGGCTTTCATGATGGCTGGAATGACACATTAAAACTTTATGGCCTTACAAGAACATAGATCCACAATACAAAAGCAAAATATTGCCGATGCTGCAAAACCCAAAATGCCAGAAATAGCAGGTCAGGTAACATCCATGGAAACAGAAATCAAGTTAACTTTTCACATTGATGACCCTTCATCGATCTACCATAAGTAGTATTACAAGAAAGTTATGAACATATTGTGATAATAACCCTAATGCAACTGGCCTTTAAAAAAAATACCATGTTGTTTAATGCTGATAAAAATAATTGTAGGAAAGGTCTGATTTTAACAATGTCAAACGCTTAAAGGAACAACTTCCCTCAGTGACAATATTAAATAATTCCTTGCTTGTACGCTTTAAAAAAACCTGGGCTGGATAGGTGAAGAGAATGAATTAAATGAACATAGTTGATTTCTGGATCGGTTTCTATCAAGCCTATTGCTCATTCGATAAGATCGTAGCTAATCCTCGACGTCTAACTCCAGGTTCTCATCAGGTCCTCATATCCCTTGATCCTCGGAGATGTCCAGAAATCTCAACAGATGAGCAACCTACAATTCTCCGAATTAGAATGTTTCAAAGATTCACAATACTCCACTCTGGGGTGACTATACCCCCACCTCATATAAACCCACCAGCCGCCATCCATCCTCTTACCATTGTCCCGTATGGCAGAAGCAATTTAAGAGACAGGGTGGAATAGAAATAGTCAGAATAGGGCGCGGTAGTCCCGCCTCCCAAATGACCCGGTTACCGTAGCAACCGCGCCTGCTGGCCGTTTTGTCGCTCGCGGCGGATGTTTGGGGGGGGGGGGGGAAAGGTGGGAGAAGAAATCGCTGAAAGTCCCGGATGGGCAGCGCCTCGCTCTCGCGCAGCACTCGACAGGCAGCGGAGGAGCAGTAGCAGGAGGAGACCGTGATGCCAGCTCACGAGGCAACAAGAAACAAACAGACCCCTGTCACCTAACTCCCCCCGCACCCACGCTCATACCCGCACTCCCCCGAAGCCGACAGCGGAGCGTTTCATCCGCTCACCTAATCTGACTGAAGGAAAGCCACCGTTACTGTTAATCGCTTAACCCCGATTTAAATTCGTGACAGACGGACACCCACAGAGAAGGAATGCGCCAACACGTACCTGGCCTCTGAGACAAATCCCTTGCTCCGGCGGAATTTTCGGCCGCCGCGCAACCGAAGACCGTGAACAGAAACGAAGGCTCGAGGAACCTGCGTAGTCTCCAACTGCGCATCCCTATCCGACGTCACAGACAGCTCGTGGTGTAGGCGGGGCCATTCTCGGTAGCGCGTCACATCTTCTAAGGGGCGGGCCCGTGCTTGGAACGAACATCAAAACACACCGTGTAAGTTCCTGGAAGGCTTGGGTAAGATTACTCAATCGAAAAAAATTAAAGGCATTTTTCTTGTTTTTGCACTGTGAGTAAATCATCTCTGTGTAATTAAAATGCGGAAGTCAGCTGTAATCTGCAAAAATAAGGGGGTGTTAAATCCTCAAAATATTTTTTCTTCAGCTGACTCAGTTCTAACTCTAGTTAACACCAGCAGATTGCTTAAAAAGACTCCAGTAAACAAGATGCAAATAGATAGGTGCAGCGGCATAAAATACAAGCTCATCGCAAAACCGCTGACAGGAGAACTCCGAAAAATTAACTCCTAAAATACGAGACCAGTGATGCCATCAAAGCATTAAGCTTTTAGGTGTTTGTGACATATTTTCACACCATAACTTTTCTTTATCTTTAATACATTTCGAAGTGCAAAAATTACGAAGAACACGTAGAGCCCAGCGGTTTGAAAGTGGGCTCTACTTATTGCCCAAAGCGAGTACCATCATGAGGGCAGTGCTCACTCAGTACTGCACTGATCTGACAAGGAGGGGTAATCACACCTTGAAAGAAGGGAGCTCCGCATTTCTGAGACGACCTTTCGATCAGGAACCTTCAGAATGCGGAACTGCACTTCCATTTTGATGTACGTTTCTAGTGTAGAAATGTCGGGAAGGTGAACCAGATCCCCTTTTCACAATGGTCAGCTACTGTATGCTGAAATTTAAGGGCCCTGACAACTACTATCAAATGGTAAATACAAAAGATAAATGTAATGTTAGGATCCTGGGAGACAGAGTGATAGCTGGGTAAGGTGACTGCTGGAGAGGATAGGGTATCAGAGATAAGAATGTCAAAGTCGGGGCTGGAGTGTCAGGTGGGTAGGATGCCCAGTCAGTAGGGTGCAAGGTGGCTAGGAAGGCAGATAAGTGATGCACTGTTTAGGGTAGGTCAGGGTGGATGGAGGAAATTGGGTCCAGTGGGGGGGTTCAGGGATGTTGGGTGTTGGGCCTTGGAAGGACTGTCTGGCAGTGGGCCTCAGATTAAGTCCAGTGTGGAAGGGCATCGGGTCAGTTCTGATCGGGATAGGGTTGTATTGGATTCAGTAGCAGTGCAGTCACTTCTAGTCCATTCCAGGTAAAAACAATGATTTCGAAGCTCCTTGGATGCTGCCTGAACTGCTGTGCTCTTCCAGCACCACTAATCTAGTCCATTCCAGCAGAGAGGTGAGTCGTGTTAGGCAAGGGTGGATGGTGGAGTCTTGTCGGGTCTGGCAGAAGGGATGTCCATGTTACTGAAATGGATCATTTTCACATATATCAATCAGCTTTCAGGCATGTCTCAACCAGATTTTAATTATATTTGTGAAATGAAAATTCCAATTATTTATTACTTGCTTTTTTCTCCTGATAGCTGTCTCTCTGGCAGGGTACATCATACTGAAAGCAACCTCCCAAATAATTGAGGAGCTATCAATTCAAGGTCCATGACATGTTAATGTCATTTATGTTTCTTCAATACTAACATGAGCTGGTAGAAAGGAATGAATTAGCTACACCTGGAAGCTCAAGGTGAACACATTTCTTGTTACCCTATCATTTGTAGTTTGGGCACCTTTGTCCAACTATTCCAGAAATGTGTTCACTAAGCCGAGATGCCCAGTGCATTACTGAGCAAGTGCTAGACTGTCAGAAGTACCCCTTTCAGAGGAGACCTTTCAGCTGAGTGGTTATAAATGATCCATGGCATATTTTGAAGAAACTCAGGGGAGCGCTTCCTGATGTTCAGCTCAATATTTGTCTTTCGTGCAAAACCTCTATAACAGATTACCTTACATTGTTGTTAGTTGGAGTTTCCTGTGCACAAATTGGAGACCTACTTTTCAATGATGAATGCACTTCAAAAGCACTTAACTGGCTATAAAATACTTTGAGAGAAAGTGAGGGCTGCAGATGCTAGAGATCAGAGCTGAAAATGTGTTGCTGGAAAAACGCAGCAGGTCAGGCAGCATCCTAGGAACAGGAGAATCGACAGGAGAAGGCCATAAGCCCTTCCTGAAGAAGGGCTTATGGCCGAAACGTCGATTCTCCTGTTCCTTGGATGCTGCCTGACTTGCTGCACTTTTCCAGCAACACATTTTCAGCTATAAAATACTTTGGATTGTCCTGAGATCATGATAACTGCTGTGCAAATGCATACTTTTTTTTTCTTTTTTTGTTAGATGCAAATGATGTTTTAACTAGCACTGGCAGTTTCCTCAGCATTGCAAATATGATCTTCCCTCTCTTCCAGGCCCTCTTGCTATTGCAAGGGGTATTTTCTCCCTCAGCAATTTCCTTTTTTGTAGGGCTTTTTTGAGGTAAGGGTACCCTGGAATGGTAAACAAGATCAATTCTCTTATTCCTGCAGCAGCACCACTGCTGCATTGTCAAAGCTAGGTGCTGATTCTGAAGAATCCTGCCATGACTTTACTGTGTTTCAAACCCAATGAATGGTTTGCTGCTGTAGAATGCACAGTTAACTAAATCACTAGTACCCGATAATTGGACACCACTAATTCAACAAAATCCCACCAAGTGCAGGAATTACAGCAAATAGCTAATAAAGTGCATGTGGTTTTACTGAGGTATTACTTAGGCAAATGCTTCCACTGCATATCATTTGAGAGTCCACTGATGAGCAAATCCAGCCTTTTGTGAGAATAGTGAGAATTGATACCCTATAGCTAATGAGACAAGAGCCTGAAAGGAGTACTGCTCTTTCTGGACCTCCTGCCAGAGGAAGACTTTTGGAGCATTTAAAATCAGTGTCCTAAAGATGAAAAGGTGGCCAAAAGATTGTCCTTTTCAATACATCAGTGACCAAGAATGCCCAAATTTTGATATGTTGTTTTAACCCTAAGTTCTGAAATTGCTTCCCTATAGCTCTCCATTCCTCTACCTTGCTCTGCAAAATTAAAACTCACCATAAATCCTACCTCTTTGACCAAGTGTTTTATTATCTATACTAATGTTGCTCAGTGTCAGATTTATTTTGATTATTCCTCCTAATAGTATTTTACTAAACTTCCATTTTAAAGATGGACAGAATAATAAAATAAACCACAAAGGAGAGTTAACAAATGAGGGGAAAAGATAGAGTACAATAGGAAGCTAGCTGGAAATATAAAAACAGATAGTTTGTCTAGGTGTTTATAGAAGAAGAGTCAATAGTAAGTGTTATTCCTACAGAAAGTGAGTCTGACAGTTAATAATAGAAAATAAGGAAATGGAAGATGAATTGAGCAGGTATTTTGCTTCAGTTTTACTACAGAAGACAAAAGTAATCTCAGAAATAGCTGTAAATCAAGAAATGGAAAGGATGAAGGAACTCAAGCAAATAATGATCTTCAGGAAAGTGGTACTGAATAATTTGTTGGAATTTCACCCTAACGAATAGCCATGTCTTGATGGACTTCATCCTATGATTTCAAAAGAATTGGCTTTTGTGTTAATTAATACATTAGGTTTCACTATCTAAAATTCTCTAAAATTGGGAAACATTCTTTTAGATTGGAAAATGGCAGGGTACTTAGAAAAGTACAAGGTAATCAGACAAAATCAGCATGACTTTGTGAAAGGGAAATATTGCTCATTCAATTTATTAAAGTTCTTAGAGAAAGTAGCAGGTATTGTGCATTCGGGGACTTGATGGATATGCTGTACTTAGATTTCCAGAAGGCATTTGATAAGCTCCCAAATCAAGGATAATTGTTGAAAAATGAAAGCTCATTGTCATGAAGATAATATATTAACCTGGATAATTATATAAGAATTGACTATTTTATGTGCATGAAAAGAAAATGTTCGGCTAAGGCAAATATGGGTCCGTTAAAAGTAGAGTCAGGAAAATTTATAATGGGGAATGGAGAGATAGCAGAGAAGCCAAATCATTACTTTGGGTCTGTTTTCACAGAAGAAGATAAATCTCCTACAAATAATTCTGGAGAAATTAATGGGTATTGATTGATAAAGGGGATTTATTAGATATTTTCTAATCAATGTAATCAGAGATAATATTACACACCTCTGGAACAGTTTGGACTTGAACCCTGGCCTCCTGGCCGAGAATTAGAGACATTACATTGTACCACAAGAGCTCTTTCATTGAAAGTTGCATATTAGGAGGGGAAATGAAGAAACTGGTGGAGTCCACATTAATGCCCTGGGGTTGTAGTGTTTCGAGGCGGAAGATGAGGCATTCTTCAACCCCAGGGCATCAATGTGGACTTCACCAGTTTCCTCATTTCCCCATCCCCCACCTTACTCCAGTTCCAACCTTCCAGCACAGCACCATCCTCATGATCTGTCCTATCTGCCAATCTTCCTCCCCACCTATCTGCTCCACTCTCCTCTCTGACCTATCACCTTTATCCCCACCTCCAACCACCTATTGCACTCTTAGCTACCTTCTCCCCAGCCCCAACCCCCTCCCATTTATCTCACCACCCCGGAGGCTCCCAACCTCATTCCTGATGAAGGGCTCCTGCCCGAAACGTCGATTTTCATGCTTTTCGGATGTTGCCTGACCTGCTGTGCTTTTCCAGAACCACTCTAATCTTGACTGATCTCCATCATCTGCAGTCCTCACTTTCATCTACAAAGAAATATAGATAGATAAAGAGAATGGCAAATTTGGCAAATGGAGTATAATGTGGGAAAATGTGAAAATGTCCATTTTGGGTGAGAAGAAAGCAAAAGAAGCACACTCCTAAACAGTAAGAGACTGGAGCAATGTAGGGGGGGTCATGGTGTTATCATGCATAAAGCATAAAAGTCTAGTGTGCAGGTATATAATTAGGAAAGCTGGTAGAATTATGTAATTTATAATGAGAGGAATTGAATACAAAAGTAGAGAATTTGACCCATTTTTGTTCAATTTGTTGTGCTGCAGTAACTCACAAGGTGAACATCTAAGTCAAAGCCTCCAAATTAACCCTTCGTTGCATCTGTATAATTTTTTTTGTTCGTTACATGGAATGTGTGAATGTTTTAAAAGTGTCAGAATAATTTTGAAAATAATTTGATAGATCAGATGTCTTGTTTTGTGTGTACTTCCAAAATCAGATATATGCTTCTGACATGCAAAAATCCACAAAGTTTACAAAAATGAAAAATGTAACTTTTAGTCTTCAAATTGGTTACCATTTCTGTGATGGGAAGAAGAACTTTCACAAGACAATTTGTTTCAGTTGATATTTAAGGGCAGTTACATTCAAAGGCAGGATGGATAAACATTTGAAAAAAAAAGAAATAGAAGGTTATGTTAGTGAAGGTCACTCTTCTGAAGCATAATTCCTGACGTAGATGTTTGTTGGGTCCAATGGCCTACTTCTGTGCTGTTAATTCTATGTAATGCAATATAAATAAACTTGTGCATTCATCAATCATAGGGTGTTAGATTAAAGCTGTTGGTGTGATTTTTCTCACTGCAGAATGTCTGGCAATGTTCTGTTTTCTCACTGAATTGATTCCAATACATAAAGTGGCTGACGCAACATTACATAAAGGCTAAACCTAATGTGACAGGACTACGACCTCTCCTTGGAAAACACAGCTATTGTGACAATTCATTCCTGATACTGTGTGCGAAGCTAGAGTATGTCTGAAGCATCTAAATGAGAACAATGAGAAAAATCAATATTCTTTCATCTCTTTGTGCATCGTCAATCTCTTCAATATGTATCTGAATAAGAAGTACTGGCAGTAAGTGAGAAATACTGGAAAAATTTAAATTGACAAACCTCCACAAAAGTTATTTAAAGACATGAGTTCATTTTGATCTCTTATGTGCAACAGTTTATGGGTGATGATTAAAAGAGTTGCTAAATATCAGCTCAATTTAACCAGTTTTTTTTAAAGTGAGGGGGCTAGATTTTCTTCTGAGAATCCATTCCTTCTTGGGTATTTGTGGACACTTGAAGAAAACTGGGTCAAAATACCTCCCCCCTCCCCCCATACAAAAAAAAGGCTTTGGGAATAAACCAAAGTGCCACTAACTGCTGAGCAGCAACTCAGCCAGGTGGCTAAAAGTGGACAGGCAGGAAGCTGGAAGAACACAGCAAGCCAGGCAGCATCATGAAATCGACAGGTGTTAAGGCAGAGTTAGTTTTCTATATCCGGTTATGTGAGGAAGGCATAGGACAGGGTTCATACAGAGTTGGCTCAGCTTTTCCTGTGTTGACCAGCAGAAATTGTTGATTCACCACAGGTGGGACAAAGATAATGTTATTTTAGCAGCAGCTATTGGCACTATATTTGGTAAAAAAAAAACCTTCAACACAATTTAGATAAATGTACATGTTCAAAGTATACTTATTTAACAAGTATCCACTATCATTTAGTAAGAACACTGTAGTCTTTTTTTGTAAAGCTTGGAATTCAGTTACACATTTATCAGGTGCCCTATTTCTTAGTGCAGTTTCTAGGTTCTTGTCTAGCACAGCATGTAGGACTTTGACTTTATCACAATGACTGCTGAGATCTGTTGCCAAGACGTTCCCTTTTTGGGCTGCTAGTTATTGATTGTGTTTGTTTTTCCTTACTGATCAGGAGTGGTTACTATGATTAGTTAAACTGATAATGATAACAGTTCCCCCTTTCAATGCTACTGATGTTTCAATGGTACTGAAGTTCAGGATCTGATGAAAATTATATGAATTGATCTGCTTTACATCTTATAATTTTACTAATCAATGCACAAAAAAGGTTAACATTTACATTCAAATTGAGCTCACACAAATAACAGCATTTTTACCAACATAGCACAGGTAAGTTTCCTGCTACTTGTCCAGCCAGGGCCAAGCTAACTGTTGGGACTTTGCTTTGCAGTGTTTATCTGATGCTAAGTAAAAATTCTAACCCTAATGAAAACTCATTGACCTGAAAAGTTAATATTGTTTCTCTTTACAGATGCTGCATGACTAGTTGCGTTTTTCCAACTTTTTTTTGAAACCCTAACCTTTTCTTAATTCTGTAAAGTGCCAGGGTGTTTGGTCAACATCAACTGCCTTGGCTCAGTACTACTAAGTCTGTATTAGAGTATCAATTATTCCAAATGACCATCTCCAGGCTTATGGACCTCAATCTTGCTTGCTACACAAGGATTATATAAGATTGCTGTGACTGAGAGAAGTTCAATCATCAAATGCTTCTTAATGGATCTTACTCGAAACATCAAGGTTGACTGTCCATTTACTTCAGATGCTCTTGCATCTACTTTACTGTCATAGCTGAATTCTCAGCTCCTAAGATAATATTTTTGTAATCTGCCCAGGATGACACATAAACAATCCTTTCTATAAATTGCCCTTTCACATCTTCCAAAGTGACGACAGCACAAAATCAGATTTTTATTTGGTTAAAGGTTGAAATTAAGTTTGAACAATGAACATATAACATTACTCTAGAAAAGATGCATATAACTTAGTATACTAACCAGTTTAGATGAAAACAAATATTAAAATATGAAACTACTATTTTGAAGGTAACATTTTCTACTTGTTATTCTTTTCTTGTAATCCTTTCCTAACCACAGGAGCTAGCCAGCCATCCTTAGTTTCCTCTGAAGGCTCCAACTGACTTGACTCAACACTCACTAAGCTCCCATAATTTTGAACAGACCTAACTGATTTAGAGTTGAACAGTTGCCCGGGTTTGTTGATTTTAAATTACATATTCAACAGCAACTGCTGCCTGTACACATAACTGAAAATTCACATAATGTGCACTTGTTTGAATGTAGTTCAGCTCTTTCCTTAAGCTTCTGAGATAATGCACAAACTTTGCAACATTTTTATTCAGTAAGACAAGGAGATGTAATTCCAACAGCAGTTGATTTTAAACTCTATTTCTAAAAGCAGCGTACAAAGATGAATCAAATTTTATTTTAAAAAGATTTACCATTAAAATGGAGAAGCAATATAGAATTTGACTTTCATTTCAATAACAACAGACTATTTCCAGCTCTTCTTGAATGAAATAGAAACTTCTCCTGTGTCTGTTACAATGAAAATAAGTTAGAGACAAAAAAACTGCAGATGTTGGAATCCAAGGTAGACAGGTAGGAGGCTGGAAGAATACAGCAAGCCAGGCAGCATCAGAAGGTGGAGAAGTTAACATTTTGGGCGTAACCCTTCTTCAGGACTGAGCTCCAAAGAGCATCTCACCCAGATCCATCCCCTACTCTGTCCCTGTAACCCTGCATTTCCCAGCCATGAAGAAGGGTTACACCTGAAACATTGATACTGTCTGACCTACTGGGTATTCATAACATTTTATGTTTTTATTTCAGGTTTGCAGCAATCACAATTTTACACAGCAAGCTCCCGCTCAAAGTAAAAAGATAACAACAAGATAATTTGGTTCAGCAGTGTTAACTGAAGGATAGGTATTAGCCACAACATTGTGGAGAATGCCTTGTTCTTCTTCAAAACATGGCCTTGGTATCTTTTACATTTATCTGAGGAAACAGGTGAGGCCTTGAGTTAATATCTTATCCTAAACAAACCATGTCAACTGGAATATTATGTCCAGTTCTTGCTGTCACACTTTTAGGAAAATTATATAAGCAGAACAGATTTGCACAAATAGTTTCAAGATTGAGGGGCTTAAGTTACATAGAATAAATCAGTAATTAGACCTCATTTAGATTAGTGTGTAGAGTTCTGGGTGCCACATTTTGGAAGGATCATAGAATATCCCACACTCTGGAAGCAGGCCATTTGGCCTAACAAGTCCACTCCGACCCTCCGAAGAGTATCCCACCCAGACCCATCCCCTACTCTATCCTTGTAACTCTGCATTTCCCATGACAAATTCATCTAGCATGCACATCCCTGGACACTATGGGCAATTTAGCATGGCTAATCCACCTAACTGAACATTTTTGCATTGTGGAAGGAAAACAGAGCACCCAGGGGACCCATGCAGACACAAGGAGAATGTGCAAATTCCACACAGACAGTCATCCAAGGGTGAAATCGAAAAACAGTTCCCTGGCACTGTGAGGCAACAATGCTAACCACTGAGCCAATGTTATGTCCTCTGAATACATTGAATAGAGTGCAGAAGTGGTTTACAAGAATGATTCCCAAGATGAGGAACTTGAGTTATGAGGTAGATTGAAGAAAAAGTTTTCTTGAAAACATCAAAGTTGACTGTCCATTTACTTCAGATGCTCTTGCATCTACTTTACTGTCATATATGAATTCTCAGCTCCTAAGATAATATTTTTGTAATCTGCCCAGGATAACACACAAAAAACCCAATCTATAAATTGCCCTTTCACATTGAAATTAAGTTTGGAACAATGAACAAATAAATATATAACATTACTCTAGAAAAGATGCTCTAGAAAAATATATAACATTACTCTAGAATAGATTGAAGAAGTTGGGATTATTGTCCTTGGAGAGCGGAAAGTCAAGAGGTTGCAGGTTTTGAAAATCATGAGCAGGCTGGATAGGTTAGATTGGCAGAAAATGTTTCCAATTATGAAAGGAACAAGAACAAGAAGGCATATGTTAAAAGTGATCTGGAAAAGAAGCAAGAGTGAAGTGAGGAAACTTTTCCAGTGGGTAGATAGAGCCTGGAATGCATGGCCTGGAACTGGGATGGAAGCAATATCAATTGAGGCATTTGAGGGCATTGGATGATTATTTGAATAAAAATAATGTGCAAGAGCATGGGGATGCAGCAGGAGATTACCACTAAGTAATGATGCTCATTTAACGAGCTGGTGGAGGCACAATAAGCCAAATTGTTTCATTGTGTGCCATAATACTAATATGATTTGAGAAATTAGAACTATTTTACTTAGAGAAAAGAAGATTGAGAGGCAGAGATATTCAAAACCATGAGGGTCTGGGCAGACTGAACTGTTCTTACTAGTGGAAGAATTGAGAATGATTTAAGGTAAGAGTCATAGAGATGTACAGCCTGGAAATAGACCCTTCGGTCCAACTCATCCATGTGACCACATATCCTAATGTAATCTAGTTCCATTTGCCAGCAATTTCTATTTTTTTGTCTCTGGTTTACAGCCTCCACAGTTTTCTCAGTTTTTTTTAAATGGAGGGATAATCTCAGTTTCTATAACTGAACAATGTTACTGATAGTTTTCCAAGTTCAGGCTCTCCTGTCAACAACTTGTACTGGATGTGATAAGCATAATTGAATTTCCAATTTGCACTCCTGATGAACTAGGCTCCCCACAGAGAATGTGATGTTGGAAATTTACTGCAATAGAGTCCTTACGCAACAGCAGCTCATTAACTGGTTGCAGTGCTAACAAGTCCAGCCAGATAAGCATTAAAAGACAGAACCAAAATAATATCTAACAGGTAGCTAAATTTAATCTTCAGTAGGATTCAGTTATGTGCACTGATTTGTTAAATGCTCAACAATTAATAATGTCAAGAAACAATATGCAGGGCTGTTTGATCATTCACAAATGTATGTCAGCTATTTCAAGGAATGGTTTAATGTTTGTACAATAGGTGACCATCATAGACCGAAAAAGTCACATGTAACTTGACCCCAATAAAATCTTCAGAGTCCATGCTGCAGAAAGGCTGAAGCTAATGGATTATGAATTTGCATAACAGTGAATAAATGGACCGCTGTGTAAGCACCAGAAAGCAGATGATAATGTGGAAAAGTACCAGAACTGTTTGGCAGACAAACAGATCTGTCATGCCTTCATCTGAAGACATCTGATGTTCAAATTAAAATGCAAACAATTCACTTTCAAGTAAAACAATGTTATTTTTCAAAGATATTTAGAGGAGAAGATATATAGCAGGCAGAGAAAAAGGTTCTGGTTCAACTTTTAAAAGGTGTAAAAAGAACTTGCATTTACTTAGAGACTTTTACAACTTTTGGACATCCTAAACCACTTCACAGCCAATAAAATTCTTTGTCTGTTGGAATGCAGGAAGCGCAGTTGCCAATTTGTGGACATCAGGGTCCCTAATACAAATATTTTTTTAAAAAAATCCAAATGAGCTGTTTTAGTGATCTTGCTTGATGTATAAAAAGTTAGCTGGGGAATTTGCCCTGCTTTTCTTTGCATAATGCTTTAGGATTTTTTCCATTCACTTGTGACAGCAAATGAGGTCTTGGTTTAATATCTCATCAAAAAGGCAATCCCTTAAATAGTGCAGCAATTGCTCTGCATTGCATTGGGAGGGTCAGATTGGATTTTGTGGTGAAGTCTCTGAAATGCAATAATGACTCAGAGGCTAGGGTGCTACCAACTGAGCCATACTGGGCTGGTACTCCTTCACAGTATCTTAACTAGAACAATCTAATCTCCTTGGCAACAAGTGAGAATGTTTGCTGGTGATTGCACAATTTTCAGCACCATTTGTGAGTCTTCAGATACTGAAGCACTCCATGTCCAATGCAGCAAAACCTGGACAATATCATGGACTGAAAAGTGGCAAATAACATTCATGGCCCACAAATGCCAGACAGTGACCAATCCAATAAGATAGAATCTAACCATCGTTCAATGGCTGTGCCGTCACTGAATCACCCACTATCAACATCCTGAGTGTTAGAACCTGAACTGGACTAACCATACTAATACAGTGGCTATAAGGGCAGGTCAGAGGCTAGGAATCAGTGAGTAACTCACCTCCTGACCCCCCCCCAAAGCCTGCCTACCATCCACAAGGCACAAGTCATCATGTGATTGAGTATTCTCCATTTGCTTGGATGAGTGCAGCTCTAACAACACTCAAGAAGCTTCACACTAGGATAATGCAGTCTGCTTGATTGGCACCACATCCACAAACATCCACTCTGTTCATCTCCCCCACTCAGTAGCAGCAGTGTGTACCATCTACAACATGTAGTGCAGAAATTTGCCAAAGATCCTGAGACAGTTCCATGACCCCTTCCATCTTGAAGAACAGAACCAGCTGAAAGTTCCTTTCCAAGCAATTCGTCATCCTGGCTTGGAAATATATTGCTGCTGTTTCAGTGTCACTGGGTCAAAATCCTGGAACTCTTTCCTAACGAGTTTGTGGGTCTACCTACAACAGACTGCAGCACTTCAAGAAGGCAGCTCACTACAAAACTCTCAAGGACAACTAGGCAAAAATGCTGGCCCAGCTAGAAAGGGCCACACCCCATGAATGAATAAAAAACATTCTCTCATATAATGGGTATGTGCCTTTGTGATTCACAATATCCAGACAAGCAATATTTCAAAATTTGTGTGTTTTGTTCCAGCCTCCCTTTGTTCTATTCTCATAGCGTCTTGATCTCAGCACTTTTGATCAAGAATGTAGAAGGAAAGATCTATGGGAATGTGCTCAGTCGGGGAAAGTGGAGCAGTCAGTACTGGAATTAAACCAACATGCATATAAGCAGTTGTTTGGTAGTATGATTGATGGTTGCTGAAAACAAGATGTTGTTGAAACTTTTCATTTTGCACTCATCAGGACAATTCAAGAATACCAAATTTCAGATGATCCCCACAATTCATACCAAGGAGAAAAGGGTGCATTTTGGTGGGCATATCGACTCTGGATGAAACTGGCATGGAGAGAGCAAAGGGGAACAATTCCAATTGGGCAGCACTTTTTGAGCAAACCTTAGTACATTAATAGCTATACTAACAACAATTTAAGATCACCAATCAAGCTTATAATGTGTCTCAATTGCACTTGCTAGAAATGACATACATTCATAAACAGGGACCCCTTCTCTGCAGACAAAAGGAATATGTTCTTATATCTGGAATCTTATGATGTTGTGATGAGTGCAAGATGACAGAAACATGAAGCACCAGGGACACAATGTGTCTCCATGATTAGCACTGCTGTCTCACAGTGCCAGGGACCTAGATTCAATTCCACCCTCAGGCAACTGTCTTTTTGGGGTTTGCAAATTCTCTCCGTGTCTGCATGGGTTTCGTATGGGGTGCTCATGTTTCCTCCTACAGTTCAAAGACGTGCATTTTAGATGGATTAGCCATAGAATCCAGGGATGTGCAGGTTAAATGGATTAGCTATGGGAAATGCAGGGTTGTGGAGATATGGTGGGCGATCAGTCTGGATGGTATGCTGTTCAGATGTTTGGTGTGGACTCGATGGGCCAAATGGTCTGTTCCATATTGTAGGGATTCTATGATAGAAGCATAAATAATAGGTGCAAAAGTAGACCATTTGCCTCTTTGGGACTTCGCTATTCTCTTCCCATACCCTCTACTTCCTTTAGCCCTAAGAACTATATCTGACTTCTTTTTGAAAATAATCAATATTTTGGACTCAGCTACTTTCTGTGGAAGAGAATTCCTCAGACCCACCACTCTCTGGGTGAAGAAATTTCTCCTCATCTCAGTCCTAAATAGTCCACCCTATATCCTTAGACTGTAACCCCTCGTTCTGAACTTCAATAGGGAGTCTTGGGGAGCATTCTTTTAGCATTTATCCTGACTAGTCCTGTTAGAATGGTATAGGTTTTATGAAATCCCCTCCTATTCTTGAAAACTCCTGTGAATATAGTCCAACCAACCCAGTCTGTCTTCATACATCAGTCGTGACATTCCAGGAATTCATCTGGTAAACTTTCATTGCACACCTTACATAACCAGAACATCCCTTCTCAGATAAGGTGACCAAGCCTGCATGGAGTACTCCAGTAATCACATCAAGACTATACAATTGCAGCAAGGCATTCCTCTTGCACATACCATGTACACAATTCCTCTTATGAAGACCAATATATCATTTACCTTCAATCACCTGCTGCTCCTGCCTGCTTACTTTGAGTGATTGGTACACCCAGGTCCTGTTGCCCCATTTTCCAACTTATCCTAACTTAGATCATCTACCTTCCTGTTTTTGCTACCAAATACTTCATCTCCATACATTCACCAATTCACTCACTTGCTCAAATCACACTGAAACATCTCTGCATCCTCCTCATAGTTCCCTTTCCATCCAGCAAACATGGGAGACATTACATTTTCTTCCCTCATCTAAATCATTTATATAAATTGTGAATAACGGGTCCAATCTCTAGTCCCTGAAGTACCCCAATAGTCACTGGCTACCACTCAGAAAATGACCCATTTATTTCTACTCTTTGTTTCTGGACTGCTAACCATGTCTCTACCCATGTTAGTACATTACCCCTGAACCCATGCTCTTTAATTTTACATGCTAATCTCTTACATGGGGTCTTATCAAAAGTCTTCTGAAGTGTCTCTCTTTTCAGCAATACAAATAACACAATAAACTATAATAGAATAGAATTGAAATTCTAAATTGTTCATCAGCATCAACATTGTCTAGATTTGGTAAAGTTTTGGCGCAGAACCCATTTCCAGTATGATTCTGGCCCTTTTGGATTTGTTTTAAAATAGTGAGGTGGTGAGGGCAGATAAGAGAGTTTTTCTTTTGCTTAAATTGCCACTATTGTGATATCACTTTTGGACTGGGCTGATAGAATACTTGGACTGCTATAAGTGCTGATACTTTGTGTCTATAACATGGCCAATGATTAGTGTGCTGGCAAGAAGAGTTTTGCTTGGCATAAGTGAGCAAGTATAATACTGAATACAAATGGTAGTTGCTTTATGAGAGGGGTCAGCATTACTGTTGAGGCAGAGCAGACAGGAATAAGTCTGGAACAAAAACCAAAATTGCTGGAAAAACTCAGCAAGTCTAGCAGCATGTGTGGAAACAAAGCAAAGTTAATATTTCGAGTCCAGTGACTCTTCTTAAGAAGTGATTGTACCTAGGTAAAGGTACATATACTAAATATGGGGAGGCTTGTGGGGTAAGTAATAGGTGGATACGAAACCTGGAAAGAGAAGAAAACAGTTGGACAGAAAAAGGAATGAATACACATCAGCCTGGGAAAATGAGTAGCTGCCAATGTGGACTGTTAGTGGCTGACAATGGGATTGCTTGTACTAGCAGCCCCTGTGATCACAAGGTATGACATGTGAAGGTTAGGAAAAAGACATGAGAGATGCTCATGCACTAAAATTGTTGAACTTGATATTGAGTCCAGAAGGCTGCAGGGTTCCCAAGTGGAATATGAGGTGCTATTCTTCCAGCTTGTGCTGAGCTTCACTGGAGGACTGCAGCAAGCCTGAAAAAGAGATATTGGCAAGGAGAAACGGTGGTGTGTTGAAGTAGCAGGCAACTGGAAGCTCAGGGTCATTTCTACAGACAAGGTAGGTGTTCTGCAAAGTGGTCGCCCAGCCTCCGCTTTGTCTCCCCAGTGTTGAGGAGAACGTATTGTGAACAATGAATACAGTAGGCTAGATTGAGTGAAGTGCAAATAAATTGTTGTGTGGTGTCTGATAGTTGCTCTGACTCCATCACATCTGTTTCAATGAAGCCAACTTGTAGCATATAAACCAACCTTTTCCTAGCTACATTCATATCTGAAGAAGAGTCGCTGGACCTGTAATATTAATTCTGCTTTCTCTCCACAGATGCTGCCAGACTTGATGAGCTTTTCCAGCAATTTCTATTTTTGTTTCTGATTTCCAATATCTGTAGTTCTTTGATTCTTTTGAATAAAGTTTGGATATGACGTGATTTTTCAACTGCTGTAACCCATTTTATGCCTTTTCCCCCAGCTTTCTGATAGAATTCTGGACCCTAGATCCCACAAGCCCTAAGAGCTGGACATCAAAAGCACAACTGAAATTTAGAAGAATAAGGGGTGATCTTATTGAAATATGTAAAATTCTGAGGGGGCTTGACAAGGTAGTGTTTGAGAGGCCTTGTCTTTAAATTGGCTACTGTGGGATATTTAATGTAAATGTTTTTAACACTCAATCTTGATGTGTTATAAGAAGTTGAAACATTGAACATGTCGGCACAGAAAATAAGCTCAAATAATCCATTTTCACCCATTCATTTCCTAAATTTCATGAAGCTGTTTTTAAAAACCTGAAAATTAATAAACTGACTAGTATTATGGACCAGACCAAAGCCCCTCAAAATATATTCAGAAGATAGTCTAGATCCTAACTTTTTCTTCTTTTAAAGGTAAATGTAACATGTTGCAATCCAGATGCAATGTGATTGGTCAACTATTCAACGTTAAGCAAAACACACTTTATTCATAAATTATAGTTAAAATACAGACAAAAGAAAGAAGAAATTGGAATAACTTAACTCCATTGGAAAATTTAACCCAATTATAGGTTTTTAAACTACTAAACAGTAACTGTTCAAATATAGTAACATCCCATAAACAATTGCCTTGGCAAAAGCAAATTCAGTAAAATAGATAGTCTCATAGATAATTCTTCACTCCAGGAGGAAAAGCATCAAGAGAAAACTATGAGAGGGAGAGTAGCAGCGAGATATACACTGCAGCTCCCAAACCCAGCTTTCAAACCCCAGCAACTGCTATTGAAAAACTAAAACGCCTGGCTTTGTGGGACCTTGACCCCACCCATTCAGGCTGCTTCTATTGTTCCATCTCTTAAAAAAAATCTCAAGGCCTCACAAGCTGTTTATTTTATTAGATTTGAATAGATAGCTCATTGTCTCTTAAAATCTCTCTTCAAAGAAAGGACAAAATATACCTCTTAAAGCCATAGTATTGTCATACTAGTTGTATGAAAGTGTAACACATTTTTATCAGTTTGAGTACAGATAATACAGTTAAATCCAGAATGAAAAAGATACATATTTCTTTATGATGTTTGTGAGCACTAGGTTTAGTCTAAGTAATATTTCACAGCTGTGTACAATACCAGTGGAATTGGTGAAACATCCAAAAACTTTTAATGTTGGAAAATATTCCAAGTGCTCACAGGAGTGTAAGTAGACAAAGGTTGATGGTGTGCCTAAAAGGGTGACATTAAGACATAATGACCAAAAACTACTTCAGAAAGGTAGGTTTTGGGAGTGTCAATGAAGGGGGCTGAGAGGCTTTGGGAGGTAATACCTGAGTTTTGAGCTTCAGCAGTTGAAGATACACCCATTGATGTTGGGGTGAAGGGAACTGAGAATGTACAACACAAGGCCAGATTTGGATACATGCAAAATTCATACATACTTTCAGGCTGAAGGGAGTTGCAAAAGGGCTGACAAGATCATGAAGAGATTTGAAAATAAGTTTGGTGCAGAGACAACATACAGGGAGCACAGTGGACAATGTCTTAGAATATCAGGAGCAGAGTTTTGGATAAGATGAAGGAGAGGTAATTGTACTCAAAATATTCACTCTGTTTTCGCTTCACAGGTGCTGTCAGACCTGCTGAGTTTCTCCAGCATCTGCATTAATTTGGAGGAGCATTAATTTATCAAAGATTCCAGGATAGAGTAGTCATGATTTGGAGATGCCGGTGTTGGACTGGGGTGCACAAAGTTAAAAATCACACAACACCAGGTTATAGTCCAACAGGATAGAGTAGCTAAGTCTGGAAATAAAATCACAGAGTAGGATTTGAGCACCAGTTCAGATGGACAATATTTTGTGGGTAAAATATTTTTTTGTTTCAAAAATTTACTTTATTCATAAAATACTTTAATGGTCTGTACAGTTGGACATGCCATACATATGTAAACATTCCATTTGTTTGCATACCAAAAACAGAGTAATCATTCCTATTTACAGGTCTGTACGATTACATTTTTAGCTGAGGCGTCAGCAGAGCCCAAATGACTGCGCGGGCCCCCTGTTCTTCTTTAGGCAGGCAGATGTTACACGGTGGTCTTTCCCCACCGCGCCTTGGCGGCAGCTGCCCCAAGCTTCAGCGCGTCTCTCAACACGTAGTCCTGGACCTTGGAATGTGCCAGTCTGCAGCACTCAGTCGGCGTCAACTCCTTCAGCTGGAAGATCAGCAGGTTTCGGACCGCCCAGAGAGCGTCCTTCACCGAGTTGATGATCCTCCAGGCACAGTTGATGTTCGTCTCGGTGTGCGTCCCGGGGAACAGACCGTAGAGCACGGAGTCCCGCGTCACGGCGCTGCTCGGGACGAACCTCAACAAACACCACTGCATTCCTCTCCAGACTTCCTCTGCGTAGGCACATTCCAGAAGGAGGTGTGTGACAGTCTCGTTCCCCCCCCGCAGCCGCTTCGAGGGCAGCGTGCGGTGCGGCTGAGAGTCCGGGCGTGCATAAAGGATCTCACAGGCAGAGCCCTTCTCACCACCAGCCAAGCCATGTCTTGGTGCTTGTTGGAAAGTTCTGGCGATGAGGCATTCTGCCAAATGGCTTTGACAGTCTGCTCAGGGAACCGCTCGACAGGATCCGCCCTCTCTTTTTCCCGAAGGGTCTCAAGGACACTACGTGCTGACGACTTCTTAATGGACTTGTGGTCAAAGGTGTTTTTCTTCATAAATTTCTCCACGAAGGACAGGTGATACGGAACGGTCCAACTACTCGGAGCGTTCCGCGGCAGCGAGGCCAAGCCCATCCTTCGCAACACCGGGGACAGGTAGAACCTCAGTACGTAGTGACACTTGGTGTTTGCGTACCGGGGATCCACGCACAGCTTGATGCAGCCACACACAAAGGTGGCCATCAGGGTGAGGGTGGCATTGGGTGTATTTTTTCCCCCGTTGCCCAGATCTTTATACAGTGAGTCCCTTCGGACCCGGTCCATCTTTGACCTCCATATAAACTGGAAGATGGCCCAGGTGACTGCAGCGGCACAGGTTCTGGGAATAGGCCAGACCTGTGCCACGTATAATAGCAATGACAGTGCCTCACACCTGATGACCAGGTTTTTTCCCGCGATGGAGAGCGACCGTAGCTTCCATCTGCCCAGTTTCTGCCTCACTTTGCTGATACGCTCCTCCCAAGACTTGGCGCATGCCCCAGCCCCTCCGAACCAAATACCCAGCACCTTCAGGTGGTCAGTCCTGACGGTGAAGGGATCGAGGATTGGTCGGCCCAGTTCCCGAAGAGCATGGCCTTGCTCTTGCCTCGGTTTACCTTGGCCCCCGAGGCCCGTTCGAACTGGTCACAAATGCACATGAGTCTGCACACGGACAGCGGATCTGAGCAGAAAACGGCAACATCATCCATGTACAGGGAGGCCTTAACCTGCAGGCCCCCGCTGCCAGGAATAGTCACCCCTCACAGGCTCGCATCCTTCCAGATGGACTCGGCAAATGGCTCTATGCAGCACACAAACAAGGCAGGAGAGAGGGGGCAGCCCTGCCTGACTCCAGATCTGACTGGGAAGCTATCTGATTCCCACCCGTTGATTGAGACTGCACTGACAATGTTGGTGTAGAGCAGTCTGATCCAATTGCAGATTCCCTCTCCAAAGCCCATTTTGGAGAGAACATCTCTCATATACGTGTGTGTGATATCCTGTCAAAGGCTTTCTCCTGGTCCAGGCTGATCAGGCAGGTGTCCAACCCTCTGTCCTGCACGTAGGCAATCGTATCCCTGAGGAGTGCGAGACTCTCAGCGATCTTCCTGCCCGGCACAGCACAGGTTTGGTCAGGGTGAATCACCGATCCTAGAGCAGACCTGACCCGGTTGGCGATTACCTTTGACAGAATTTTGTAATCTGCATTCAACAGTGAGATTGGTCTCCAATTTTTGAGTTCCTCCCTCTCCCCCTTCCGCTTGTAGACGAGGGTGATGATGCCTTTCCTCATAGATTCACTCATGGTACCTGCCCGAAGCTTACTGACATACACCTCCAGCAGGTCCTGGCCAATCAAGTCCCATAGAGCGAAATAGAACTCGACCAGTAAGCCGTCGCTTCCGGGAGTTTTATTCTTTTCGAAGGACTCGAGGGCCTTGGTCAGCTCGTCCAGAGATAGCGGCTGGTCCAGCCTCTCCCGTGTTCTGTCGTCTAAAACCTCTGTGATAGAGGACAGGAACGACTGGGAGGCCGCGCTGTCGGTCGGCTTCGCGTCATACAGACTGGCGTAGAAGGATTTACTGATCCTCATGACGTCAGCCTGAGATGACGTTAGCGAGCCATCTTCTTCCTTCAGGCTGCTGAGCACAGAGCTCTCTTTGTGCACCTTCTGGAAGAAGAAACGTGAGCATGTCTCATCCTGCTCCACCGAGTGGACACTGGACTGGAAGATTATCTTGGAAGCCTCCGAAGCAAAGAGCGTGGCTTACTGGCCCTTCACCTCCTTGAGGTCCTCCGTGACATCCACCCCCATCGTCTGCAGCAGGAGCAGGTTCTGCATACTTTCCTGGAGCTGGGACAGTTTTCCCCGCCTCTCTCTCGCCTCCTTTGAGGATGAAGAACCTCTTGATGTTCCCTTTTACTGTTTCCCACCAGTCCGCTGGGGACTCAAAGAGGGGCTTCACGGTTCTCCAACCTGCGTAGTCCCTCTTGAGCTCCTCAATGTTTCCCGGGGTCAACAGCTTGGTGTTCAGCTTCCACGTTCCCTTACCAGCCCGCTGCTCGTCCTGTAGGTGACAGTCGGCTAGCAGGAGGCAGTGGTCGGAGAAGAACACCGGCTTGACGTCGGTGGATCTGACCGAAAGCGTTCAGGACACAAACAGGTAATCTATCCTTGAGCGGATAGACCCGTCTGCCCGTGACCAGGTGTATCTACGCTGCGCTCCATCTGCAGGGGCGCTGAAGACGTTGTGGAGCTTGGCATCTTTTACCGTGTCCATCAGGGCTCTGGACGTGGTGTCCAGTTTACTGTCCCCCCCGCCGGATCGTCCATCTGCATCAATGATACAGTTGAAGTCTCCGGCCAGAATGACCGGCCTGGACGTAGCCAGCAACAGTGGAAGCTGCTGCAGGATGGCCAACCATTCACTCTTACCCACTGGGGCGTACACATTAATCAGTCTCAGGGGAGCATTCCTGTACATGATGTCGGCGACGAGGAGGCGCCCGCCCACCACCTCCTTAACCTCGGAGATGGTGAGGTTGCCTCCTCTCAACAGGAGGCCCGGCTATCATTGCCCCCTGACCAAACTGACGGCCCATGGGCCCATAAGCTCGACCATCTCCTGTAGCTGCTGAGGTGCGGTATCCCACACTCCTGCAGAAACAGGACGTCGGCTTTAACGTTGGCCAGGAAGGCCATCGTAGAAACACATCGCGTAGCCGATTTGATGCTATGCACATTGATGCTGGCAACTCTTATTTTAACAGTTTACAAGGTTAACAGTGTCCATTTGCTGCTGGTCTTGCCCCTCTGGGGTAGCTGTGTGCATTCCCGTGGTGAACTGCGAACTGGTGATCTGAAACAAACAGAAATTGCTGGCAAAGCTCAGGAGCTTTGGCAGCATCTGTGGGGAGAACTAATGTTTCGAGTCCGGTGACTATTTTCTTCATATTTTTTAGTGGTCTCGGGACAGAGAGTAGATGTGTGATTAGAAGCTCAGATCGGTTAAAAAGGATATAAGTGTGAGAACGGGGACAATCAATCTAACAACAGAGACTGTGGAGAAGTCCTGAAAAATGTTTATGCCTTCTTAATTAACATTAAATCCAATGCGCCAGTCTATCCTCTAGATTAGAACCCAGACAGCCAATCTCGCCTGTTTAAAACTATAGCCTGCAGCACCAGTACTGCAACTAGGGAACAAAGCGCAACACTGCAGCCGTTTCTCGAGTTGAAACCCCCTGTTTGACCGAGCCGGGGGTGGGGGCTCTAAAGGTAGTGTACGTGACTTGTGACGTGTCCAAGAGGCAGGAGGTTGTTGTTGTGGTGGTGGCGCCGGCTCGGAGCTGGCATTGGCAGACTGTGACAGTGACAACGACAACGTCTCAGTGAGTACCAGAGCTTTGGCCAGCGACAGTGTGGGAACAAATGGAGGCTCTGCTGGTGAAAGAGCTACATGAGACAGTGCGTGAACTATTCCACACACAGTTTAATGATAAGAGTCTGTAACAACAGCCGCAATGTATCTGGTTGGTGAAATGTATCTGAGACATTGCAATGCTGATAGTGTTTCTTTTCGATACAATGTGTCCCTGTGATACAATGTGTCTGTTTTTAAATGTGTATTGACATTGCCCGGTAGATATCACGGACTGTTCTGTGAAAAGATCACCCAGCCTTTGCCAAATGCTCAATGCTGCCTCTGATGAAGAAGGAAAGAAATATGGTGATGTGTGAGAATCCGGCCCACTCATCCACCTGCTAGTCCTTTTTACAGAGCAGCCTCTGCCCGAGGCCTAAGAATATTTCTTCCCGCGTTATTGCATGTGGGTGTTATTGATGTTGCTCTTATTTGACGTGCTGTCGGGTGAAAGCAGGGAATTATTCGAAAATATATCAGCCCTGTAACTCCGTTGAAAAGCCAGTGTGAGTGGTTTGTAATATTCATGTTTTGACTCTGATGTGCAAAGTGTGTTGGATCAAAAAGACTAAAAATAATGTATGGCCCAAAAATTTACAAACATTGAAAATTACTCTCTGATCTCATCCCCAGATTTATCTCTTTTCCTGTAGTATTAAAGGGAAATGCCATACTAGCAGATAAACTTCACAACTATGATCCAGATATAAGAGCATCCAATTGCAATGCCGTAAGAAGACTTTTAAAAAACGTGGCTATTTTCGCACCTTAACACACTCTTGAGTTTCAAACTACGTAGCATTTGCTATATTTTTTGAAACGCAGTAGTTTCTCAATCTCTTTTTCTCGCCAGAGGCGTGGTGATCCTCAGGTTGAACTCACCATTGGTGTCTCTCATGAAAGAACAGCCCTGGTCACTGCTGTAAAACTGGCGAGTGCTAAGTTCTGATAGTTGATTAATGTGTGTTAATGGTGTAATACAATTACTTGTTGTCTTCCAAAATCTGCTTCTAATCTCTAGCCTATACTCATCCTTGTTTTTCACACTTTGGTCCCCATTTTTAATATTGTGTGGTGCAAATGAAATGTACTGAGTGTAACTGAACATTGGTTAGCATCCCCACTTTTCAAAATGCATGATGGATATTCCATTGGTTTCATTTTCTCCTCTCAACTAAAAGCAGTGACTTTTGCTAAGTTCAAATGTGTTCACTGTTAACCTTCATATATCTTACACAGTTTTTTTTGATAAAAGTCATCATGTGACCATTTCTGCCTTTCACTCTAAAACCTTTGTCTTTCATTCCTGGAAAGGTTGGGGTTTAGAGGTTAAGCGATTGAAATGTCTTAAATGGATGCACATAATGGGCCGTTGCCAAACTTCACTACATTTTATATCCATGTAATTTTCTTTACTGTTGACTTACGTCAGCAGTAGCTCAGTAGATCAAAAGGTTGTGGACTCAAGTTCCACTCCAAACTTCAGCACAATCTAGGGGAACACTCCAGTGTAATATTGATGGAGTGCTGCTCTGTCAGAGGTGCTGTCTTTCAGCTGAAAAGTAAAATAGAGATCATAACTTCCCCCTCAGGTGGATGTATGAGAGTCTGGACCATTATTTCAAAGAAGAGCAGGGATGATTCCCCCACTGGTGTCTTGACCAATGTTTATTCCCTCAACACTATTCTGAAACAGGTTCTCTAGTCATTGTCGCATTGTTACTTCTGGGAACTTGCTGTGCACAAATGAGCTGTATTATAACAATCTCTATACTTAAGAAGCACTTGTTCAGCTGCAAACCACTTTGGGATGTCCTGGGAAAGCTTCAATACTGTATAAATGCAAGTCTTTTCTTAAACAGAGCAGTAGTCTTGTAGTGTTGTAACACAGCTACTGATTTCCTGTCACCACCTTTGTTCTACTGGCTAAGACCCATTACATCTCTCAAGCTTTCCATAAAAGATGTGTGGCCTTATAATACCATATATGAACAACACATCACGTGTTAACAATAATCCTCCAGCTGTACCATGTAGCTCATTGAAACAGGTAAGGACAATTCAGCTCCAGGAGCCTGATCCCCAGCACCCCCAACCACATCCTGATTGATGTTTCTTAATGTCATTGGACTGCTTTGGCTCTTTACCATTTATACTCTCTTGTAGAAAATAGCTATTAATTTCAGTTTCAAATGTGAAATTCAACTTCTGAGCCTCAAAAGCTTTTTTTCTACGAAAAAGTTCCAGATTTCCAGTACCCTTTGACAAACACCTTCCTGATATCATTCCAAGCAATCTTAATTACTCTAATTTTAATATTCTGCTATCTTGTTCTGTACTCTGTCCCATCAAGTGAATACCTGGCTTGTCTATGTAATTTGTTTTCATAACCCACTTTTAGGCCAAGTATCATACTGATGAATCTGTGCTGCAACCCTGTTAAAGTATCCTTCCTGGTATCCATTGCTCAGAAACAAATGCAGTGCTTCAAATGATTTCTAAACAAAGTTTTTTTGTAACTAAAGCATAACTTCAATGTCTTTGTATTCCAGCTATTCTGAGATAAAGCTAGCTTTCTATTAGCTTTTAGTTTTTCCCTCTGTACTTAGTCCAAAACTACTGCAAATCCTACTTCTCTCAAAATCCTTTGGTCTAACATTCTTTGATGCAAACTGGATAAAATTATTCTGCCATATTTTTACTCACTCACTCATAACCTATCAATTTCTCTTTACAATGTTCTGCTTCCGTCTGCATTATCTGCTGTGCCACTTAAATTATCATCATCAGAAAACTTGGAGGCATTGCTTAACTGGAACCTAATGTAAGTCTCTGTCTTCCTTCATCCAGATAATATATAAGTGCAATGAAAAGCTGCAGCCCCAGTACCAATCCCATTCTGCCAATTTGAATACAAAACCATTAACATCATTCTTTGTCTCCTCCCTCCTTATCCAATTTTCCCCATCCAAATAATCTGGCTGCTGCTAATTATATGTGCCCTCATCTTTGTCAACAGTCTTGTATATGGATTACCTGGAAGTTCCTGTAAACAGTGTCCATGGATATACTCCCTTTATTGTTGGCGATCACATGGGGTAATGCTAACTTCATTCTTTGAGCTCGTCAAATAGAAAAATATCACAGCTGACCAAAGTGTACAAGTTAAGACTATTGGCCTGACTTATTTGTAGATAAATTGGAACAAGGAAGTCAAATGCTGTAGAAAAAGCATAAAAGATCCTGAGGGATGTTGACAGGGTGCATGTGAAGAGAATGTTTCCTCTTATAGCCGAATCAAGACCATGGGTCACTATTTTAAAATAAGGAGTCAACCATTTAAGACATAGATAAAGAAAATATTTTCTCATAGCGCGCCATGAGTCTTTGGAATTCTCTCAAAAGGCAATGGAAACACAGCTTTGAATATTTTTAGGTGGGCTGGATGGATTCCTAATGATCAAGGGGGTGAAGATTATCGGGGATAGGATGGAACCTGGAGTGATCAGATCAGCCAAACAATCTGGCTGCTGCTAATTATATCTTATTGAATGGCGAAGCAGTGTTGATAAGCTGATTAGCCTACCCCTGCTCCTAATTCACATGACCCATATGTAATACACTATCAGAGTTTGGTTGTGTGATGTGTTGAGTTTATTTCTAGGATTTTACTTCAGCTGCATGATCTGCCTCTATCTTGTGAGCTGACATCAAATGAGACCTGATTATGGGAGTAAGCCAGCTGTGCTAATTACACTTTTTTTTGTGTTGCATTTGTTAATTCTTTGTGGGAATATTCAAGAAAGGTTTGCAAGTGAAAGTGGCTGGTTACAACCACACTAACCAGATTTAATGTTTGTTCAGATAGAGCCTTGTATAGCCACTCAGCAAGACCCACTGCACCCTACTACTTTCCCATTTGACAACCTGCATGAACACCTCATGATGGAACTCTAAATGTGACCCCTTCTCATAAAGCATTGTATGACACTGTATACCTGATCCATATTATCCTTGGTCTGACTCTCATATAGTAACTTGTGATTCCTTGTACTGTGCTTGGTAAACCGCCTACCCACCCCCACTCAGTCCCCATATAGTGCTTCACAGGGTAGACATGAAGAGTCTAGGCCCAGAGGGCATAATCTCAGAATAAGGAGTCGCACATTCAAGGCAGAAATGAAGAGGGATTTTTCTCTCAGCGAGTAGTGAATTTGTGGAATTCTTTCCTGCAGAGGGCTGTTGAGCCTGTATCATTAAGTGTATTCAAGGCTGTGAAAGTCAGATTTTTAAAAAATCAGTAAGGAAATCAAGGGTTGTGGGGAAATGGCAGGAAAATGGAGTTGTGGATTATCAGATCAGCCATGACCCTATTGAGTGGCAGAGCAGACTGAATGGAATAAATGGCCTACTTCCACTCCTGTGTCTTGTCTTGAAGAGGAATCCAAAACTGTACTTACTAAGGACTGTAAATAGTTTAAATGTTGGTATATGTTGCTCCATTTTCAAGTGATTCTGCTAGCAACACTTGTACTGAGCTTGGTTTGGGAATAGACACTTCAGATACAATCCACATGCTTTACACTTTGATGGTTTCTGGATGCTGCAGTTGGACAAGATATCGAACCTAATAAAAAGAAAAGCAATTAAATTAATGCAAATTATTTTTAACAGTACACATGTAGCTGCCCTTTTGACAGGTTAGGACTGAGGTTTCAGCTGTATAACTGTAAGATGTAGGAACAGAAATAGGCCATACAGGTACAAGCCACTGCAAGCTTTTTGCTTCCACCACCAAATCACCTGAGTTACTTTTTTGCTTTATCCTCCATCTCCAAATCACCTGTGTTTCTGAATTGACTACCGGTTTACGTGCAAAACTCATAAGGGCAGTGCAATGATGACAGAACTGAGGGAAAGATAGAAGGCCAAATACAATTGGAGTTAGATGGTGAGAGAAGGCATTCCACTCCCCTGGGATGCCCACTTCCTGTAAGGGCATTGAGAGTTTTGCTGGAAACTGCATTCTCTCTCTCTCTCTCTCTCTCTCTCTCTCTCTCTCTCTCTCTCTCTCTCACACACACATCAGGCCCAGGAGCAGACCCATGGGATCTTCTGACTTGTCTTCCCCCTCTGCACCCTCAGGAGTAAAATGAACAACAAAATGTTTCCAATAACTAAAAAGGGAGTGCAACCACCTACAACCAATATTTATATGGTCAATGAATTCCATAGCACTGCAAAATAAACAGTTCACAGGGAACCACTGCAACCTATGACTAGATGGGACAGCTGTGTACAATACCTTCCACCTAACTGATATTCTCCCATTCAACCTATTCAGGAATGTTAGTACATACTTCTGGAGCAGGTGAGATTTGAACCCAGGCCTCCTAGCAGAGGGGCAGGGACACCATCAATGCACTACAAGAACCTTTCCACTCTATTTGCAATGTAATTTTGCTTGATTGCACAAACAGAATGCTATTCTAAAGTCTTTCCACTGCAGCCTATGAAATAATGCCAGAGTTTGTGGTTGTTCATTCTCTGCAATTCCCTCACTAATTGAATGATCAATGCATGGACTGACTTATCAATAAAGCAGCTGAGGTAAAAGCCCTGAATATTTTTAAGAGCCAGCAATAGGTGGACTAGAGATTTTTTTTTAAAAATGAGCAAAATGGCCGGTACAATCAGAGCAACTTGGAATGTTTCTATGCAGGCTAAAGTGATTCAATGAAACTGTGTCTTTTAAAGATAAAATAGCTCCCATGCCCACTGTTAAAATAATACAGTTAAAGCATCTGTTATTCTCTGCTTTTTGTTGACTGTCCATGGAATACTAGCTGCTTGCAGTAAAGTTAGAAAGGAAAAGACTTGCATTAGTATAGCACTAATAAAAATCTCAGGTCATTTCAAAATGCTTTACAGCCAACTGAATATTTCTGAAAGTAGCCACTGTTGTAATGTACAAAACTGAGCAGCCACTTTATGCATACATTTGTAATTCTTACATTGCTATTAGATTTATAGATGCTGATTGAGGGATAAATATTGGCCTGTGGAAAATTGGCTGGGGAAAATTTTCCTGCTCTTCTTTAAAATGATGGAACAGAATTTTTTACATTCACCTGAGGTGGCACATGGGTCCTCAGGTTAACCCCTCATCTGGAGGACTGCACTGCTGATAGTGCAGCATTCCCTCACTTGTGAGCTGGGAATGTTGGCTTTTACATTTTTAGACCTTATGCTCAAGTCACATTGTGTTACTAGTGAGATACAGAAGCCCAGATCAAGTAGAGAATCATGGAATCCATATAGTGTGAAAGCAGGACATTTGACCTGCACCATTGAGTCTACACCAACCCTCTAAGCATTCCACTCAGACCCATCCCCTACCCTATCCTTTTAACCCTGCACTTCCCATGGCTAATCCATCTAACCTACACATTCTAAATATTACGGGTCAATTTAGCATGGCCAATCCACCCAAACTGCACATCTTTCCTCACAACTGAGGAAACCTGTGCAGACACAGAGAGAATGTGTAAGGTCCATACAGACAGTCCCGAGGGTAGAATCAAATCCAGGTCCCTGGCACTGTGAGGCAGCAGTGCTAACCAGTGCACTACCGTGCTGCCCATTGAGCTTCACAAAATATAAATTTAAAATCAGCTTAAAATGTCAATCCAGCAGCTTTTGCGCAAGTTGGAGCCCTGATCTACAGTTGCTACTGGATACTGAAAGCCAGACTGATAACGTGTCAGTCAGAACCTGGTACTTCAAACAGCTTCAGATTTTTCTTTGTAAAAGCCACTGATGTATGCTATAACTTTATATCAAACAATAGTCCATATCTGACCATTTGTCAAGATTAGAGTGGTGCTGGAAAAGCACAGCAGGTCAGGCAGCATCTGATGAGCAGGAAAATTGATGTTTTGGGCAAAAGCCCTTCATCAGCCCTTTTCCTGCTCCTCGGATGCTGCCTGACCTACTGTGTTTTTCCAGCACCACTCTAATCATGACTCTGATCTCCAGCATCTGCAGTCCTCATTTTTGCCATACCTGATCATTTGGCTGTTTCCTTGCAGTGCCACACATTGTGAAATTACTCGATAGGGTCAAACATTTTCTGCTTTAAATCAGGAAAATACAAAAGGGTATTGGTGCTGTAAAAAAAGTCAGGAGATGGGAGTGAGGGAAATGATGTGGGATGTAATTAAGTGAAGTACACTAGAGGGCCTGAAAGCCCTGAATGCTGCAATGTTGCTATTGACCAATAAGTCAGTGTAGACAATTGTTAAGACCTACACTCAGCTTCCAGGTGTTGAGATCAGTTTTGTTGTCAGTACAGGGGATTCAAAATGAAGCAGGCAGTGCCAGGAACAAACACATTTCATGTAATATTAAATTATGTTGAAGTCCAAACATGCTTCAGTGCCTTACAGAATATGCAACAAATATTGGAATAAGAACTGACAGCTGCCTGTAGCCATGGAAAACAATTTTGACTTATTTTATGACAGCTTTGCTACATGCACTATAGTGTTTCAAGTACTTGTTAAGTAATGAGGCAGTTTAACCTGTCAAATCATTTCTGTAGGATGGTCTACAAATTGTTTAAGTCTGCCCAGATCAGAATTGTCTAACAAGCAGCATGATTGCCATTATGCAGCCCACCAAGGGGTCCTGTGTGTCTAAGCATGCCTTTCTTCAAATTGTAGCTAAGTATAACTAGGAGATTTGGAAAGGAACAGCTCCTCCAGTCAGATGCTGTATCCCCAAGGTGTTTGTTGCTGATAAGCTCACTCATGATCCCATGAGTAGCCATTGCAAGAGACAAAGTCTGTGAAGGAGCACTGGAACATGATTGCTTTCACTCAGTCCGAGGCTGCAGCTGCAGGACAGGGACTGGGAGAGACTGGCTTGAGGGAGGAACATAAAATGAGTGAGGCAGACCATTTGGGGTAGGTGATTGGGTTTTTATGTGAGTGAGTGAACAAGACTGAGTCAAACATGCAGCCTTCTTATTCCTTCCTAAACCTATCCACTCATAAGGGCAGTGCAATGATGACAGAACGGAGGGAAAGGTCGAAGGCCAAATACAATTGGAATTAGATGGTGAGAGAAGGCATTCCACCCCCCTGGGGCGCCCACTTTCTGTAAGAGCATTGAGAGTTTTGCTGGAAACTGCATTCTCTCTCTCTCTCTCTCTGTCACACACACATCAGACCCAGGAGCAGACCCATGGGATCTTCTGACTTGTCTTCCCCCTCTGCACCCTCAAGAGTAAAATGAACAACAAAATGTTTCCAATAACTAAAAAGGGAGTGCAACCACCTACAACCAATATTTATATGGTCAATGAATTCCATAGCACTGCAAAATAAACAGTTCACAGGTAAGATGGAAGTGAAGAAACCACTCTGAAAGGCAAAGCACTTCCAGCCCTACTTTCATATGAATTCCACCAAAGCCAACACAGTATGGACTAAGGTCAGTATTAATTGAGCCCAACTCCTTTAGTCCCATTCCTGGAGACTAGCTTTTTTATTAAGGTTCCAGATGTCGCCCTTTCTAGAAAGGGATTTGAACCGAGATGCCCAGAGAATTAGCCTGGGTCTCTGGCTACCTCAAGTCCAATGACATTACCACAACCACTTTCTCTGTGCTCTGCTGCTGGCTCTTGCTTATTGTAGTGGGAAAACAAAGCTTTCTGAAATTTGCTCAGTGGCCCCTGAATGACACAAAAAAGGTTGCATAAGCTTAGTTTAGAGCTATGTTGTTCATTGCCTAAACTAATTGCTATGCTCGTGTTCTAATTTATGATAGAGTGTACACTATTTTGAAGCTTTCTTGGACTGGATTTTCCTAGGTGGGTGAAGGATTCTGATCAGCAGATCCATATTTCCAGTCTTACAGTTCTTCCATAATGCAGAATTATCATGTGTAGGATAACCACCACTCCTCCCACCACTGGTCCCCACTGAATAGTACCAGGTGGTAGAGTGCTTGGGTGCCTGGTAAATAGAGTATCAGCTAGGTTGTGTGTCAAGGGTAGGATGGCAGAGGAGCAGAGGATAGAGTACCTGTGAGTATGATATGAAGTAGAAATGGGGTAAGGTGGAAACGGGGCCAGTTAAGTAATGCAATGTGCAGGGTAGGTCAGGGAGGATGCGGAAATCGGGTCTGGCAGTGGGGGTCGATCGTGTCAGGTCTGGTGACAATGGATTTGGAGAATGGGTCAAATCAGGGGCTGGGATATTTAATAGTCTAATGTATTTATGTCAAATTTATGTGTTTAATAATCTAACTTTTTCTGGGTAACTATTTTACTTTATTTCATTGGACCCCTCTGAATCCCCCAACTTAAATAGAGGATTTCAGGGTATATGAATTATCCTGTGGAATATTCAATTTCCTGTGCAGTTCCTTTGTAATATGCTACGATGGGGATTCCACAGGGTTCCCATGAACAACTTCCATCTCTGCACTGCATTAATGATGGCCTGGCTGATGGAACATTGGGCCAATATATTTTTCCCCTTCATCCCTACTATTTTACTGCTTCGAGGTACTTTTGCATTGGCTGTTCAAAGAGCGTTTCACTGATTGAGCTTTGGCTCAGCTAAGTGTGTATTGTTGACCAAATCTGAAGAGTTTCATAGTGTAAATAAACACCGTTGGCATTGCATGAGGAAAGTTGTATTGATTAAATTTCTGGTGATAATTTCATGATTTTTTACATCCAATTTTGTCATTCTCAAAAGGTGGGCATTGTTGCCAAGATCAGCATTGGGTCCATCCCCAATTTGGCACATAAGAAACATGATTTCTTGCTTTCTCAGTGGACTATGGTACAGACTGTGGGGAGGATGAGCAAACTGACAACAGCACGTGTCTCAGTGTCATTCAAGTAGGGAGAGAAGAGGGACATCTCGTAATGTTGGGGAATAAATACAGGGCAGAATCTTGTAGGGATCTGAGTGATGTAGACTCTGGTGAGACATGTGGCAGAATCAAGTGACAAGTATGACCCGTCCTGACATCAGGATTAACTCCTTCCGTCTTTTATGTTTTTCACAAGCAATGCGGCAAGATTCTGACTGGTCAGTGATGAGATGCCAATTGTCAGAAGGTAAAGCTTGTAAGACACTTTCTTAAGTGTCCAAGTGGTGTTGTGAGGCAGGTTAATACTGCTGCCTCACAGCGCCTGGAAACTGAGTTTGATTCCATCCTTGGTCGATTGTCTGTGTGTAATTTGCACATTCTCCCGTGTCTGCATGAATTTCCTCCAGGTGCTCCTGTTTCCTGCTACAGCTCAAAAAGGTGCAGGTTAGGTGGATGACCACGCTAAATTGCCCACAGTGTCCAGGGATATGTAGGTTAGGTGGATTAGCCATATAGAATGCAGGGTTACATGGATAGGTTAGGGGTTGAGTATGGAATGCTCTTCAGAGTGTCGGTGTGGACTTGTTGGGCCAAATTGCCTGCTTCCACACTGTAGGGATTCTATGATTCTAATGGCACAAATTGCCTCATTGATATTCAGCTTCCCAACTTGCCAAACAAGCTTGTTGTCAGTAAAAACCTGACAAGGAAACAAAGCAAGCGCCTGTCAGATTCAGCTGTCTGCTTGATCTGAATGATCTCCATTCTGGAAACGGGGCATCAACATTTCTGGACACTGGCCACACATATCCCACCTCCACAGATGTTGGTATCTAGCATATTGCCAGACTTACTGAACCCTCACGGCATATCTCCAACTTACCGATTCTTCGGTACATCAGTGTTGTACCTCTGTCTGTACTGGCAACTATCCTTTTAATGTTGCTACAAGGAAGCTGCTCAGGTACACACACCTAGCTCATGAACTGGACCAAGCTGCATCAATGGGCAAGTTACTCACTGCCATACCATTCACGTTCTGAGCCTGCCTGGTTGCTCAAAGAATCCACAGCTTTACAATCCCATGTAATATATCTTTTTTTGGCCTTGCTCCCTTAGCTAGAGGTACTAGGCTCATATTACTGCTGTCTTGCATTGTTTAGTGCACAGTCAAAGTCTGGCATAAAGTTAGGAAACTTCCCATAGTTATCAACGAGTGTCAGTCAAGTCTTAGCCTTTGCTGAGGGGTTCCTAATATGATATATCAAGTGCAGCCTTCAATACAGGTCCAGACGAGCCATGTGCTTGTTGCAAATCTGATGCATACTGCCATCCACCCAACTGACCTCTGCGCCGACCAATCTATGTACATATGTTTTCATGCATGTTGTGGCATAGAGTTATAGAGACTCCAATTTCTTCCCATCAAATGGATGATTAGGTATCTGCCTCACTCTTTCTGCTTGTCATTGGCGTGTGCTGACAGTTTGGAATTTCAGCCTGTGTGGACACATTATGATGAGTTCTTCCTTCGCCATCAAGTCATGGAGTGGGATGTGGAACCAGAGCTTCTAGATCAGAAGCAGGAATACTACCACAGGGCTTTGTAACATAGGCTAATAATCCCTGCAAAATATATATGGTTAAGGGATGATTTCATTAAGATTTTTCTGACTTTTAAGGGAATTGTTAGGGTTGATGGAGGGAAACATTTTCTACCCCTGGAGGAGCTGAAAACAAGGGGACATTGACAGGGCATCCAGCAAAGCATTCAGATACACTTCCTGACAAAAACAGTGGAAGAAGTGTAGAGCTCTTTCCCACAAATAACAGTAGGCATTAGTTCAATTAATAACTTTAAATTTGGGAATCCATATATTTTTGTTAGACGAGAATATAAAAAATATATAGAGCCAAAGCAGATTAATGCAGTTAAGATAAAAAAGTCATTGAATGGCAGAACAAGCTGAAAGACCGAAATACTCTCCTCCTGTTCATTTGTGATCACAACATTATAAACCAAGCTGCAATTTTATATTATGTGAAGCACAGTTAATCTGAATGCAGAATTTTTTTTGGCACCAATTAGGTTTGCAGCTGAGAGTAGCCAATTAAAACACATTCACTTACAACTGGGAATTAGTCATCATGGAGTCAAAATTGCTTTTCAATGCTTCATTTATTTTGAAAGTCAATCTATTATAAAATGATGAACCATAAGTAAGATGGCAATCAGACTACAACGCAAGGAACATGTTTCTGCTCCACAGTCACTCTGAAGTTCAAGTATATCTGAACATAAATCCCACCTGACTCCCAAGTTCAGAAATGTTAGACATTCTTGAAGAGCTAGAATAGATTTCAAGGTCAAATTCAGGATGAGAAGTGCTTAAGAACCCTCAGGGAGCAGTATCATAGATTGGAACATCGCAGTTATACATCTGGGAGTAAAACCAAGATAGTGGCTGGTTAGAAATGTTCTTGCAACTGCTGGTGGGCAAGAAGCTGTAAGAATTTATTTTAGATTCTGATGCAATAATATTTCCGTAGTATAACCTGAGATCCACCTCTATTGAGCACACCTAACCTATAACATCTCTGTTGCTCTTAGATCAGGTTGGTTAATTAGGAGATGGAGTGAAGATTTGTTTCAGCCAAGACATGGAAATCCATGATGTTGGAGATAATGGATGGAAAGGCAACCTACTGGGGAGGGGAGGGGGAGGAATGGTAAGAATATTCTGTAACTATAGCAAGGTGGCA
Source organism: Chiloscyllium plagiosum (assembly GCF_037043375.1). Classification (NCBI taxonomy): domain Eukaryota; kingdom Metazoa; phylum Chordata; class Chondrichthyes; order Orectolobiformes; family Hemiscylliidae; genus Chiloscyllium; species Chiloscyllium plagiosum. The sequence goes on from NW_028270142.1 coordinate 42,990,844, forward strand.
GAGACAGTAGAAAACACAACTTCTTGTGCTGTATGAGAGGAGAGTTGGATGAAACCCAATATGGGATGAGGAACTATCCCAGTGGTTTTTTTTCCCCAGAGGGCTGTCACTGGGGCGTAGTGTGATCATGCTTTAATACATTGATTATTCATTATCAGCTTCACAGGAAACTTCTGAATATGAGAGAGAGTGATTATACATATGCATCCATAAACATACATTAATTTATTCTGAAAATAGACAAACAATATTTGACATAAATAGCATTCCTGACTAAAGCTTTTGCTGTACTTGAAAAAAAAAAATTTGCTGTTTTATTCATGTTCTACACAAGTCTGGTTTGCACCTGGTTCCCACATTCACATCTGCAAGTTGGCTGTGAAAATGTTGACCTTGTGTTTATTTCTGTCCTTGTTCAGTTTCTTGGAGAATTACAAAGAGCACCAATGTGTCCAGCCTTTGGGAAGCTAACAATTGTAGGAAGCAGCTATAGAAGCAATAGATCAGGGGAGAGGGTTAGATACAGCTAGGAGGATAGGAGTGGCCAGATAGCAACTAAAGAACCTTCACTACTTTCAATTTAATATTACTCCAAATACAATTGGTTAGAAGTGAGCAGTTTCATCGTTGGGACATCACTGCAGTTTAATTTCTGACCGTAGAAATGTTTGAATTAATATATTGATGTCAGATGGCTATAGAGTATGTAAATTCATTGAATAGTTTATGAGCACTGCTGGGGAGGGGAGTGGAATGAATGTAACAAAATATACTGGAGTGTGTCTTGTGAAAGGAGTGAGTCAAGTTAATTATTGTACTAACCTCTATTAAATGCTTTAGAAATGTTATACATACTTATATGATTGCATCATTAGTATATGCATTAACAATTTGCATTTATACAGCACCTTGTCATAGGGAGCCATTGGAGTACTCTCCTTGGGTGTTTGATAGTGTAATGGTTACATTATTTTTGTATGAAATAATATTCTGTGATCCTTGAGTTCTTTTCAATGATAAAACTTTTTTAAAACATTGAGCTAGTTGGTAATAATTGTATGTTAAGAAGTGTAGATGTAATGAGTTAACTAATTATTTGTTGTTTATGAAATATCAAACTGGCTTCTGTTTAAATGACATGGAGTGGAAGAATGCTGGGGAAGCAAATATTTTCAGCGCAATATATTCCCACCCAACCACACAGGAAGAAGGGCCACTGATGGGAAGGTGGAAAGATAAGAGCATAAGAAATAGGCGCAACAGTAGGTTATTTGACCGTTCCAGCCTGCCCTGATGTTTAATAAGTTCATGGCTGAACTTCTATCTCCACTTGATTTTTCCCATTCCATTCCCATATCCCTTGATTTCCTTAGCACCAAAAACCTATCAATGAGCATCCATAGATCTCTGAGATAGGGAATTCCAAACGTTAGAAGAAACCTGTATTTTGAAATTCTCAACCTCATTCTCTGATCTTTTAATGTCCTCACCCTTCTCTACTTCTGAAACTGTCCAGGATTTCTGCTCTCCTTAATGGTTTTGACTATTGCTACTCCAGCATTGGCAGCTGTACTTCGGGTGGCATGGTGGCACAGAGGTTAGTACTGCTGTCTTTTAGCGCCAGAGACCCGGGTTCAATTCCCGCCTCAGGCAACTGCCTGTATGGAGTTTGCACATTCTCCCCGTGTCTGCGTGGGTTTCCTTCGGGTCCTCCGTTTCCTCCCACAGTCCAAAAATGTGCACGTTAGGTGAATTGGCCATGCTAAATTACCCATAGTGTTAGGTGCAGGGGTAAACGTAGGGGAGTGGGGTTGGATGGGGGCGGGTCGTTGTGGACTTGTTGGGCCGAAGGGCCTGTTTCTACACTGTAAGTAATCTAATCTACCTGCAGTTGCCTAGTGCCAAGATCATGAATTCTGTACCTGAATCCCTGTCCGTCTTTTTTTTATTTAAGATGCTCATCAAAGCCTTTTGAACAAGCTTATGGTTACCTATCTGATTTAATGTCGAATTTTGTTTGTATTCCTGGGTTATTCTATTAAAGGTGCTATATAAAAGCAAATCATTAGTTGGTAGTTCATTTTACATTGAGTGTACAATAGAATTTCTCAAAGGTTTTGATTAGAAGTTACTGCCTGATAATACTATCTTCTTCTTTTTAAAGAATCCTGACTTCTGCCTTGGCTGAAGAAGCTCTCATCACTAACTCCTGGCTGTGAAATGCATCCGTCCCTACATGCATAGACCACATTGCAGAATGAGCATAGCCATTGTTTTAAATGCTTTACTTGTGTCCATCCTAGCGGCTGTGTTGTGGAAGTATGCTAAGCTGTGGGAACATGCTATGTCCATAGAGGAAGAGTTGTTGCTTTCTCAACAGACTCAAGAGCTGTCCCAAGTAAAGATTGACTACCATGCTGCATTGCAAGCCCTCATGGAAGATGGCACCAGAATGGCTTGTACAGGAACAATGCACACTGAGCGGATCTGCCGGTTTGAATCCCTCTGCTACTCTACTAATATTGATGAGTTTGTTTTCTTTCACAGCAATGCTTCTATCTTGCTGCCAAATCTAGGTTCTCGGAGGTTCCAGCCTGCTCTGCTGGACTTATCTTCTGCTGAAGATCATAGTGCACAGTACTTCAATTTTGTAGAGTTGACTATTGATGCTCTTCAGTTCATGCCAAAACCTGTCTTTGTGCCAGACGTCGCATTGATTATGAACCGTTTCAACCCAGACAACCTCATGCATGTCTTTCATGATGATCTCCTCCCAATCTACTACACCATGCAACTGTTCCCAGACTTGGACCAAGAATCACGATTGGTGTTTATGGAAGGTTGGAATGAAGGGCCACACTTTGACCTCTACAAATTGTTTAGCAACAAGCAACCCCTTCTGAAGGATCACCTGAAAGGTCTCGGAAAGCTGCTTTGCTTTACAAAGTCTTATGTTGGATTGTCAAAAATGACCACTTGGTATCAGTATGGGTTCATCCAACCTCAGCGACCAAAAGCAAACATATTGATATCGGGGAATGAAATTAGGCAATTTGCAAACTTCCTGGTGGAAAAATTAAATGTTACCACAGACTCCAGTGGTGAAGAGTACATTGTGGTGTTCAGTCGCACAATTAATAGATTGATTCTGAATGAAGCGGAATTAATCTTGGGTTTGGCACAGGAATTTCAGATGAAGACTATTGTGGTGACTCTGGATGACCATTCCTTTAGTGATCTTGTGCGATTAATTCGCGGAGCCTCTATGCTGGTCAGCATGCACGGAGCTCAGCTGGTGATGGCACTCTTTCTGCCCCCAGGTGCTGTAGTTGTTGAATTGTTCCCCTATGCTATTAATCCAGAACATTACACGCCTTATAAAACTCTGACATCTCTCCCTGGTATGGACCTACAGTATGTTGCCTGGAGGAATACTAAGGAGGTGAATACAGTTACCCATCCAAACAGACCATGGGAACAAGGTGGCATTGCTCATCTTGCTCAGTCTCAACAAGAGCGTATAAAAAAGAGCAAAGAGGTTCCTCGCCACCTATGCTGCCGAAATCCTGAGTGGTTGTTTCGTGCTTATCAGGACACCATAGTGGATATCCCATCAGTGATAAGTGCCATTCATCAGACAGTGGGATCCAAACTTCCTCTCAAAAAGGTTATTTCAAGCAGTTTAATATATCCTGGAAAAGTAAGAGATTCCAAGTGCCATCCCCCTGATCAGGTCACAAATGTTGGAAAGTTATCCATTTCATGGGAAGTACCTTGGAACCTAAAGTATTTAAAAGTAAAAGAGGTGAAGTATGAGGTATGGATCCAGGAACGAGGTGAGAATACCTACATGCCTTACATCCTGCCTTACCAGAACTATACATTCATGGAAAACATTAAACCATTTACAGCCTACATGGTTTGGATAAGATGCATCATTAATGAAAACCTTCTTGGCCCCTTTGCAGAGGTACTGACTTGTAACACATAATGCAGTTTGTTAGACAGACAAGAAGAAACATCATGTGCTTCAATAAATTGTGTGACTTAGAAATGTGTAATTCAATATTCGTTAAGTCCCTGTAGCTGAAAATACTTGTAGCGAATAAAGGGACAGATGTTAAATAATAATAATAGTAGATATTTTGGGGCTTTGTACAATTTGAGTGAGCTTATAGTCAAGTGCTGCCCCGATGGAAAGAAATACAGATTCAAAGCCAATTAAGATTTGGCTGATTTGCAGTTCACCCTGGTTGGGGCAGATCGTAACTAAAATCAGTAATGTAGATTTAGACTGCTTTGTAACACAGTGGTTGGATAAAACATGAGACGTACCTGAAATCAGAAACTGAATGTCTAAGTAAGGGTTGTACCATTCACCATGGCAATGTGAATGTTTGCATTCATGTGAAGATAGTGCTAGAGTTTGCTGTTGAAGCAACAATGGCTAGCTTGCTTCCACTAACAACTTAGAAGTATTATATATCATTTGACTGAAGTAACAAAAATCAACCAAAGCTTCTTCAACAAAGGTAATGATTATAAATACTGAATGCTTGTGAGCTTTACACAGGCCTGCTGTGTTCTGAGCCACAGCTACAGAAAAGAATACATGATGATTGCATATAAGCTAAAATGAATTTGCTTGGTAAAGTGTTTGTGTTTTATAAATCTTTCTCTTCCCCTCTGTCAGAAGTTCCTATTATTAAAGCCTGGCCCAACCCAGTTGGAAACTACTTCATCGTACCTGCTTATTTGCAGAATGGTCAATTCCATCACTGTTTCTGCATAAAATACAGTAAGGGCAACTACCTTAAGATGCTAAAAACATGGCTGTTTATAGACTTTATGTTCTCTGTCTCCACAAATTGTTGTTTTCTTTTCATACATTGAGTAACCTTTGCTAAAGCAATCAGCCGAGATGCTAACTTATTTCAGTTCCCTTCTCACAGCTCTGCAATTCTGTGTGTAGTTCTCTTTTTAAAAATTACCTGATTCTAAATTACTGTCTTAAAAATCTTCTTCCAACTCTCCTCCATCTCATTTTGGAATAAAAAAAACCCCAGGTTCCACAATTGCGCCTAAATGTGTGAAATTCTACTATTAATCTTGATCATTGGCTGAACCTCTCCAGTAAAATGTTACTCCAGATATGGTTTCGCCAATATCAAGTTGCAATCTTAATATGTCCCTTTTGATTTATATGTTATAATCTTGCTCAATATTTATGTTTACAACTTTACTTGCAATAATCTTATTAGATTAAATGTAGAAGTAGAGTTAATAAATTTGCATTCCCATTGGAAAGCATAGGTCATTCAATCCAGCTCAGGTATAATGGACTGACTGCCATCTTCTGCGCTATTCATTCAATGATTCTAAATAAAATTGATGGGATAGGTATTTGCAGGTCTTGATACCCTTAGTTCCTTTTTGTGGTCATTTTTAAGTCAGGATGTTGAGCACTTTAGAAATGAAAATATTCTGATTATTTTGCCAATTTTGACCTTAGTAAAGTTCGTGTGGTTGGACTATGCTGTTAGAATATATTTGCTGAATCCCTGTTCTTCTTCCAGTGAATAGTGCATGCTGAAAATGTGTTGGTGGTGTAATTGGTAGATCTTGATTTCAGGTGTGGAAGTGCCAATCTGGCAACTGTTTTGCATTGGTGGTGCTGAGCTTCTTGGGTTGTTGGACATGCACCTTATTCAGGTGACTATTCCATCATGCTCTTGAGGTCTCCACATGGTGGTGAGGCTTTGATGGAACATACAAGTGAGTCACTGGTCAAAAAGTATCCAGTATCTGATCTTAAAGCCACTAGTTTCTCCAGTTTAACTTCTTGTCAACACATCAACAGTGGAGGACTCTGCACTGATGAGATTATTAAAGATCAGGCAAGCATCAGTGGCACCTTTTTCTTTGAGATGGCCATTGCCAAGCACAGAAGCTGCTTTATTGGAATCATAACTTGTATTGAATGAACATGAAAAAAATGGACAGTGTGTTATGAATTATCCATATTGATTCATGTTAAAAATTGAAGAGAACATGAAATAGTGCTCTCAAGTTGTTGAATGAAATTGTAGTACTGGTGAAAACAGAACTGATTGCCAGTACTTGTAAGAATATGTCAGTGTATTCATTAACACAGATATTAGTCTTATTGCTGTTAAATGGGAGTATTCTAATGTGACATACTAATGACCATACAAATTACATTTGATAAATGTGAACAGTGCTGCAGAACATCAATTTCAGTAGATGAATATAAAGAAAAACCTGCCTTTATATAGCATCTTTCACAACAATCCGATATCTCAAAGTGTTCAACAACCAATTTGTGTCTAGATCAAAGTCATGAAAATGAAAACTACACTGGTAGCAGGATGGACTGATGAACAATTGCACGAGTTTAAAATCAGTAAGAGGAATGAACAGATAAAACAAATTTAAAAAACACTTCAACCTTGGGAGCCAAGCTAAAATAATAATGTAATAGTATAAAATGTGTGCTCGGAGTGTATGTAAGATGACTATTGTGAAAGTTTTGAACTGTCATTAATATTTGTCTGATTTTTAATCTTTGTGCATTACCTTTCTTTTGAATCAGGGAATATTGACTATTTAATGAATAATTAAATTGATTTATTGCTCTATGTGTTATTAACTGTACAGACAGGAGAAACATGCTGCTTTAACTTGGTCGTTGCAGTTTATTTGATACTGTGCCCAGGTATGTTTGTGTATTATTGTTCAAGTAAAATTTGAGCCAAAGGCTGAGAGATTTTATTTTAAGTTTGTTTTTAGTGTTAACATAAATCTGTGTGGAATTTATGTACCTTGAAGATTAAATATAGTATTAAGAGATACAGTTTCAACTCTGGATTTTTTTCTATATTTTGTCTGCACTTTTTAATTGAAATCATGAAATTGAGATCTATGCTGCAAAAACGAAATTGGCAAGTTCTCCAAATCCGTAACTACTCATATTATAATTTGCAAAATGACAGAATTAAGGGTGCAGATTCAGATAATTCCATCATTTTGTGGCTATATAGAGGTACAGAGTACAAAAGCAAGGAACTGAAGTTAAAACTTTATGATTCACTGGTTAGTCCTCACTGTTTTATCCTGTGCACCACACTTTTGGAAGAATCTTAAGGCCTTGGAGAGTTTCAAATAATGGTAACAGGGATGACAAACTTTGGAGATGTAGATTAAACAACCTAGAACCTGGGATTGTTCTTCTTGGAGCAGGGAAAGTGAAGTGGAGATTTAAAAAGTGTTAAAACATTTGTCGGGTTTGATGCGATTAACAAAAACAAAACTTCCTCTGGCATAAAATTAGCGCAGCAGATACATGGGGATGACTTACAAATTCCCTGCCAAGCCAAACATTACATTCTGATGTGGTCGTTCCTTCCTGATTTTTGGGACAAAATGCAGTAACTCCCTCCTTAACATCACAGCACACAACTTCAGCAGTTCAAGAAGGTTGCTCATCAACTTCTCAAGAGCATTTTGAGATGGTAACAAATATCTGGCCTTGCCAACGATGACCACATTCCATGAAAACAAAATCCACAGTGCCCAGTTTGTTAGGGTGATGTTGAGTTAGGAGGAACAGGGAATTGTTATAAAGAGACATGATGGATTTAAGTGACTGTGGCAGATGCAGTTCAATATGATCAAGCATGAGTTTGTCCAATCTAGCCCTGAGAAAAATGAGCTAGAATATATATTAAATAAGAACAGAAAATGCCAGAAAAATTCAGAAGTCATGTAGAAATTGCAAAGAATGGCACAGTGAATATTTATTGAAATTGATTGGAATGCAATTGAAGTAAAGAGATTCATCTTCGGTTGCACAAAGCCTTGATTAGAACCCATCTGGAGTAACTATATTCAGTTTTCTAGGAAATTAATCTCAGGAAGGCTGTGTTAGTCTTGCAGGGGATTGCAATGTAGACTCTTCAGGATGATATCCGAGCTTAATCAATTAATTTATGATAGGTCACTTTTATCTGCCATGAATCTCCTTGAATCTGGAAGATTCAGCAGGGTTTAATTGAGGTCTCTAAAACAACTAAGGGATTTGATAAGTGAATACAGCAATTATTTCTCTTAAAGTTGGACCGTGGCCATTTGGGAATATAATCAAGAAACTTTTTTTCACATTGTGAGTGGTGGAACTCTTTTCCCTTAAAAAGTTATGATTTTGAGGTCAGTTGAAACGTTAAAGCCTGAAATTGATGAGAGATTTTTCAGACAGGTGAAGTAAAGATTGATGAATAGAGTTGTGGCACACATCAACATTTTCCAGCAGATTCAGCTTCAGTAAGTTGAATGACCTTCTCCTGTTCCTATGTTACTATATCTGTGATGAGCTGAAATTCAAGGACTCTATATATAAATGTCTCATTGCAATGGTTGTTTCTGTTAGCAGTTACCTTATCAGCTAGGACTAACATGAAACAAACTGAAGTAAACTTGAATAGTTTGATATTTTGATTTTATTTTATTGTAACATGTACACAAGTACAAACGTACTGGAGTAAAGTGAAAAGTGTATTATGTCGCTATGCAAGGCGCCATCTTAGGTACAAGTACCTAGGTACAGAATCATAAGAACAACGCAGAAAGAAACAACAAAGTTAAAACTTTGTAGCAATTATAATACAGTGGCACCTTTTTAGTTTTAAGTAGAAAATAAAGAAATGAAGCTGCAAGTTCAAACGTTGCAGTCTGGCTTAACCACCGTGGGAGCACACTTTGAGGAATCACCTCGAGACTGGAAGTCCACAGTGAGTCTCCATTTCAAGGTAACTTATCAATTTTATTATTTTGTTTGACTTGGGAACAAAAATTTAAAATGGAAATACAAATTTGCACAAATCATAGGTTGCTGCACACAGAATGATGTTGCAGCTTAATAAGCAACAATTGCAGAGTTAAGCTAAGTTGGAAAACCTGACAAGCCCTTCTTTATCTGGAATTGATCATTCTGTTCACTTCAATTATCAGATTTTATGTTAAGACTAATGGAAAATCAGAATATTTGCCCAGAATCTCGAATTAAAAAGAATTCAAAGTCAAATAGATTATCCACATAGCATGTTCCCAGAATGGAATATAAAGAGAATTATATTCGCATTGGTGTCTTGCAGTAAATTGGGCAAAATGTCCAGTGCTTAAAATAGTCATCCAGAAGTTGCTGTCCAGTTTGCTCTGCTCCATAAAGTTTTCTTCAGAATTCCAGCTTGCCAGCATTCAATTATGTAAAAGGAATGAGATTGGTGAATTTACCTACTGGACACCTATCAAATACTGGAGAAAGAGTTAAGGCTGATATATTCAGATGTAAATTAATGTTTCATGTCAAGTTAGTTATTTATTTAAGTAACCTCTCTGGCCTTGAAAATTACATTTTCTAAGTGTGGAATCTTTAATCATTTGAGATTTTCAGAAACATTTAAAAAATGTTTTTCTCTGAATCCAGTTGTTCTTTCCCTCTTTTTTTTATTTTGCTTTAGTACATGGCTTTATGATAAAATCAACATTCTAATTTATACTTCCTGGTCTAAACTCTGTGTGGCTCAGTTTTCCACTTTGAGCAATTAGAGAATCATGCAGTTGCTTGTCTGCTTACATAAGCCACATAGCCTCTGCAAAAGGCACGTGTTGGAAAGAATCTTTAGAAACATTGATTTGCCGCTCAGGAGCCTGTGAAGCATTTGCTGCTCTAAGCATAAAGAATGCTGAATGGCACTTCTTCACCACTGACTGTAAATTCCAAGCCAGCGTAGCAGTGATGAAACTACACAGTCAACCTTTTTTTTTTAGTTTTGAAGAATGCAGTCTCACAGGCCAGACACAATGTACAAGAGATGTCAAGCTAGGCTGAAATTGCACTGTGTTCTTGGCACTCTGATGTGTTGATGTGTCCCTATAGGAAAATTCTTTTATCTGTTACATCAATGAAGGCTTAAACTCATATTATAAGCCAGTTGTAAGATGGTGACATTTCATCCCAATGCGAATATAATTCTCTTTATATTCCATTCTGGGAACATGCTATGTGGATAATCTATTTGACTTTGAATTCTTTTTAATACGAGATTCTGGGCAAATATTCTGATTGTCTTTCCTCCAAACACCAAGTCATCCTGTAATTTAGTATATGTCTGGTTTGGAATATACATGAGACTTGTAAATCTAAGAGTTACAAAGACGAAGCCTAGGAGTCCATGTTAAAGTAAATTAAAAAGTGTTGAAGCTGGAGCATTCCCAGTTGTTTTGTCTCTGTCACATCATTTTGATGCTAATTTCTGCATCTGTAAATATGCATTGAGGGGTGTCTGATTGGATGACAGTCTTCTTCCAGATTCTGCTTCCCTTCATCTCGAGGTTATTTTCTGCAAGGTTAAGCCAACAGATGTGATTTAGTGCAGTGGTTTCATTTCATGCTGTGACACTACTATTAAAAGCTTGTCTCTTTTATTTCTGGCTGACTGCAAAATCCTATGTTTTTTTTTCCAGTCCTTATCATTTTACTTGGCAAGGTTGTCAGAGTGGAGCTCATACACACAGCTGACAGTGCAGGTCTTCTTTATGAAAAGCAATCAGAATAAAGCAAACTTCAGACGACATAAAAACTAGAAAATAAGAAACTGAGTAGGCTATTTAGCCCTTTGAATCTGCTCCACACTCAGTACTCTGTGCGTGCTTTATCCGTATACTCTTTGATCTTTTTCGCCCTAAGAACTATATCTAACTCCTACTTGAAAACGTTCAGTATTTTGAGTGACAATGACAAACCCAGTGCAGAAATAGTATTCAAGATTTCACCTTCTCTCCTGAGTCTTAGGACAGCTTTACAGTCTTCACTCGGGAAGTCCTGAATATCAATTCACCTCATACAAATCCTAAACCTGATTATCTACACCTTTCTTGAAATGCTTTTGTATCCTATAATAACACACACCATTAAAGTTTTTAAAACATTGAAAAATACTTCCCAGGAATGTTGTTAACATTTGACATTGAGCCAGATTTTGGGACATGTTGCTAAAGGTTTGATCAAAGAGGTAAATTTTGAGGAGTGTCTTAAAATAGACTGGAGAGATGGTGAGGTTGGGGGTGAAATTCCAGAATCTGAAGCCCAGGTACTTGTCGGCACAGACTCCATTGATGGAAAACTTTTGAGGATGCTCGAGGCCAAAACTGGAACAGCATGGAAGTCTCCAAGGTTTGTAGCTACTTATATAATTTAGGAAGAAAATCAGTTACTACCTCCATATCCAATTGTTTACCATCTGTTAATAGCTTTAATTTGTATTTAGCCAATCCATAAGTGGATAACTAGTGTCATTGATAGCAAATAGGATTAATTGATAAGAGTTTGAACATAAATTTAAATGCAATGAGATTTTATCAGGTATTGTCAAGACGGTCTCAGAAGGTTCTGTGCAAAGGCCACTGGATCTGAAACATTAACTCAGATTTCTCTCCACACATTTTGCCAGACCTGTTGAGCTTTTCTAGCAATTTTTGTTTTTGTCTCAGACAAAAGTTTATGTTTGGGTTGGAAAAGTTTATGTTTGCTTTGCTTTGATTTGATTTATTATTGCCATATGTACTCGGTAGTTGGGTGCAGAACGGGCAGAGCATGCCGAAAAGTGCATAAGGGTAATGGAACAGAGCGAGGAATACAATGTTGCAGCTTAGAGAAGGTGCACAAAGAGTGAGGTCAACATTATATTTGAACGGGTAAGAAGCTGTTCTTGAATCTGTCGGTATGTGTGTTTAAGCTTTTCTACCTTCTGCCTGAGGGAGGTGGGAGGGGTCTTTGATTATGTTGGCTGCCTTTCCGAGACAGCAAGTATAGATGGAATCAATAGATGGAAAATTGATGGAAAATCAATAGATGGACTGGGCTGTGTTCACAACTCTCCGTAGTTTCTTATGGTCCTGGGCAGAGCAGTTACCATACCCAACTGTGATGCATCCAGATAGAATGCTTTCTAAGGTGCATTGAAAAAAAATTAGTAAGAGTCTTTACGGTCATGCCAAACTTCCTTAGCCTCCTGGAGGAAAGGAGTAACAGCATGGAGATTAGGAAACAAGGATGAGTATTTTGAACCAGTTTAGAAGTTTGGAGCCAAAATAATCTCGTAAGGCAATCAATACAGAGTTCCAGGAGTTCATGGTAACCATGAGATACAAGCCTAAGTGCCACTAAACGTCTGAGGCAGTAATATTAACCACAGAGGAAACCTATCCATCTCTTTTTTTTGGAACTGGAAAAGCAAACAAAAATAACTTGGTCTGTAAACTGATTAAAAAAAACATGAAGTACAACCAGAGAAGAGCTCAATTCTTGACTTTGAGCCTCAAGAAGCTTCTTTCAATGTGTCATCTATGGCTCTGTGGTTATTAGTCTTGTCACGGAGTCAGAAGGCTGTGAATTCATGCCATAGTCCAGCAGCATGATCACACAATTCAATTGCCACTCAGTGCAGACCATATTCCAGGCATTCAGTTGGTAAAGCACTATGGTGGAACAAATCTTTGTTGACTTTTATATTTATTTAGAGTTCTACATTATAGGTATTCATCTTCTATCCCAACAACTATTGTTTTAGTTTGTGTCTATTTATTGCATTCAAATAAATCACAATTCCCATCAATTGCGTGTAAAAATAAATATTACAATTGACACGCAATGCTGAGGGAGTGCTGCTCATTTGGAGGTTGTTATTTCTCTTTTGCTGAAATTTTAAATGAAACCCATGCAGCAATGGCCTCTCAGGTAAATGTAAATTAACTTAGGGCTGCTATTTCAATGAAGAGCAAAGGAGTTCTCTCTGGTGTCTTGTGCAATATTTATCCTTGGTCCAATATTTATCCATGGATTTCATCAGTTTCCTCATTTCCCCTTCCCCCACCTTACCCCAGTTCCAACCTTCCAGCTCAGCACTGTCCTCATGACCTGTCCCATCTGTCCAACTTCCTTCCCACTTATCCGCTCCACCCTCCCCACCCGACCTATCACCTTTACTGCCATCTCCATCCACCTATTGCACTGTCAGCTACCTTCGCCCACTCCCCCCCCCCCCCCCCCCCCCCCCCACCCCCATCACATTTATCTCTCCATCCCCTGAGGCTCCCAGCCTCATTCCTGATGAAGGGCCTTTGCCCAAAACGTCGATTTTTCCTGCTCCTCCAATGCTACCTGACCAGCTGTGCTTTTCCAACACTACACTCTTGGCTCTAATCTCCAACATCTGCAGTACTCATTTTCACCCAATATTTATCCCTAACATGTTATTTAGACATGACAGTGTGTTATTTGGATCATTCTGAGAGTTTTGGTTCTTGCATTATAACAGTGACTACACTTGGAAAGTTCTTCATGATTCATAAGGTGTTTGGGACCATTTTGGGCTCATGAAAGGTGCTATACAAATCAAAGCTATCCTGTTGTCATTGGGCAGCTGTAGTGTTTATAGTTGTATGTTCTGGCTGATGACAGCATTGCAATATCCATGGCCCAGATGTTATGATGGCCAGACACTTGTTTTTCCAGTATAGGTGGGAGTTGCACATGGGATCCTGCGTATGCCTAATGTAGCACACTCTACAGAATTGCCTCAGAAACTGAATTGTCTGGTGAGCAGTTCCTCTATACTTGGAAAGCTCCAAAAGTCTATGTTGAAATCAGAGGTTTCGGCAAGTTCTGATGAAATTAGGGAAAATAGTCACTGAGGGAAAGTCAGAATATTAAACACATAGTCCACCTTCTCAGTAACTATTCAACTGACCCCATACTTACCTCACACACCTCCACCCTTTGCACTCACCAGTTCCTGACCCAACACTCCCCAAGCCAGGAGCCCCCTTCCTATTCAACAGACTCAACCTACACTCCCACCACCCACTGGACCCAAACCTGCTCCCTTCTCCAGATCTGACCAAATCTAAGGCAAAAGTGAGGGCTGCAGATGCTGGAAACCAGCTCTACTCCTCATGAAGGGCTTTTGCCTGAAACGTCGGTTTTCCTGCTCCTCGGATGCTGCCTGACCTGCTGTGCTTTTCCAGCACCACTCTGATCCTGACCAAATCTAACTCAATCGACATAAGATTGCCACTCCTAGAATCATCCAGCCCATGACATCACTTGTGTCTTTTGTAATATCGCCATCTGCTGTTCAATGAAGGCTTCTCATTCAGAGATAAACCATCATTACCAAGTTCATTTCACAGCCTGACTGTATGGGTTTAAGAGGAGCAATCCACACAAAATCTGACACCAAGTCACAAGGGGGAAATTAAAGTAAATAATCAAAAGCTTAGTCAAAAAGGTTGGTTTTCAGTAGAGTCTTGAAGTAAGAGAGGTAGAGAGGCTGAAAATGCATTCCAGAGTTCAGGGCTTAAGAGCTGAAGGCACAGTTATAATGGTGGGGTGAAGGAAAAGCAGGATTGTGCAAGAGTCTGGTGACCTCTGAGGTCTACATGGATGGAGGAGATACCAGTGATAGCACCTGCAAGGGGAAGGGGCACGTCCTCACAACAAACAGGGACAAGCATTTGTTTCTCCAAGTCATAGTGATGATGGTTTAGTGATATTACCACTGGACTGTTAATCCAGACACCAAGATAAAGATCTGGGGATCTGGAGTTGAATTCTGCCATGGTGGAATTTGAATTCAATTTTTAAAAATCTGGAATTAAAATAATCTAATGATGACTATGAATCGATTGGTTCGCTAATGTCCTTGAGGGAAGGAAACTGCCATCCTTACCCAGTCTGGCCTACATGTGACTCCACACCTACATGAATGTGGTTGACTATTAACAATTGTGCAATAAATGCTGCCAAGCCAGTGATGTCCTCATCCTGCAAATGAAAAAAAAACCTTTTTCTCTTACGAATATGGGCTGTAACTCATGTCTAGAAAATTATATGATCACAGATAATTTGACAACCAAGAAACGCTGAGAGACTGTAAAAGAAGTTACAGTGTAGTAACAGCTGTAATCATTCCTATCATTGTAGAATCTTACAGTGTATGTGGGATTTTTACCCACACAAACCATCTCTCACTCTGATCACTACTTTCCATTCTGCCTCACCCCCACCAAAGGATTTTACTGTGTTAAGAAACTTTCCTCATCTACATCCTAAATGGCTGACCTTTTCTTTTGAGACAGTATCCCCTAGTCCCAGAACCCCTCTCCTCCAACCGGGGGAAATATCTTTCCTATATTAACCATGCCAAGCTCTGTAAGAATTTTGTAAATTCAATGTGATCAACTTTCATTTTCTGAAAAGCTAACATATAGATGCCCAGTCTCCTCAATCTCTTCTCATATGGCCAACCTGCTCAGTGTGGTGAATCTCCATTGCATTTTCTCTATGACAAGTAAATCCTTCTCTACGTAAGGAGGCCAAAACTGTACCCAGTATAGGCCTCATCAAGGCATTATACAATTGCAGCAAACGTTCTTTACTCCTGTACTCAAATCCTTTAGCAATAAAAGTTGCACAAAATTTCAAAAGTGGTTGGACAATCAAACTTCTTGCAACCACTGAAATTAACCTGTGGTGAGGAACTAATCCGCAAAATCAAGTACCAAAAATCTGTTGAAATAATGAATAGTCTTATCTCAGTTACAGTTATAAATTGTGTCAGGATGATACCTGAGGTGAGGGTGTTCAAATATATGGAGAAATTGGGACTAATCTCTGATAAGCTAAGAACTTTAGGGGGATATTTAACAGAGGTGTTCAAAATTATGGAAGTTTTGCAAGAGCAAATAAGGAGAATTTATTTCCTTCAGCAATTGGGTTGCAATTATTGTCAAAAGAACTTAAGCAGATGTGGGCTGAAGTGTTTTCACACTGAAGGTTGATAAGAGCAGGAACATGCTACTGGAAAGTGTGGTTCCACCAGAATTTCCAAAGGTAACATATACTTCAAGAGGTTTAATTTGCTTCTGAGGACATTGCTGTGGAACTATGTTGGCCAGCTTTTCACAAGAGGCAGACAAAGGGATTGAGCTAATGATGATCCAAGATCCATGATAGTGAAATGAAGGAACAGGAGGATGATTTTGAAGATTCCTCAATTAAATGAATGAATAGGCATGGTGCTGCTTTTAGGGATGGTGGATTTTGGGAGGTTGAGGAATAAGTTAACAATAATAAGCTGAGCAGAATTATTAATAGATAAAGCCATACATAACAAGTAGAATGAATTCAATTTCAAATCAGACAGAGAAATTGAAACAGACAAACAATTGTCTTAAAATAGACAAAGTAAGAAACAAGACAAAAGTTAAAAACAATTAGTTTAAGTTTTTGCATTTTTAAGATCTCCAACAAGTAAACTTAATAATTTTCATGGCTGAAGAGACTGACGTAGTAATTATCAATAAAGTTTGTTAAAAAGGTTCTTAAACCTAAATTCATGAACTTCACCTTTAGTAACTATTTTAGTGAGTATCTAATATGCAAAGAGAGTAGCTTTATGGTGTTCATTGTACATCAGTGATAAAGCAGATGGTGAGATGCTCTTTTTGAAATGTTTAATGACAGAGTGACAATCTTGGAAATTTGAGTTTAATCATACATCTGTGCCCTCGCCTGCACATATACCTTTTATAGAAAAATAATAACAAGCTCTATTGTAGGTCTGAGGGGTTGAATAAAAACAGAAATTCTGGAGATATTCAACAGGTCGAGCAGCATCTGTGTGGAGACAGACAGGGAGTTAATCTTTTGAGTCCAACTCCTCTTCAGAACTTGAGTATTGTTTGAGGAGCTGAAAAGTCTACTCCAATTTCTAAGTTGCAAAAGGGCTGATTTTTTTATTTCTCTACATTACATATTCTCTATGCAACTCAATTTCCAGTAGTAAGTGTGCAGTAAAAAGAAGATAGTGACCTCCCCACATCTGGTCCTCATTTCTTCCTGGTTGTAAGCTTAGTGGGAGTTATGTCTTATCCTGTAACTGACATTTCAATGTAAACACAGTGATAGGATCTTCAATGTTAATGAGGCCTGTATACTAATCTGCTCTCACTATCAATAAACCAGCTGCAAACAGTGCCCTTAGGAATAGGGGAATGACATACATTTCATTTCAAATCTTTAGTGCTTCTCTGTTTAAAATCATAATGTATTAGATAAGATTTTCTGAGGCCTTGCTAAAGTGGTAAATGTGGGCAGGAGATGCCAAGAAGATCCCACCATCTCCATTTTCATTTCTGGACTTCTTTTGAACTCCTATTACTTAGAGGAAGAGAGAGGCACATGTGGCTAGCATTGGATATCAATCATTCAATTATTATATGAACTCTTAGCCTCTAGGGCCTTTACAGAATGACAACATAAGATATTATTGAATGATGCAAGGACACAATCTGGCATAGTTTACACCAACATTTTCACTCACTGTCTTGGTATCAGCTATATAAATCAAATAACCTGGTAAACCGTGATTTTCCATATGAAATAGTATTGATACAACCATACAGATAAGAGTGTCAGCACCTCCATCTTTTCCTGCACCAATATATGCAGTGGGCCACTAAATCATGACCACTAAACTGCCTGAATTCTGTAGAGCTGCAATGAATTGTGTTGGAATGGGGCAGAGTGATAGGTTGTCAGTTGAGTTCTGATGTGTGGGCCCAATCCCACCACCATCATGCAGAAGACTGGGTCCTGGTAGCAGATCATTTGTGGGCAGCAGCCTGGAGCAAACTTGTGTATCAGTGCTTGCATAACTAAATAACAAGATGCTTACAGGGAGGAGTGAGGCATCTTTCTTGAGCTGGTGCTTCCTACTCTGTTGTTCACCCTAAATTTGGGAAATATACTAACAGATGGGGCAAATGAGCCACTCCTGTTACCTCTTGTATGGCGCCTGTCCCTATCAAAGCAAAAGGTTTTATTCACTTGTGGGATGTGAATGTCACTGGCTAAGCCAGCATTTACTAGTTGTCTTTGAGAAGGTGACAGAGCTACCTTCTTGAACTGCTGCAATCCATATGCTATAGTTGACCCACAATGCCCTCAAGAAGGGAATTCTAGGATTACATGCTCTTGATGGAACAGACTCTATATTAAAAGGTTCTCTTTCTGGATATTGCAGGCAGAAAATAGTAAGAGATTCGAATTCCCCCTTTAATCTCTCTGCTTCATTATCTCCCTCTGCTGCTTGATTTGACCCATTTTATAATCGCTTGTCCCAGAGTTTATTTGTGTAGTTCAGTATCAAACTTCGTCCAGTTATCATTTCTGTGAAGCACCTGAGGATGTTTTGTTATGTTATAAATGCAACTTGTTGTTGAAATATGTGGATGGTGGCTAATGAAAAGGTTGACAATGGTTTATCATGAGAAGAAGGTGTTGCCAGACATGGGTGGGTCAACTGGAAAGAATACAGGGCAGGGTAATGGGGAACTACAAGAAGGCAGAAGGAAAGTAAAAGAATCCATGAGACAGTAAGAACTGGTAAAATAGCAACATATGAATTGATATTGAAAGCTTCAATCTATCATGTCCTGGTGAGACAAGAAATTTCTTAAGTGTTAAAATCAAATCTGCTAGTGTTGATGCAGACAGATACATCGGGTATTGATAAGCAGTTATGCAGGATCCCTCTGGAACTATATTTTGATTATACAAAATTTCAACTGTTTTGTTGTTCAAACATTTGTTATACCCCCCCCCCCCACTTCCCACTCAGCCAGACATGTGCTCAGTCAGCCTCACAAGTAATTGGTGTAACTTTAATCAAGTCCAGAGTGTAATGGAATACTTCCCACTTTCCTTGATAAATGCAGCTCCACCAACACTCAAGAAACTTGACGCCATCCAGGACAAAACAACTTGATTGGCAACAGGTCCACAAATATCCCCTTGCTCCACCACTGACACTTACTAGCAGCAGTGTGCACTATCTACGAGAAGTAGAAATTCACCAAGGCTCCTTCTCCCAACCACTACCATTTGAAAAAACAAGGGCAGCTGATAGATAGGAACACTGGGATGGCACAACGGCTTAGTGGTTAGCACAGCTGCCTCACAGTGCCAGGGAGCTGGGTTTGATTCCAGCCTCAGGCAACTGTCTGTGTGAAGTTTGTACATTCTCCCTGTGCCTGCGTGGGTTTCCTCTGGGTGCTCCAGTTTCCTCCCACAATCCAAAAATGTGCAAGTTAGGTCATTTGGCCATGCTAAATTGCTTGTGGTGTTCAGGGATTTGTAGGTTAAGTGCATTAGTCAGAAGTAAAATGTAGAGTAGTAGGGTAGGGGAATGGGTCCAGGAGGATTACTCTTCAGAGGGTTAGTGTGGACTTGAGGGGCCGAAAGGCCTGTTTCCATACCGTAGGAATTCTATGATGACCACCATCTGCAAATTCCCTTTCAAGCCACTTGCCATCCTGAACTGGAAGTATATCATCATTCCTTCAGTATCACTGGATCAAAATCCTGAAACCACCCCCCACCAAAGGCATTGGCATACTACAGGAAATGGACTGCAATGGCACTAAACATTGTCAATAAATCATGGCCCAGCTAGCAACATCCAAATCCTGTTAATGAATTAAAAAAAAATCTGCCAGAACATTTAAAAGTCGGCCACAGCATCTGAATTTCACCAGCTCTTGGGTGTGTGCTCTTCCCCTGGCATAAGGATACACTCTAATTCTTGCTGTATTTGACTTATATACAGGCCCAGAGATAATAATGAACTCAGGTGTGTTTGACTGGAATGCGTTTTAACAGCATATCACTTTATTTCTACAAACACTGAAAGGTGGGAGGAGGCAGGATGAGGAAAGTTGGCTTATATATACGTAATATAGGCTTTATGGAGGCTAACATCTAGACCACAGACATAGGTAGACATTACAAACATTGTTATTTAAACTATCAGAACAAGCTGTTATCTCCATTGTCTTCACATTAAAAAATAATGTTGCCATTTAAGTAATTTAAGTACACTGAATTCAATTTACCTACGAGAAACTGTAAAAACCGCTTGTGGCAATAGTACAATGAGTTGCATAGCTCTCTTTTTCACATAATCACTCTGTTGTACTCCAATTTAATATTAAGCTCATGATTATAATTTGAGGGTTTGATGTGGTTCACATAGAGATAAGTTTGAGATAAAGAGATAAAAGAAAGCCAGGAGATGCTGGTGTTGGACTGGGGTGTACAAAGTTAAAAATCACACAACACCAGGTTATAGTCTAACAGGTTTAATTGGAAGCACACCAGCTTTCGGAGCGTTGCTCCTTCATCAGGTGGTAGTGGAGGACTCAACCCTAACACACAGAATTTATAGCAAAAATTTACAGTGCCATGCTAAACATCATGGCATAGACCGAGAACACAGGGGGCTAACACCTTCAACATATTATCTAGCTATCAGCATTGTTAACAGCTAACCTGAGAATGCAACTTTTAAAAAAAAGTTTTGTGATTTGCACATGAAAGAAGTGAAACTATCATGGTATTCTAACAGATGAAAGGCTTAACAGACAATCAATTTTTCAATGTATAATTTCAGTTACATCACACTGTAAATTTTTGCTATAAATTCTGTGTGTTAGGATTGAGCCCTCCACTACCACCTGATGAAGGAGCGACGCTCCAATTAAACCTGTTGGATTATAACCTGGTGTTGTGTGATTTTCTACATTCAACACCCTAATGTAATCTCTTTAGGGTACGAATGAACCAAATCCTGAAAGATTCAGAAAAAGTTTAGCTGTTGGTTAATGGGATTTAGGATGCATCCCCTACTCCTAAATGCAAATTAATACCAGTTCAATGGGTGCATCTGACCACGTGGCTTTGTCTCCTGTAATAGAAACATTGCATGAATCATTTCACTTCAGAAGTCTATTTTTTGAGAAAAATTGGATTGTACTCTGTATCCTGCTATATTATAAATGGAGTTTAATAGGTGCAGGGGACAACTTTGCAGAGTGTATTAAACTTAAAAGCTCATATCTAAATTTCTAAGGAAAACTGTAGTTTCATTATGACATATGGTTGTTAAATTTGTGATTTTGAGGTGTGGCATGCCAGAAATAAAAAGTGAAATCAGTCAAAATTAAATTACTAGCTTGGTCACACATCAATTCTAAGCCTTCCTGGGGGATCGGAATAGAACCAATACTAATTACAGGTGCATTCCCAATAGGTCTTTTAATTATTTCAAGTAATGATGGCAGATTTCAGTGTATGCACTAGTTTTAGTTTAGTTACCGAAGTACAACTGAAACATCAGGAGAAATTATTTACATTCTTATTTAACATATATGGTACATATTATCACATTTCTGTACTGGCAACACTGGCCACAAGAGAATGGAGTCTACACTGATGAGGGCCAGGAGTTAGGCATCGAGAGGCAGGTAGAGGGTACAAAGGTTTAAATGATTTGTTTTCTAACCAAGGATTGGATGAAGGTTGTTGATTTAAATTTAAAATCTGGCAACAAACTTTAGCAAACATTTTTGACTGCGAGAGCTGGTCAATGTTTGCTCCCTTCCCCCTACCCTACAACTGAGGCAACACCTCAGCTGGCCCCTCCCTGAAACATTTAAGCATCCCTTTCCATAAGAACGGGCCAGGGTGAGGGACCACAAACACCAGGAGGGCGCAAGTCCCTTGCTATTGCATTTCCGAGAGAATTCACAGTGAATGTGTTTGAATGCATTAAAGCAAAATTACTGCAAACTTGGATTGATAACTGTCTGTCTTTCTGGTGATAATAATGTCTCCAAAAGTCTCATCATGTATGCAACATGAGACATTGTGGTCTTTCAGATTAGGCTTTCCATCTCTGGTCGCAAACAACTGATAGCTAAATATCATACTTTTGACTGTCGATTGTATTGAGTTCACATTATTCCTGAACTAATTTGATATTATTTTCCTGGATGTATTTGAGCAATAGTTGAGCCCTCTTCTCTATGACCTGAACCAGCTTCTTCAGGCCTCTTATCCCATTGTGACTGCCCCAGAATTCAGTGTCCATGTGCAGAGACCTCAGCAACCTCTTCTGTAAACATCCAGACTGTAAAACTGAGATGACATTTGCAGGAAACCTAAGGAAGAGAGAGACACCAGAACCCATTTATTATTATCCAAAACATTGCTGACTCACCCCAGACACCAATTCCCGTTCACTCATCATTCAACTTGCTTGCTGATCTGCATTGGTCCAGCAATGCTTCAATTTTAAAATTCTCATTTTTGTCTATACCTTTCCTTGGCCCTCCGTGTTGCTGTAACCTTCTGGAAGGCGACGATTTCATTAGCCCTTAATTCTGGTTTCTTGAGTACTCTGATTTAATTTTCTTTTCTTTGTTTTTATAATATCCAGAAACACTTTTACACACACAGGTGTTTTATTTTCATCTTATTAACAACCACTAGTAAACCATCCATGTTTCCAATTGAATAACTTAGATGCAAAATGTGCTAAGGGCAATACAAACAGTCAAAAGTGAGGGAAAGATAAGGAGAAGGGGGAGGAGGTTAAACCAAAATGGAGATAGAATGGGATCCCATATTTTAACCAACCTGTTTAGCAATGTTATTAAACATCTTTGGAGCAAACGTCGCTTGAACCGAGGCCTCCTGGCTGAGAAGAAAGGGCACTACCACCATGCCAGAAGAGCCCCTCATCCCGATTTTAATCACTCCAGAATTGATGGTTGTCAGCTGCCCCAAAATTCTGGAATTCCCTCCCCAAATCTCTCAACATCTCTTTTCTCTGCTAAAATACATCTCTAAACATGTAACTGAGCTTTTGGTCATCTACTTTAACATCTGTTATATCAAGTTACTGAGGGCAAGAAAGATGGGATTAAGACAGAGTGCACTAAAAGAGATGGAAGAATTAAAATGTTCCACTTTAATGAATGGTTTTTAAAAATATTTAACATGAATTATATTTTGAAGGAATAAGATGTAACTTCTTTAAAGTAGAATTTTGGGGTCAGAGAGGCAATCTGGTAATAATTAAGAACCAAGAACATCTGGCCCTGCTCACCCTTCTTTCTGTTCCAGACGGACCGCTCCCTTATCACTCCTTGGTTTGCACCACTCTCCCCACCAACCCCACTTCCACTCCCGAACCCTCTGGTACCTCCACCTGCAACCGTAAAAGTTGCAAAACCTGCCAGCACACCACCTCCATCCAGGGCCCAAACAGTCCTTCCAGTTGAAACAGAGGTTCACCTGTCTCTCTCCCAACCTGGTTTATTGTATCTGGTGTTCCCAATGTGGTCTTCTCAGGTATGTTTAGTGGATAAACACAGGTACTTGGCACCCTTTCATGCATTTTAATGCACAGCCTCTCTGCAAGGTCCTGGTGCAGCAAAGGCTGTGAAACAGCAGGGAAAATCTCAGCAACTTCTGGACTTCTGCATTTTACTGCACCATTGTCTGATTTATTCCATTATTATGCAAATACAAACCAGGCCTTTACCTAGTTTATCAGATACTTAATTTCCAAAGCCATGCTGTGCAATGCCTTTCAAAAAAAATCAAAATATAATTCAACTGGTCACTCTAGAGTTTTATTCAATTTTAAGGCCATTAATATTTGCTCTGAACAAAATTTCAAATCAAAGGAACTGCATTTTAAATATAGAATGAAAGTTTGGTCAAAATATTTAAAATAGAATATGATAAATTGGTCGCACATAATATTAGGAGAGCAGATGTAACCATTAAGAAATCTGTGACACGCATAAATAAAGCATCAGAAATATCTCTTTCTGCAAATAGCAAGGTATTTAGATTTGGAAATTGATCAAAGGAATCTTTAGACAAATTTCATGGAATTTGTGTAGGGATCAGGCAGAAGGACCAATGGACAACTACTGCCTGAGGATTTGCAGTTCTGCTACATCATGTATTGTACAGTTCTAGCTAATGCCTCAGATTGTGTCCAGCATAGCTGCATTATGTATTTATCTTATACTACATATTAGTGTTTCCTTATGTATGTACAATGAAAGTACACAATCTTTTAGCGCTTTTCCAACTGTGGATTATTGTACATTCCCAGCTTTAATTAATTTTAAACATTCATGGTCATTCCTCCTCCTGTCCAGAACCTCAGATCTGGAATTTCTTCCCTATACCTCTCTGACTTTTTCTGTTTCTGGAAAGCTTTCCTTAAAACATTCCAACAAGTTCTTTTCCATTGGTTTCGCATCAATCTTTCTCTGATAACACTCCTCCATAGTGACATTCCTGCATCTGAGATGACACACTACAACTTGTAGTTTTCTCACATTTATGTGCACTTATAGGAACAATGCTGTTATCTTGTTGGGTGTTGCACAAGTGGTGTAAGTGAATTGAGGAAACATCATGCAATCTCCAGCACCACTGACAGCTCACTGCATAGTTAATTGTTTGTGAATTTAGAATCTCTATAGGCTGTTATGAATATTTATTTAATTTACTTGTGTTTCCTTGACTTGACAGTCTAAAATGGCTCAGATATGAATTCTGTACAGGGCTGGCCAGTTTCAGCAGAAAGCTCGTAATATTTGAAGAAGGTCTGCTGAGGTAATTCCGCTGCCACACACATATCTCTAGGGTAAAGTGGTTTGAACAGCTGGTTTTATATATTTATGGATTTATATCGAAGTTTTCATCCAGGAATGTGGACAGATGAATCTCTCTTCATACCACAGTATTTCAGAAATCTCCAAGAACAACATCTGCAAAACCAACTGGAAGCATCAGCCTGTGCAATATCTCAGTTAGCTGCATTACTTAGATTCATTAAATTCTGATGGCCTGCTGAATCTGAGTAATGAAACAGCATATATTCAGCACACATTGAATGCTCCAATCAGGCAGCGTTGCACATTACATTCAGGTACTGGCATTGCATGCTGCATCCAGTTTGCACTGTCCACAGTAGTCAGAGGGTTTTGCACAGAGTTGTTACTGGAGTGCAGGATATGAAATACAGTAACCCAATTATTCATTGGTAAAAATGAAGGCAAGTTATTAAAGTGACACCGACTGAAAACAGTGGCTCCACCTGCCCTCTTAGATGGATGCAATATATTCTACAACCACTATTCAAGGAAAAGGGTAGGGGAGTGCGCAGGGATGTTCTCCCTGATATCCTGATCAATATTAGACTTCCAACAAATTTAACTAATGCAGATTATGTAGGCATTAACACATTGTTATCTGTATGTAAATTGCACATAACTACACTTTAACAAATATTTATTAGTTGTAAATCACTTGTGATGTCCTGAGGTCATGAAAGGTAGAGAACATGAGATATTATTTTTCAGTACTGACTCATCTGCTGAGGTGGGAGGAGACCTGTAAGACGTTGAGAGATATGTTTTTCTTGTGCAGTAACTTGTGACTCTGAAATGTTTCTCCTACTTGAGGAATAAGTTTTTGAGGTTTCATCTTCCCACACCATAGACTGAATTTTAATCACAGGCTTCGGGACCATGACACGTAGGACCAAAAGACTATACTTGACAGCAGAGGAATCCACTCAATATATTTCTTGAGGTAATCTTTTAACTGCCTATATTTGGCCTATGGGCAGGATTTCCATATCACTGCCCCATTGTGAGTGCCAACAATTCCAACTAGGAGAGTCAGACACAGCCACAGACCATTAGGAACAGGTAGTTCCTTACAAATAATCAGATGGCAGAATGCTGATCAGAAGAGAAATTCCTCTGGAGGACTTTATGAATGGGTTTTCCATTTTAATGGCCCCTCTTCAGGCAATGGGACCTCCTCCTCTGGTGCCACCTCCTCCCCCAGAAGTGGGCCAACCTCTGTGGACTCTCCATGTGATGGGTATTAATCTGCTGCTGGCAATGTGTCATTGGTGCCTCTTATTGGGGCCTTTTATACTCCACTGGATCAATCTGGCACCAAGCATCAGCATTTACCAAATACCAAACACTTCATCTCTCCTTTCCGTTCTCTCCCTCTTGCCAGCCTCTGTTCCCACTACCCAGAAGCTGGTGAAATTCATCCCTGTGTGTCCCCTCCATCAGCAACTGACTATGGCTCAGTTGCTGTAGCTGTTCCAAGAGTCCAAGGTTTCAACTCCCTAGCATGGGTTCTAAGCATTACTGAATTTGGGAGATATTGACATCAATGTGAGAAAATGTTTTAGGAATCTGACAATGAAGGCGTACTTACTCATCAATGCCTTCCAACAATTTGAAGTTGAGGTTGTTTTCATGCTGTAGAAGTCTTCCTGCATTGTCTATGTACACAAGTTGAGATGGATTTCCTTTTCGAACCTAATGCAATAATTTAATTCATTAATTCAATCTAGGTTTAGGCACTTGTATACTTTCCAGTTGCTGATATCAATCAGGAATGGTAATTTTTTCAATAGTTCTCATTTACCACTTGCTCATCCTATTATCTATATCTTACAGAACAGAGGAGACTGGAAAGTGTCCAATTGAAAACCCATAATGATTAGGAAGTACATCTCTGCAAAGATGCGCCCAACCAAGAATCTCCATCATTCGTCTCACCAATATTTGATGGATAGGTTCCTTAATTTAAATGATTGACCCAAATCACCTGCTGCAGGATCACCTACAAACTTGGCACAGATGTGGATGATTTTTTTCTCCCCAATTTTCCACAGCACAGGATGTTTTTAAGCTACTGCAGAGGACATCTGTTCAACCAAGTCTTGAGCTAAACCCTGTGTAAAATGTGTGACTGATTCCATTTTTTATCATCTTTCAGTTTAAGAGGACATGCCATCTGGAGAAGACTTTGAACATTTCGTAGTTGGAAGGCCTCCCAAGAGTCCCAAGTATTTTAGATGGAACTCATTAAGCCATCAAAGCTCCAGGTGACAATAAAAGTTTTGTACACTATCTTAAAGGGAAAAAGGTCCTGAAAATGCTTCAAAGGTAGGGATAGGCAAAATAATGGAAAAGATTAGGAGGAGTTACTGAAAGCCTTGTTGAATAGACATACATATATTTAAAGGGTGGTGGAGACGTTGTAGGATTAGGAGGGGATTCCAAGTAAGGAGGATACATTGACTAAAGACATTGCTGGTGAGGCAAAAAAAAGAATTGGAGGAGCTAGATGTTGACTTGAATTTTGCACTGCAGGAAGTCAGAGAAACAGAGGGTAATAAAATCATGCAGGAATGCACAATTTTGAAAAATTGGGGGTAGAAAGGGCAAAAATAGACACAGGGTAAATAATCAGTGGGACACAGTAGTCCAAGATTTTTTGCTGGATATAGTGGTCCAAGATTTGCACAACATAGAAATTATGTTGCATGGAAGAGATTAACAAAGAAAGGATGGGTGTACTGAATTCTGGGGATGATCAAGGCATGAGGTGGGCAATATTGTAGAAATGGAACTTAGTGAACTTTGTGGTGGAAGTCATGATTTGGAGATGCTGGTGTTGGTCAGGTATACAAAGTTAAAAATCACACATCATCAGGTTATAGTCCAACAGGTTTATTTGGAAGCACTAGCTTTTGGAGCGCTGCTCCTTCATCAGGTGGTTGTCCAAGGTGTGCGATGTTTTTGGAGATCATCTCCACTTTAAGCCGGCAGTTAGTGGTGTCGATGGTAGTCACAACCACCTGATGAAGGAGCAGCGCTCCGAAAGCTAATGCTTCCAAATAAACCTGTTGGACTATAATCTGGTGTTGTGTGATTTTTAACTTTGTGTGGAGGGGCTGTCTAGTCTGAAACTCAGGAATGAATAGAACATCAACATTGTAAAGGATTTGAATCAGAGACTGACAATTGTGAATGAAAAGGAATTGGTGACAAGCAAGTAGACTTTGTGACTAGTAGATCAGAAAATGATGGTTGAGATCTTTCAAATTTGGAGTTTGAACACTCACTTGATGTCAGCAAAGCAGTCTGATCACACAGAGGCAATCAAAATGTCCAGGAAATTGATGGAGAGGTGACTCAGGGAATGTTATTCGCATGGCTGTGAAAATTAACTTATTGTCTGTGGATCCCATCAGCAAGCATCAAGCTAATTCATTGTCTTCTCTGTTTCAGACACTGCTCTCGCAGTCAGGCACTTAGCTTAGTGCTGTAGAAGCACAATTTCCTGATCTTGTGAACTAGACTACGTTATTGCACAGATCAGGAAATTCTATATTTGCAGCACAAAATTACCAAGCTGTGAAACTGCAGATGTGATAAGACAGGTGGCAAATTAGTTATTTGGTTTTGGACTTTACTTCCAAAGGAATGAAATGTATATAATAGTTGTGCTACCCTTTTTCTTCTGGGATTTTTGCTTATTGAGCGTACATTTGTCAACTTTCTTTCCAGAATGCAATCAAAAGAGACAGAGAAACATCGTTTGGGACTGATCATTAATTCATTGCTGGAAATGGTTTGAGATTGGACAGCTCCTTCTTGTATACTTGCAAAGCATCTTGTTGTCTCTCTTGGTTTTTACTTTCCTTAAAAATTTAGTTTTTTTTTGGTTTGCTTAATGGGTGATCAGAGAGCTGGCAAGTAACCTGCTATCAATACTTTTTAAAACAACGTTGCTTTGAAAGGCAGCTAATTGTTTGAGAACAACACCTGTTCATTCATCCATCTTCGCCTTTACCAATCCTCATTATGTCTCATGTTATTGAGGTCTGTGTGAGAAATCACTGACAAATCTCCATGTCCAGACATTTCTTGACACTATGTGCTAAAAAAAATCAATTGTACATGACCCCTTACCCCTTCTAACCTTAATGTTTCTTTTTGCTGTATTAACTGATTTACTCTATGGAATTTTTTTCAATAAATTGACACTGCTACTTGGCAGTATACTAAGTACAGAGCTATTTTACTGCCTTATGTGCCAATTATAATACAATTTCCCTTCTCTGATCAGATGTGTTTCTAGTGAGGATTAGGACATGCAACCAGCTATAGGAGTGCACAGTAGCAATACAAAATATTTTCCAAATTGACGTGCAGGAAACAAATAGATTTCTCATGTCAGTGCTGAATGGTCATACATTTTTCCTGAGGCTGGCCTTTCTAAAAATTTATACATTCCAATGACATCACCTTTCATTCTTCTAAACTCTAGACAATATAGTTGATAATCCACTGGGAGATACTTACCAAAGTAAAATGTACTCTTGGAATTTCCCATTCCAGTTCATTGAGTTAAAGGAAGAAGATAAAGGTATTTTAGATCCATATTTACAGGTTGGAGTCAGGGTTACGGGAAGAATGTGTGCCTATTCAATGATTTCCTTATCAAGAATATGACATTTTTTTGTGTCAAGGACAGTAAGTTAACCTTAGAGTAGAAAGTTCACAATCAATTTAAATGCAGCATGGAATGCTCCTTATAAAAGGTCAGTTCTCTACGATTCTTGTGTAGTAAGAAATTGAACATGACTTGTGTTTGAAGGATTAAAACATCAATTTTTATCGGTATAAATTGTAAAATGTTGGGCTATGTTAAAAAATATTAATATAATGGATAAGCACTTTTAACTGCCAGTAATGCATTATTAAAATGCAGATGCAGTGAAGTTACAGCACATGAATCCTGAGATTCTACCTCTACTGCAGTGTCTTGCCCTGTCCTAATAACTCATAGCTCCCTGGACTCCCGAGGATATATAGATGTCTTACTCAATGACTGAACATCCACAGCCCTCTGGTTGAGGATGAAATATATTTTTACTGTTTATATTATTCTATAAGTCTGACAAAGATAACCTTGTTTGGGTTTTGTGATATGTATGTGGAACGTCCAAGGTAAGCCAACAGGGGAACCACAGCCTTGGCACAGAAAGGCCTTGAATTCCACAGACACACGAAAGTGGGCGCACATACACGAATAACATTCAGGTGGCATGAGGGGGTGGGCAAGGAGATGGGAAACCAGTGCAGGATGCTGCATTTCAGGAAAAATAGCAGACTTTAGGAAACAGTTGGGGCACAGAAAGATCATTTCAAAATCATTGATGCCTGTGCAAATGTGTGAATGGCTGGCAACTATTCTAGCTTTTGCGGTCTTGGCCATTTATGGATACCTACCTTTCCAGTATGGAGAAAGTGAGGACTGCAGATGCTGGAGATCAGAGCTGAAAAATGTGTTGCTGGAAAAGCGCAGCAGGTCAGGCAGCATCCAAGGAGCAGGAGAATTGATGTTTCGGGCATAAGCCCTTCTTCAGGAATTCCTGAAGAAGGGCTTATGCCCGAAACGTCGATTCTCCTGCTCCTTGGATGCTGCCTGACCTGCTGCGCTTTTCCAGCAACACATTTTTCAGCTACCTTTCCAGTATGCCAATACATATGCTATGGACCCAAGTGCAGCACATTGCAGGTATAACTCAGGAACAATTCTGTTCTTTGTACAGATGAGATGGGGTGCTACACCAGAATTCAGCCAATCTCTCCATTCTGACATACACTACACTGTGTTACTTTGCTGGATGTGGATGTGGAAGGGGAATGTCTATGGTACTGAAACCTCACAGGGAAAGGCTGCAGAAGAGAAGGTATGTGACATGGAGGGAGGTGATATTTAACTCGGGAAATATAGGATGTCATTTAATGCCAACCCTCATAGTGAGTTTGCTGGCAGGAGGCATTTAATTTAGTGGATGGTGGTAGGTGAGGTCATCGGTATATTTTTGCATCCGCTCCAATAAAGTTCATGGTGGGATGCCTTCTGCTTGCCACAATTAATGCCCAGTAATGAGTCTCATCTCAACGCTGGTAACCATGAAGTGATGGACAGGGGCAGTCACCATGTGAAAAGCTTGACAGCGAACCTATGTGGTTGCTGATTGTGGACTTTTGGGTGGGGGGGGTTCTCCCTCAATGAGACTCAGTCAGTACTTTAGTCAGATCAAAGCAGCTAGCATCCACAAGGGGGTGGGGGTGCGGGGGGGCCTGTGACAGTTACACCCACCTATCCCTGCTGCCAGCACTCCTCCCCCATTACTGCAACCTGCACTTGTGACTCCCACCCCACCACTTCTCTCCTGTGGTCAGAGTCCATTTCAATCCAGAGCCTGAGTGGGTGACATGCCAGCAGCAGCCAATACTTTCCATCCAGTGTTGTTGGTCAATATAACTGCTAGCTTCTGATTGGTTTATAGCTCCCAACCTACATGACCCCTCCCCCAGGCTCCTTGATCTTCAGGCTGGCTCACTGCTGTCTAGTTAAATGTCTGTGTGGAGCATGATGTGGTCGCCCTTACTAAAAACAGAGCGATATGGAGTTCTCATGTCTTCATCCAAAACCCCATCATATCCATTAATTCCAGCCCTAGGATTTGGTTTTATGGGCAGTCCACTCTCAGGAATGTCCAGACACCTTCTACGACCAATTAACATGGGAACAAACACACCTTCTAGACACAAGAATAATGGTGCCCATTCCCTGCACTCATACCTCCTTCTCATCTCTCAGTGCCGAACCCCCAACCTCCATTCACTCTCCTTAAATGATGCCACTGCCATTCTTATCAGGCAACTCTTCAATCTAAAGCTGTGTCAGAATGTTACGTGTATAGGACTCTCGGGTGACAAGCTGCTAATGCGTGCTAGGGTTGTGTTTGACATGATGTGGTCATTTGAACTTACGGGCCAATTTTTTTTTTATTAGCCTTGGAACCAGCTACCATTGAGCATGATGTGCTTGGTTGGATGATGATAATCAGATTGGCTGTGATATCCTTCACTAGTAACTGCTGAAAGTTGCTGCCCAGGGTTCATGGATGAAATATGTCAGAGCCAGTGGAACTGTGCCAGTCAGTGAAAGAGAGTAGTAGGTAGGCATGATGGGTTGAATGTCTACCTTCAATGCCATATCATCTTTTGCCAGCAGTGAAACAGTTTTATTTCTGATTTTGAGCCTCAGCCACAAACTCCAACTTCTAACCTACTGCTACTCTTTGCCTCTGCAGTCCTTGAAGGTTGAACAACTTCATAAGTAGTATTGGTGTCAGCATCTGGCATATAGTCAGGATATATATCTGAAACCCTCAGACTGCGTGAACTGCTGAGACAACAAAATACAGCCGAAAGTAGCAACAACCTTAATCCTGAGTCAGAAAGTTGTGGGCTCAAGTCTCACTTGAGAGAATTCAGCCCAAAACCAAAGCTGACACTCCAGGCACAGTTCTGAGGGAGGGCTGCGTTGTTGCAGGTACCATATTTCAGATGAGATGTTGATAGGCCACAGCTACTCGCTTTCCTTTTGGTTAATATTTACCCCTCCAACAAAATCACTAAAACCAGATTATCTTGTCATCATCACATTGCTGATGTTAGAATCTTGCTATGTACAAATTGGCTGCAACATCTCCAATTACAAAAGTAACTTGATTTAAAAAAATAATTAATTGGCAGGAAGGTACTTTGTGATGTTCTACGGCAACAAGAGGTAAAAAATGTTATATTTTCTTTCCTTTCGCATGGGACCATTCTAAAATTTCCAGTTCCTCACATACCAGGATATGCACGAGCAGATGGTCCTTAAGATTCCTGCATTTCTCATGCAGCAAATCTTCTACACAGGGTTCTGAGAAGTCTGGATTAAAACCGCAGCAATGTCGATCCAGGCGATCATGGACCTGAGGGAAACAAAAGCTCATTTGTGAATTTAACAAATACATAAACATATGCCACATGTTTGGATCATCTCCACACCCTTGCAAAGTACCAGGACGTGTGCCAGTGAGGGCCAGCTCTTTAGCTCAGGTTTTTAGAAGCCTGCATGTAGAGGGAAAATTTAATTCAACTTTCCTAATATCATCAGTTACTGTGGAATCAACACAGAGGCCTCTAATTCTCTTGTATGCAAAGGACTGGAGTGCACAGATGTGAATTAAAGCTAGAATTTTTCCATAACCTAACTAATGTTAGTAGGATTTTAAAAATTCATTCATGAGATGTGGGCATCACTGGCTGGGCTGGCCCATCCCTAGTCGCCCCTGAGAAGGTGATGGGGAAATGCCTTCTTGAATTACTGCAGCCCACTCATAGTGCCATTACAGAGGGAGTGCCAGGATTTTGACCCAGTGACAGGGTATGGAAGGTGGGTGGGTTGGAGGGCACTTTCAAGTGGTACTGTTGCCTGTATCTGCTCAAACTCATTACCATTGTTTGTTAACACTCTGGCAATAATTGGATTACACTTATGGAACTGATAACAATCCTGCGACAGAAGTAGACCATTCAACCCCCTGCATTATATAATACAATAAGATCATGGATAATCTTTATTGCAACTCCATTGCCTTGGCTCCATATCACATTATACTCCTGGCTACTAAAAAGTATTGATCTCAGATCCACTAATTTTGTAAGAAAAATTTCCACCGCTCAGCTTCTGTTGTGTAAGAAAATATTTCCTAACTTGTCTCCTCAACAGACTGGTTCTGATTTCAAATTTATGTCCCTTCATCTTAGATCCCTGCAAAACAGGGAAAATCTTCTCTGCAGATGTCCTGACAGGTGCACGTGCTGAAATTATCCAGAAAATGTAACTCAAATTAGCCAGCATGACTGAACTGAGAACCACACCCAAACCCCTTCATCACTCACACATCAATCCAAATCCCTCATCAACTCCCTTGGCCCAAACCGACTACAAACTCATACTGACCTAACCCCATCTGACCTCACTGTCCACCCAACCCCACTTCTCACTCAACTCAATTGCCACCTTACCTGTCCTAACTACCCCTTCATCCAAGCTGACCACTCACTAATCAGATTACTTGACCCAACTTCCAACCAACCCATCCTAAATACCCATGACCCAACCATCCCCTGACCAACTACCCGCTCAACCCAACTGCCCACTCTCCTAGCCACCCCCTCACTCACTGAACAGAATATTACCCTTCCAGGACAAGACTGTTCTCTACCCACATTGGCACAATACCCAGGATGATGACGTTCAGTCATGGTCCAGATGTTATCACATCAAGATGCTTCAGTATGATGATCTGATAGCCTTCAAAATTGGAGCCCTCATGCAACACTGAAAGAGCCAATTAAAGAGCTTTGAAGTTCATTAAGAAAGCAATAGACTTGAATAAAGCTTACACTTGCAATAACATGGTGTGTAGATGTACAAAAAGCAGATGAAGAACTCAGTTTTCAATTATTTGTGTTTAATCAGGCAGATTGAAATACAGCAGCTGGAATCAGTGATCAACCACAGCAGATCAGGTCTGTAGGTGAGAGCAGTCCTGAGTTAAGGTTTTGTATTTGTTTACACTTTATGAGGATTTGACACCTGATGTGTTTTGTAAAGTGCTAACCCATCCGCACTGCAACCTGTGTATCTGTAGGAAAATGAAGATAGTGATCTCCATGTGAGATACAACCTCCGGTAAGGAGGAAGATGAGGAAGGAGAGAAGGAGAATGAGAAAGAGAGGAAGAAGGATGGAAGTTCAGGTGTAGGATCCACCTGGTTAAGGATGTCACTTGAACTGCTCAGGGTCAAAAGACTACAGAGGTAAAAATGGTGGGGCCTCAAAGGCATTGGGCAACCAACTAACTTACAGAGAATGATCTGTTTGCAAAGCCTGAGGCATTGTACTGTCAGAGACTGAGACTCTCCAGACCCACAGTTATATCTCTTTGTATCATTCTGTGGAAGGGCAACCAGTTCTAGTGGCTCCAAATGGTGACCATGGCCCTGAGTTTATTTTCTAAGTGCAGTTTTTCAGGTTCAGGTGGGGTTACCCAGCCTGCAGCCCATCATTACAGTTAGGTTTTCACTGATGCAACGTTCCAATAATCTGTACAACAATTGAGTTTACATTGATCACATCTGCCATTCTGAAAGAACCAGCAAGTTCATTGCAAAGGCAGGCTTCCTGAGGATACTGGGTGCCTTCGACCACTCACATTTGCCATTAAGTCTCCAGCAGACCAGCCCTGTATATTCATCTACTGGAATAATTTCAATCTACAGTTTTTCAATTGATGTGTGGCCACCAGCAATGAATACCGCAAGTGTGTGTCCGATACCTTGGCAGCATTAACGATTCATACACATTGAGGACATCTCAGGTGCCAGGAATGTTCCATTGGTCTAATGCCATAGAGGGATGGCTGTTGGGGGACAAGTGCTATCCCTTGAAGAAATGGTTCCTAACATCTGTCAGGGTGCCTTGGATGGCAGTTAAATGAAGATACAATGATAACCATAGTACAACAAGGACAATCATTGCACGGACTGTAGATTTAGACAGGTTGGAGAGGTCAGAAGAGGCTCTGGAGCAGTATGCTACAACTAAAGAGTCCCAAATGATTCCTGTGTATTGCACTTTGTGCGGCCTGAGATAAAGAGTGTGCAAAATGCAACATTGAGTCTTCTAATGAAAATCTCCCCTAAGAACATGAATAGCCTACCACATGCAAGGTCAGTTTAAGAAACCTGGTCAGCAATTATGTGTTGGGCTGAAGAGTCTGTTTCCATGCTGTATAACATGATGCTAATTGTGCACAGAGCTCCCCACCCCATCACATTCAGCGGCAATTCAGAGGTGTTTGCACTCTTGCTGTGGATAATTTTGCAGAAACAGTCTTCTGGTTGTCTTCAGCTGTGAGGGCCCATTCAGGGAGGATGCTCATGCAACATTGCAGGAATTCTGCTTGTTGTCATGCACTAGATAGTGATGTCTTAAAGCTGAATGGTGCAGGAATGGCTGGACCCCTCAAATCTGTCCTGAGAGGATGTCTAGGTGTCACCAGCTGCTCAATGAGGTTCTTTTGCACATCCCTGCCTTCCAGAGAGGGATAAGGAGTAGTGGATGCTGTCCAGACACCAAGATGCCCTGTAATTCTGAGCGGACATCTCTGAAGTCCTTTCCACAGCATTCAAGCCCTCACATGCTTCTCACTGAACATCCAGCATCTGCCACCTTATGGACCATTCAATTGTGACAATCCTCCAACTGCCACAATCATGTTCCATTTCTCTCTCTGTCCAGTAGCTGCATGGGTGACTGTGAGGTGTCCTCACCAGCTTGTGCATCCCTCTGTGCCAAGTCATGAAACCCTGTTGAGATACCAGTATCTGTGCTGGTGCATGGTACAGAGAAAGAATGAGCTGCTGCATCCTCTGACTCTTCCTCTTTTATCTCCTCAGAGCTGGGGTATTCAATGGTCCACCTGAGTAGGAAACAGAAAGGTGGAGGATCATTCCAAACTCATGGAAATTGTGAATACCCAACATAGTGAAATAGCAGCATTAAAATTACAGCTAGATTCCTCTCTCAGATTACATATCCCAAAATATTTTACTTATACCAATAGTCTTATTAATAAACCATCACAACGCTCTAACCAACCCCCAACGCATTAGAACCCTAATATCACAAATGAAATAAGGGTTGCCTGTATGACTGTACATGTCACCTCTACATTGGGGAGACTGGACGCTCTTTCGCAGAGTGCTTCAGGGAACATCTCCAGGACACCCGCAACAACCAACCCCACCACCCCATGGCCAACATTTCAACTCCCCCTCCCATTCTGCTGAGGATATGCAGGTCCTGGGCCTCCTCCACCGCCGCTCCCTCACCACCCGACGCCTGGAGGAAGAACGCCTCATCTTCCGTCTCGGAACACTTCAACTCCAGGGCATCAATGTGGACTTCACCAGTTTCCTCATTTCCCCTCCCCCCCACCTTACCCCAGTTCCAACCTTCCAGCTCAGCACCATCCTCATGACTTGTCCTACCTGCCAATCTTCCTTCCCACCTATCCGCTCCACCGTCCTCTCTGACCTATCACCTTCATCCCCGCCTCCATTCACCTATTGTACTCTTTGCTACCTTCTCCTCAGCCCCACCCACCTCCCATTTATCTCACCACCCTGGAGGCTCCCTGCCTCATTCCTGATGAAAGGCATTTGCCCAAAACGTTGATTTACCTTCTCCTCGGATGCTGCCTGACCTGCTGTGCTTTTTCAGCCTGTATGATTGTAGTGGCTATCATGGACCCTCCCTTTGAGCCTGTTACCAAGCTGGTTCTGTCAGCAGCACAAAATGTGCCCTTGAAAGCTTCACCTTCCCATCACCTTCCTTCAGTCTCACCTTTGTCAATGAGGTGACTCCAATTATAAGAAGCAAGTTCAAGGACTAGCTCATTTATAGGTGTGAGAATGGCCAGTTCAGCCACTTTGCCTCCTGTCTGGCTCATCTACCATGGAAACTGTAGGCCTGGTAATCCTGCAATAAAGTGGCATAGTCCGATTATAGAATCATAAGCACAAAACAGACCCTTCGGTCCAAGCAGCCCATGCCGACCATAATCCCAAATTAAACAAGTCCCATCTGCTCCTGGCACATATCCCTCCAAACCTTCATGTACTTATCCAAGTATTTTTTAAATGTTATAACTGTACTTCCATTGGCCACTTCCTCTAGAAGTTCATTCCACATACAAACCACTGTGTAAAAATATTACTCCCCATGTCTTTTTTTAACTCTTTCTCCTCTCATCTCAAATATATGCCCCCTAGTCTTGAACTCCCCTAGCCTGGGGAAATGAGACCTATCATCCACCTTATCTGTATGCCTCATGATTTTATAAAACATTAAAAGGTCACCTCTCAACATCCTACACTCCAGTGAGAAAGGTCCCAGCCTATCCAGCTTCTCTTTATAACTCTACCCTCCATTCCCTGCAACATCCTGAATTTATTGAAGGGGCAGACCCAACTAATTGCAAACATAGTTGTTGGGATGTGCACTGCACTGCAGTCCATTCCCCTGGCTCTTTACACAGTGACACAGAATCAGGGAGTCAAGGAGAGTAGAATTCGGGCTCAAGTTCTGTATCCCTTGCTGGAAAAGAGGAAGGTACAAAAGGTCCTCATGATGGAAGTTGAGCAGCTGGCAACACCAGGACACCCATGGAACATTGAAGTGACTGTGAGAGGACATTCATTCTTATCTTCCCATGGTCAGTCAGTTAAGAAACTAAGTCCAGGAGCTGTGCCAAATTAAGGCCAGCATGGGTATCAGCGAGGTTTGAAGTAAACTAAAAGGGCCTACAGCAATTCCAGCTGCCAGCCACATAGTGAGACAGAAGCACATTGCTAAGGCAGGCAGGAGTCTGTGAGAGTGCCTCAACATGGAGGAACTCTGCAGTTTTGTGAAAAAAAATTAAAGATCACACAGGAAGAAGGAAGACCCTGTCAACACCATCCACTGTCCCCCAGCTAGTCTATGAATGATCGCTGCGGGATGAGTCACCTCTGCTGCAATGTGCTACATCCTTCAGAGTTAGGAATACATTGGATAGGTTTAAGAAAGGTGGTAAGGAAAAGCCAGGGGACTATAAACCGGTAAGCCTGACATCAGTGGTGGGCAAACTGTTGGAGGAGATCCTGATGGACAGGATTTACATGTATTTGGAAAGGCAAGGACTGATTAGGGACGGTCAACATAGTTTTGAGGATGGGAAATATTTTCTCCTGAACTTGATTGTATTTTTTGAAGAAGAAACAAAGAGGATTGATGAGAGGATGTTCTTTGTTTGTTAAGACAGAGTGGTAGACGTGATCTATATGGACTTCAGTAAGGCGTTCAACAAGGTTCCTTTTGTAGATGGGTAAGCAAGGTTAGCTCACGTGGAATACAGGGAGAACTAAGTATTTGTATATAAAACTGGCTCGAAGGTAGAAGACAGAAGGTGGTGGTGGAGGGTTGTTTTTCAGACCGGAGGCCTGTGGAGTGCCACAGGGATTGGTACTGGGTCCATTGCTTTTTGTTATTTACATAAATGATTTGGATGTAAACATTGAAGGTCGGCCAGTTTACAGCATGAAGTGGATGACAGTAGCAAGAAACATCTCAGATTTCCATAGAGGTCATTATGGAAGACTGAAGTACTCTTGTTGGGTCTTGTTTCATGTGCTGCAAGACAGCATTAACATTTCTAAGCTATAGTGATATGCTGAAGTGTAGTTAACCCCAGGCAAACTGAAGCACTATTCATTAACAGGTGACAGGCTAAGTTTTACACAGGTACAATGTTGCGATTATCGCCAAAGAAATGTAGCACAGCTTGCTGAAATTCCACAATAATGCTGGAGATCTCAAACGCTCACACTCTACAACACTAACTCTTGCACTGTTCAGACAACTCGCTTCCAAAATAGCTTTCCCAACTGAAACTGAGTGTCTTTCTGTCTCTCAAATCTGTGATTCCATTCATTAAATTAGTTTTGGAAAAATAATCATGGACGTGACAATGTGGGACCTTTCCCCTCTGTTTCAAGGTTTTGAGGTGGGAGTGGGGTATGATGTGTATCCTCTCTTTGAGTTCAGTTATTTCATGAAATGTCTGACAGTAGATTGAAATTACGTGGGAATTACAAAGACTTTATGAAAGAAAAATAAGCTATTGCAGTGTCAATGTTATACACAAGTCTTCCACCCTACTTCACTTCAATAGAACCCTCTATTTATTGTTAAAAATCACACAACACCTGGTTATAGTCCAACAGGATTATTTGGAAGCACTAGCTTTCGGAGCACCACTCCTTCATCAGGTGGTTGTGGGAGCGGTGCTCCGAAAACTAGTGTGCTTTCAAATAAACCTGTTGGACTATAACCTGGTGTGTGATTTTTAACGTTGTACACCCCAGTCCAACACCAGCATCTCCAAATCATGATTCTATTCATTGTTCCTCATGTGCTTATCAAGCTTCTCCTTACATGCATTGACACTAATTGGTTTAATCACCCCATATGGGCACAACATTGGCAAATAGAATTGTATCTGGATAAGTGTGATATGATGCTTTTAAAAAGAGGATTACCAAAGCAAAGAAGTTCATGATAAACTTTCAAAGTACAGAGGAGCAGCGGGACCTTGGCATACATGTGTGAGGGACAAGTTGATAAGGTGGTGAAGATGGCATATGCGATACTTGCCTTTGTTTGTCAACAGGAGAAAGTGAGGACTGCAGATGCTGGAGATCAGAGCTGAAAATATGTTGCTGGAAAAGCACAGCAGGTCAGGCAGCATCCAAGGAGCAGGACACACTTTCCTCATTCCTGAAGAAAGGCTCATGCCCGAAACATCGATTTTCCTGCTCCTTGGATGCTGCCTGACCTGCTGTGCTTTTCCAGCAACACATTTTCAGCTTTGTTTGTCAACACATTGAATATAAAAGCAGCAAGGTTATGATGGAATCATATATAACATTTGTTAGGCTATACTTTGGTTATTGTGTGCTGTTCTGAAAGCTACACTGCAGGAAGGATGTAATTGCATCAGAGAGAGTGCTGAAGAGGTTCACCAGGATGTTCCCTGGTCTGAAACATTTCAGCTATGAAGAGAGACTAGACAGGCTGGGTTGTTTTCCTTAGAGCAGAGATGGATGAAGGCACATCTGATTGAGGCAAACAAAGTTATATGGGGCATAGATGGGGTGGGTAGGAAGAAACATTTCTCTTAGTCAATAACCAGGGACCATAGGTTTAATGTAAAGAGGGGATTTATGGAAGAATTTTTCTGGAACTCACTGCCTGAGAGGGTGTTAGATGTGGGAACCATCACAGCATTGAAGAAGTACTTAAATGAATATGTGAAATGCCACAGCACACAAAGCTTTGGACCAAGTGCTGGAAAATGGGAATAGAGTAGATAGCTGCTACAGTCTGAAGGGCCTTGTTCCATGCTGTAAACATCTATGATCCAATAGTAGCAAGTAGCATTATTTGGGTAAATATGTTCTTCCTGAATTCCTACTGGATTAATTAGCGACTATATTAACTTCATAAGTCATAGAATTATAGAATCCCTGCAGTGCAGAAAGAGGCCATATGGACCATCAAGTCTATACCAACCCATCGACGAACATGCCACCCAAACTCATGGGGTTTTTCCCAATGCAAACTCATCTAACCTGCACATCCTTGAACACTGCAGTGCAATTTTTAGCACTGCCAATCCAACTAACCTGTCCATCTTTGGTTCTGTTCAAGTGGTAATATGATGAAACTAATAGATAATCTGAGCTCACATGCCAGCAGTAGAACAAGAGACAGTCCAGGCTGGCTCATTGGGCTCCTTGTGGTAAGGGTATGGACACCCAGGAACTCATGACCCAGTGGACAGTTCAGCATACAGAAGGTCTTTGCATATACAACCATCATTCATCTGATTAATGTAGCCAATTCAGACATTGTCGGACAATGTCAACAATGAGTGTGTGTGGATGAAATTAACAAACTTCAGACCGTTTGACTTGATGATTTGGTCCTGTCAAGAGATGCCAAGGATAAGCTTCAGACAGTGAAGGTAGGGATTGTTCAGCCATTTCTCCTGCCTAGCATATGTTTTGCTGAGGATATGTATGTCGTAAATTTTCAGATTGGTCTTCTCAGTCAGCTGCAGTTTTGGTAATGCATGTGTTGATTTCAGCATCATTAGATTGCTGGTGATGTAGAGGCTAGGTATGAGAAGCTATCAACAAGCTCCAGAATCACATTGTCAGTGTTGACAGATGTTGGTTTGGCAACATCCTGGACCATGACATTTATCTTCCCAAAGCTGATGGTCAACTAAACTCTTTACAGGCACATGTAAGTCTGTCTATCTGCTGCTGAAGGTGTATTGAGCAACTGTCTGATGAGGACTTGTGCAACTTTGTCTTGGAAGGTTGGACAAGCTTTTCTCAGTTCTAATGTTTAAGTAGCCCCTCTGTAGCTGAACTGAAGGTATGTTATAGCAGCAAAGAAAAAGATAAATCTAAGATGTTTGTATTAGAACATAACTCTCTTTGACCCCATATGGAAATCTCAAAGGGATCTGATATTGCCTCAATATAACTGACCTCAACTATTATGTTGTCATGGAAAGGCAAAATCGCACTGAGGAGCTTTTAATGGGCAGCTAAGTTTCTCCAACAGCTTAAAGAGACTGTCTC
Organism: Chiloscyllium plagiosum; assembly: GCF_037043375.1. Lineage (NCBI taxonomy): Eukaryota > Metazoa > Chordata > Chondrichthyes > Orectolobiformes > Hemiscylliidae > Chiloscyllium > Chiloscyllium plagiosum. The sequence continues at coordinate 43,032,852 of NW_028270142.1, forward strand.
TGTCACATGATTGAATGGTTTGGTAAGATTGATAAAGGCAATATTGTCAGGAACACATAGCCCTTAATGAAGATGATAAGAAAAAAGCTGGAAGAGATGTAAGTATTTGGGCAATTCCTGTGCTGAAGAGGATATCCATGTGATTTCTTGGAACAGAAAAGTTGAAAAAATAACGTGTTGTGGTTCACCTACTGTTTACAAAATGTCAGGTCATTTCGTGGAGTGAAGACAAACCAAGCTTTTAAGAGTGAATAGATTTGGCTTTTATGGCTTTAATTACTGAATACGCTGGTTGGAAGAAGTCCTGTGCTGAAGGTTGCCTAGCAACAGCCTCTAGATTGGAGTCAATGTTTTTTACTATACAGAACCGTGTTAGTTGAAGAAAGTCTTCCAAGCTGGAAGGCAAAGCGCTATGTCTTCTAAAAAATTACAAAAAAAAAACCCCAAAGCAGAACCAGCTGCAATGATCCTTTTCTCTCCATCTCTCAGCAGAAATATTATAGAGACCTAATAAATTGAAATAGTTGGATTTCTAACTGAGTCTCATTTGGATTCAAATCTGATTTGAAAATCTTGTCAATTCTTTAGCTGCCAGCATTTCGATGTCGTCAACAGGAAATCAACTGGACTGTGAGAAGTCTTCCTATTTTTAACTTCTAAGTTTGGACTCTTGGTCCACCGTGGTATTTTGTCCTTTTTTGTTTTATTTTAAATCCGTATCATCTCTGCAAAGTTGTATTATCTTGTTTGCCATGTGTGTGTTTAGGATCGAGCAGATATCATTCAATTCTACACAGTAGCTTAGTTGTTAAGCAGTTTTACCATCTATTGTAAGACTTTTCTTTCTAATAAACAAATTATTTTTTGAGTTAATTGCAGAAAGTCAGCAGGTATGTCTTTTTCTCTGGACGGTAGTGCAAAAGAGAAATAACTGCCCACTTTGGTGAAGACATAAAAGATTTACGGTTTTGGTATGTTTTGTGAAGCAGCTGGCCTTGTTACCAGTGCTTGCCTCCTATTAGAATTGTAACAATATATTGTGGTCTCCTTTGTTTATGGTCTCCTTTGTTCATGGCATTACACTTGCAGCTGCCAGACTAAGAAGATCATATCAATTGTAGATTGTCCTGGCCTGAAACCATACAGGGATTCAGATTAGATGCAGTCTGCCAGGATCTGCAGGTATGTAAGGGCAGTATAAGCAAGTACAATTTCCTCAATGCTGGGTAGAAAGTTGTCTTAATAATCATTGCAGTCACAGTAGTCATTCTTGTTCTTGTATTGGGTCACACTCTTTGCATCATACATATCCTGAGGTACAGGCAGAGGTAAAGGTGATTATGCAGAAGGCTGGTTTCCCTTGTTTGATAAAATCAAGTGGTGTAGCATCAGCACCTGGAGCTTTGCATATGGCAAGTGAGTCAGGAGCTTTGCTAAAATCCTCCTTCAATATCAAAGACCGAAAGCAGGATCCCTGTGGTGTCTAGTGTATCCTCGATGAGAGTACTCTCCTTCAAGTACAATTCAAGGTAATCTCAGAGGGCCATTTAGAATGCTATATCAATTTTCAGCTTTTAAATTCCATGTCAATCATTAATGTTCTGCACGTTTTACAGATTAGCTGCAAGACACCTATCAATCCCATACACATGGTCCTGATATTCCAGTTTGCCAATTGAGGAGTTGGCCTCTCTTTTACAAGTTTCAGTTGTTTGCCTGTGTTCCATCCAATTGCAGAACAGATACTCAAAGCTCCAAGCTCCCACTGAAGCAGGTGGTTCGTGGTATTTCAGCACCTTACCTGTTGGGGAAGCCAAACCTGAGTTGGATGCTGGATGACACCATAGTCCCTCAGCCACAGCACTTATCCCCTACGTCAAATGGGTTGAGCTTATCACCGTAACTGTGTCTCCTATGTTGTGTTAACACTCTACAATGAAACTCAGGCACCCTTTTCAGGATGCAAAATTTGTGCAGATTCTAGGATGACTATACGTTACAAGTCCCCCACTCAATGTCCGTTTCTCAGTCCAAAGGAATGGAAAGCCTACATTTGACAGTCCTGTTTTGTAGGAGTTACTGGAAAGGGACATGCCTGTTTTTTGAGGCTTGGTTGGGGTTTGTATTATGATTAGTTCCAGGCTCGGCTCACCACTTTATTACAGATTCAAATGGGACACATAAAGGAGGGACGAACTGGTTCATTAATCACTCAACCCTTTGGTTGGTCACAATAAGGTTAATCTAAAAATAATCCCTTCCCTTTTAGAAATCTTTCTCTGAGGCCAATGAATTGATGTTTTAACAGGAGCCAATATAACCAGGCTTTCTTGTGTAAACAAAAGAGTGAGTTCATTAGTTACCAAACATAAGAAATAATAACAACTCACATATGGACAGATTAGAAATGAGAGCTGAATCCAAAAAAAGATGAATGTTAAATTAATCTTTGAGCTCTATGAAGAATAGTTAATGAGATGTTGTAGCTTTAACATTGAGTGGTAATGGTAGCACTAATATTGATAAGTGAGTAGTTGGTTTTCAGGTCCGTGGCTTTGTAGGACAGCTGAAAGGCTTTTGACTGTGGTTTTGCTGCTTTACAGCTTGTACAGCATAGACAGACAGATTTCCTTTCTTTTTACTTACAGTGTGGGGATGACTAGAGGTTTTCTTACTTGTGACCCTCTTAACATATACCTTCATCCACCAGTAAACACAAATCATGTTTGAAACTGGCTTTAACCTCTGTAGTTTCTCACCCAAATCACTCTCTTTTCTCCTATCATGTTCACCATCAGAGACAACTCCTTTTGAGGTCCGTCACTTTGAAGTTTTCTGGACATCCAAAGGATATGACATATGAGGGACTTCCTTTAGGCAAAAAGTTATCAACACAGATTTTCTGGACTGTCACTGATGTTTATTGCACAGAATTTTACATATGCGGTCATTTTTTTGTTTTAGATCCTGTCATGATTGGAACGAGGTTGACCAGGTGGATGTCAGTGAGTAGGAGTTCCCTGATTGGGGCTATTAACCTGGGCCACTAAGGGAGTCCTGGCTGACAGATACAAATAGGAGTCCACCGGGCGGTGGGGATCCCCAGTGGAGGGCTCTCTACACGGGAGTCCTCCCCCTTTCTCTCGGGGATCTGGGGTGGAGGGTGCTGCACGCAGCAGTCCCCTGCAACCGCAGATTGCGGTGGTTCACGGACTCCCAGCCCAACTGCTTGTTCTGTGGTGCTGTGGAGTCCGTGGACCACGTATATATTGGGTGTGGGTGTTTGCACTCCCTTTTTGATTTTCTGAAAAACCTTCTCCTCTGTTTTTGGCTGCACTTCAGTCCCACGCTCCTGATCTTTGGGCACCCTGTACGGAGGAGGGAGGGCAGGTCTGAAGACCTCCTCGTGGGTCTGCTCCTGGGCCTGGCCAAACTGGCCATCAACAGGTCCAGGCAGCGGGCCGTGGAGGGGGTCGTTAGGGCCGACTGCCTGCCCCTCTTCCGCGGTTACGCTAGGGCCCGGGTGTCCTTGTAGAAGGAGCACGCAGTGTCCACCAACACCCTGGAGTTGTTCAGGGAGAGGTGGGCGCCGCAGGGAGTGGAGTGCATCATTTCTCCCTCCAACTCTATTTTGATTTAGTCCCTACCCTCCCCCTCACTGTTTTGATCACACAGCACTGCCCTTTGATGTGAAGGGCAGTGTTTGTCACTGGCCACCCGGGTGTTTTCCTGTCTTCCTGGTGGTGGAAATTGAATAAAGATTTGTGCACTTTGTGTCTTTCACTGTGTCTCACACCTGCACACACACACCATGGGTGCTGGGGATAAAATAAGCACTACCGCACTTAGGTGGTAGTGTGGGGGTTAAATTATTTAAAGAAAAAATAAATAAATAAACAGGAGATTCCGGTTACGTTAGAGCCCGGGTGTCCTTGGAGAAGGAGCACGCGGTGTCCACCAACACCCTGGAGTTGTTCAGGGGGAGGTGGGCGCCGCAGTGAGTGGAGTGCATCATTTAAAAAAAAACAAATAGGAGTTCTCCTCAGTCTAGGGACTGTCTCTGAGCTAGCTAGTCAGAGTCCATGTACTCTACACATGTAAATAAAGGGTAACTTCATGATGGGTTATCTCCCTCTGTGGAGTTATTTCAGATACTCTTTTTCAAACAAATATGTGTTGTCATTAAAAGTTCAAAATGTCTTTCGGCCTTTTGGGGTTATGATCTGTTTTCATGGTACCTGCCCCAGGAAGGTGAAGAAACTAAAATGTTTTTGGGTGCAGAGGGACAGAAGCAATCCCCTTTATCAAGGGGCACAATTAGATTGTTCTTTGAATGAAAGGAAATACCAACCACATATCCTCCATCACCCCAGGCTAGCCAACTTTTCTGAGTTTACCACTGAAGGACATGCAAAGTTCTGAGGAGTAGCAATTACTGCTTTGTGAGATTAATCTCCCAGTGTAATTTCAGAAGAGACTGGCTCCTCAGCAGAGTTTGTGGCTATTCAGCCCACAGACCACATATGTGATGAATGTTTGGGACAATGTTTGCACAAAACCTTTTGAAAATAATACTTAGTTGAAACAGCACTCATTAGAAATGAGAATTATCTGCATTTCTCTTGTTTGAAAATGGTTCCATTTGCCAACTGAAACTATTTGTGCTGATACTGGGTAACAGAATAAGATGCACCTTGGAAGACCAGTAAAGGCATTCAAATTTTCTGTGATAGAAAACATGTGCTTTTTAATCAGTTGTTGCTAAGACATCAGGTTTTCATTTAGATTATCAAGAACGTTTGCTTCAGTGTTTGGTCATGGTAATTAATGTCTGCAATGCAGAGTTATGACTAATCACTCAATTACTTCCAGCCCATGGCTTTTTTTATGACTACTTAATGAATCACAGCACTAACACACCAGCTGCACTTTCATAGTCTTATACAGCGACTCCTTTGATTTCTGTGTGAGCTCCCTATCATTCAGCAATGTCTGATACTGTTAGTTGGCAATTGCAACAAACAAAATCTCAAATAACAAGCATTCTTCAAAGTTTTATTAGTCATTACTGGCATGTTGAGCTTGACTTCCTTCTGCCATTTATTTGAGATTGAGTGGAAGAATGGTGATAAACTAGAAGAAATACAGCCTGCGTCCAATGGTTACTAAACTTTTAATTCCGTCTTCCTCAGTAATATATTCTAAATTCTGGACCTAGAACCTCGTTTGCTCTGAACTGTTTTCCAAGAGGAAGTGGCATCCAACTGTGGGTTCATGTGTCTATATTTCCCACCCACTGTTCCTCACTTTCACCCTCCCCTGAAGTGTTTAAGGTTAGAGTTAGGATCAAATTGCAAGAGAGATAAGTACAATAATTATTTCCCTCCAGCCCTATTTGGTGCTGTGATGCAGGGATGTGAGTATCACTAAACGTTGCTCTCGAATAGGCTGCAGGGGGGATTGAGACTGTCACTCATTTCCTTCTGGAATGCGCTTTTGCAAAGGAAGTCTGGAGAAAAATGCAATGTTTTTTGTCGAGGTTCATACCAAATAGCTCCATGATGTAGGTCTCTGTGCTCTACAGGTTTGATCCCCGACAGACACACTGAGACAAGCGTCAACTGTGCCAGGAGGACCATCAACTTGGTGGAAGACCCTCTTTGGTCTGCCTGAAATTTGTTGGTCTTCCAGAACAAGGAGTTGATCTCAACTGAGTGTTGCAGACTGGCACATTCCAAGGTCCAGGACTGCGTGCTGAGTGACACACTAAAGTTTGGGGCAGCTGCTGCCAGGGCACAGTGGGGAAAGACCACTGACTTGAGGTTTTCCTACTAAAGTCAAACAGGGATCTGTTCAGTTATCAGACTCTCCTAGTGCCTCAATACATGTAAATATAATCTAATATATGTAAGAGAAGTCTTTGGTTTGTTTAGATAAATTTAAACTCCAATGTTTGTTTGTTTCCTTGATAAGCTTCTGTACAGAACCGAACTGCATTTGTGACTATGTATATATACAAAGATTTTTTTGAATAAAGTAGGCTTTGGAAATAAAAATAAAGCATGGATGTGAAGTTGGTGGATGAGGTGCCAATCAAGTGGTTTACTTTATCTTTGATGATGTTAAATGTTGTTGGAGCTGTATTCATCCAGGGAATTGGGGAGTAATCCATTAAACCATGAACTTAAACCATGTAGATGGCAGATGGGCTTTGGAGGGTTAGTTACTCACCACAGAATTGCTATCCTCTGACCACGCACTTGTAGCCACACCACTTAGATGGTTGGTCCAGCTCAGTTTCTGATCAATTATGACCTATGGAAAGTTGACACTGGAGGCTTCAGTGATGGCAATGCCACTAAATATTAAAGAGAGCTAGTTAGATTCTCTCTTGTCAGATATGGTCATTGTCTGGCACTTGTGTGTGGAACCAATGTGATTTGCCACTAATTAGCCCAAACCTGAATGTTGTCCAGATCTTACTGCATGTGAGTGTGGACTGCTGAAGAGTTATAACTTGCACTGAACACTGTGTAATTAGCAATAAACATCACTTCTGACTTTATAATGGAGCGAAATTCATTGATGAAACAGCTGCAGTTCGTTGGGTTGAGGGCATTACCCCAAGAAACTCCTACAGTGATAGCCTGGGACAGAGATGATTAGCATTGACAATCTCAATCATCCTCCTTTGTGCTAAATATGATTCCAACCAATGGAAAATTCTATCCTTGATTCCCACTACTTTCAATTTTTCCAGGAATTGTTGACCAATCATAGAGGCAGTGACTCAACAGTGCTACCAGGAGCAGTGGCCACTGCTGGGGCTGCACCAGGAAAAAGGACATGAAAGAATGGCACCCCTCTCGCTCAAATAAGTGGAACCTGGGTATATCAAGACCTGGCAGGGCCTGGTGAGGAGGGTGGGGCACTTTATGAGGGCAGATGGCAGTGTTCCTGAGATGAGTGGAGACTTCTAAGGGTAGGGGTGTGGATGCTTCCGAGAGCCAAGGACTGTCCAAAGAACTGGAAGGTTGCTCATGTTGTCCCCCTGTACAAAGAAGGGTAGCAGAGATATTCCGGGTAACTACGGACCAGTGAGCCTGTCGTCGGTGGTGGGAAAGTTGCTGGAGAGGATACTGAAGGATAGGATCTATTTATATTTAGAAAACAATGGGCTTATCAGTGATAGGCAACATGGTTTTGTGCGGGGGAGATCGTGCCTTACCAACTTAATAGAGTTCTTCGAGAAAGTGACCAAGTTGATAGATGAAGGTTGATGTCATATATATGGACTTTAGTAAGGCGTTTGATAAGGTTCCCCATGGGAGATTAATGGAGAAGGTGAAGTCACATGGTGTGCAGGGTGTTCTAGCTAGGTGGATAAAGAACTGGTTGAGCAACAGGAGACAGAGAGTAGTAGTTGAAGGGAGTTTCTTGAAATGGAGAAAGGTGACCAGTGGTGTTCCGCAGGGGTCAGTGTTGGGGCCACTGTTGTTTGTAATATACATAAATGATCTGGAAGAGGGCACTGTTAGAATGATCAGCAAGTTTGCTGATGACACGAAGATTGGTGGAGTAGCAGAAAGCATAGGGGACTGTCAAAGATTACAGAAGGATATAGACGGACTGGAGAGTTGGGCGGAAAAGTGACAGATGGATTTCAATCCAGACAAATGTGAGGTGATGCATTTAGGCAAGACTAATTCTAGAGCGAATTATACAATGAACGGAAGAACCTTGGGAAAAGTTGATGGGCAGAGAGGTCTGGGAGTGCAGGTCCATTGTACCCTGAAGGTTGCTGCACAGGTGGATAGAGTGGTCAAGAAGACATATAGTATGCTTGCCTTCATTGGACAGGGTATTGAGTATAAGAGCTGGCAAGTCATGTTAAAATTGTACAGGACGTTGGTTCAGCCGCATTTGGAATATTGTGTACGGTTCTGGTCGCCACATTACCAAAATGATGTGGATGCTTTGGAGAGGGTGCAGAGAAGGTTTACGAGGATGTTGCCTGGTATGGAAGGTGTTAGCTATGAAGAGAGGTTGAGTAGGTTAGGTTTATTTTCATTAGAAAAAAGATTGAGGGGGGACCTGATTGAGGTTTACAAAATTATGAAGGGTATAGACAGGGTGGATAGAGACAAGCTTTTTCCCAGGGTGAAAGATTCCATAACGAGAGGTCATGCTTTCAAGGTGAGAGGTGGAAAGTTTAAGGGGAAACACGCAGCAAGTATTTCACACAGAGGGTGGTGGGTATCTGGAACGCGTTGCCAGCAGAGGTGGTAGAGGCAGGCACGGTAGATTCATTTAAGATGCATCTGGACAGATGCATGAGTAGGTGGGGAGCAGAGGGATATCGATGCTTAGGAATTGACCAACAGGTTTAGACAGTACATTTGGACCGGCTCAGGCTTGGAGGGCCGAGGGGCCTGTTCCTGGGCTGTAAATTTTCTTTGTTCTAAGAAAGTATCCCCATCTGCCATGTAGCCTGATGAGTGTCCCCGAGTAGCATAGAGTCCACTTGCCATTAGCAAAATGGCAACAGCAACAGGATGAGGTCCTTAATTGATCACTTAAGTGGCTCAATTTGCCTTTAAGTAGGGGAGACATCCTCATGACGACGAGAAATGTCTGGTACTCCCACTTTCTTTCATTGCTATACAGACCGCACCCCATCCATGCCCAGAGGCCTGGAGAAATTCCTTCAAACCCACCTCTTTGACCATGCTTTTTGATCAACTGCCCAGAAGTTTCCTCAGTGTCAAACCTTGTTTGAAAATGCTCCAGAGAAGCATCTTCGGTATCTTAGTATGTTAAAGATGCTATAAATTGTTGTCGTATTGCAAATATCTCTACATAGAGTCGTCCAGCACCGAAACAGACCCTTCAGTCCATCTCATCCATGTCAACCTAGCTTCCCAAACTAAACCAGTCCCATTTGCCTGCATTTGGTCCATATTCCTCTAAACCTTTCCTGTTCATATACCTGTACAAACGTCTTTTAATGTTGTAACTGTAGCTGCATCTACCACTTCCAATGGAAGTTCATTCCACACACAAACCACCCTCTGTGTGAAAAAGTTGCCCCTCGGTTCCCTTTTAAATCTTTCGCCACTCACCTTAAAATTATGCCCTTTAGTTTTGAACTCCCTCACGTACAACATCCAGCATGCCTTATTGTCATTGTCAACACACCCACAAAAACGTGTAAAATCATGCATCAACCAGGATTTAATGCAGAGGTGGTGACCCCTTTCAGTAACTGGTAACTCAGGATCATCCTGTCTCTGCTGTCCTGGGGAGCCCTCACACCGTTGGTCATGAGGTCATGGCATCCACATCCTGAGGCAGCATAACCTGCCTCTAAGAGCTGCCAGTCAATCAGAGGGCTGACAGCTCTTTGGTGCCAGCTGTGCAACTAGGAACCATGCACACAGCTGGGGCTGCAGATAAAACGTGTGCCGGGCAGAGCTGGAGGCTGCAGGTTAAGGGAAATCAGGTAAGCTTTTTTGGGCAGAGTCTGGCAAAGTGGAGGAGGGTTGACCAATTTGCCACAGGGATTCTTTCAAACTGGAGTGGCTCTTTGCAGCTAGATAGGGTCCTGAGTATTCCAAGTGGACAGAACCCAATTGTCCATCCCTGATCCCCACCAAAGGCTGAAGTCAGGCTGAAGCAATCCATCATCAAATCTTATAGCTACAGCAGGCTGACTCCAGTTTGGTCCCAACACCCTGTCCAAATGGAAAACTAGAACCTCATCAAGATCATTAGATAGTTTTATTATCCCGCACAATCCCTCTTGGCAATGCCCTACAAGGTCATCAATCACAATGGGAGAATGTAAGCTCAGGTTAAAGGCTCAGTGACTTCACAATGATGCATGTATCAAAACTACAGTGTTGGTGAGATATAACACCGGCAGTGGGAAGAGACCCTTAACTTGCTAATAATTGACAAGGTCCGAATGCAGGCAGATGATTTATAAGATACTATCCTATAAGTGAAGTATCAGTGGAAGTTGGTAGGTGGCCCCTCCCCCGACTCTCACCTCCACTCTCCTTCCCTGCACCCACCACCACTTCCCCCCCATCCCAATGTTCATCAGTTATAACTCCACACCTCCATCAGCTGCAGCTCTGGCGTGGGTGATAAAAAAATCCAGCCATTTTGTCTAATGTTTCTAAGTAGAACATTCGTGAAAAGTTAGCTCGGCCCTGAAAAAGAAAAGCTTACCTGCAAGAGAAAATCAAACAGAGCTAACTTGCCCCATTCGGAGTGTTTCACACCCAGGCAGGGCACCGTGTGATTCTCAGAAGCTTTATTGATGCCACAGTGTTGCCGCAGCACTGCCTGGTATTGAAACCAACTCAACTCGAATGAATTCTGGTCGTTATTGGGATCATTCAGATGGTGAATGTCTGTATCCCACCAAACAACTGGCCTAGCCATTCCATCTGTGAACTTGTACGGGAGCAATGCATCATTAAATCTTCGCGCTACAACAGGCAGACTCCGGTTTAGACCCAACACCCTGTCCAAATGGAAAGCTAGAACCTCATCAAGGTCACTAGATCGTTTTATTATCCCACACAATCCCTCTTGACAATGCCCTGTAAGGTCATCAATCACAACAGGAGAATGTAAGCTCAGACCTATTTTGATGACTTGCCCATGAGCTGGTATCCGTTCTTTTGCTACCACTGACCCATGAGCCAAAAGTTTCATCTTTCCAATATCATTTGAGTCAAACCAGGGTGGAGTATCCTGAAATGTAATGTTATCTTCCACCTCTAAAACTGGATGGCTGGTTTCAACACTGTTACAGATCTTAGACTCAATTATCCTCTTGCTCACTTGTGATGTACTCAGTTGCTCAGATTTCCCGTAGTTTATCGAAGAAAAATCTGGGTACTTTATCCTTTCGGTGGTAATGGGCAGTCCTTTCCCAATTCCCTTGTATTCATTGCCTTTAACCATTTGAATGAGTATTCTGCTCTGATTTGATGGAATTTTAAATTGAGGTAAAACTCGTTTTTTAGATTTGCTCTGAATGTCGAGTTTGCACTGAGTCTGCAGAAACTTCATGCCCTTTTTATCTATTGAGTAATTCAAAACTGAACCTATTTCAGGCAGGGTTGTTGTGTTCCTACTTGAGTTAGGGACTTGTGAAATGGCCTTGTCCACTGAGGATTGATAACAGATTGGGTTAATCCATGGACGCCCTGGAATCAGAGGCGGCTCAGCATCCTTGATTTCCTGTATCTGGCTATTTAGTGTTCGAAGTGGTATGATCTTTCTATTTTTGTATCTTTTCTGTGGAAGTTTGTTTCGATGTTCTGACATGTTGAAAGCCTTCTGCATTTCTCTATAGCTGTACCATTCTTTAAGTGGCTCCAGATAGCTATGTGGCTTAACATTTGAATGCCATCTCTTTAGATGACTGTTTTCCATTGGCAGTAATTTCTCATCTCTGTGGAAGTTATTTGTTTGCTTGGGGAAGATGCCAGTGTTTCTCGACAGTCTTCTTTGCTGAGTAAGTTTTCCGTGTAGCTGGCTGGGTGCTTGGTAATTAAGGTCAGACATTTTGTCGTCAAAATGGAGAGATGGGTAAGTATTTATTACCACCATCGATAGGGCAGTGAAGAAACAGCAGACAACCACAGGTTTCTTCCTTAATGTCCTCTTCAATGATAGTCTGGGTGCCTGAAAGGAAGTGGAAAATAAAACAACAGTTCTACAGAGTTGGACCACTGATGTATTGCTTCATAACAAAAATATAAAAGCTCATTACCCACAAACTACTGGAAAGGGTTGACGGAAAATGCATTGAATGTTTGTTAGATTTACAGAATCCTTCAGTGAAAACAGTGGAGATGGTTTTCATCAATGAAGCAGGAAAGAAATTGTGCATTTACAGTATGTAGAATTGACAGACAGAAACGGGCCAGTTGGCTCAAGTGATCTGTGTCAGTGTTTATGCTCAACAAATCTCCTCCAACCCATCTTTAGCTCATTCCATCAACATATCTTTCTTTCTCCTTTTAAATGGATCTATGCTATCTGCCTCCTCCACTCTAATTCTATAATCTGACTACAATAGTTTTACCTCTATTGAACCTGCATTGATTTTGGCCTAATTTATCAACATAATAGTTGAACACTGCTGTCTTTTAAAATACGCTGTTTTGAGTAGTTCAGGAAACTCCTCATGATGGCAAGCAATACTTAACTGCTCAATAGTTAAGCCCATTAACGGTGGTCTGTAAATAGGTTTCAGAATCAATTACTTCCTGAGGAAATAACATTTCAGAAACAATATCAGGTGTGTTCTTTGAAGTAGTTCTGTGGACAAAAATGCTAAGCGTCAACTGAAACTTCTATGCTGCAGACTTTGTCAGACCAGGAATCAATGTAAGCTATCAAAGCAAATAAATATTGGGTGAACAGGACCTGATGGAGAATAGGATAAAGGCAGCAGAGTTTTGAAGGAGCTGGAACTTATGTTGGACAGATTTGGAGATGCCGGTGTTGGACTGGGGGAAACAAAGTTAAAAATCACACAACACCAGGTTATAGTCCAACAGGTTTAATTGGAAGCACACTAGCTTTCGGAGCGACGCTCCTTCATCAGATGATAGTGGAGGGCTCGATCGTAACAGAATTTATAGCAAAAGTTTACAGTGTGATGTAACTGAAATTATACATTGAAAAATTGATTCATCTGAAAGGCTTAACAGACAATCAATTTTTCAATGTACTATGTTTGTAGATGCAAGATTAGATTGTTGGGGACCTTTAGAGGTAATTGTGGAGGTAATAACAAAATCAACTGCAGGAAATGCTGTAGTTACATTTGAATAAGGAAAAGCAGGGCAAACTGAGGGATATTCTATAGAATCGGACAACAGAGAAAAGGCATGGAAAATTAGTTTGCAGAGAGATCAGAGATGAAGACAAAATGTACCCTAGCCACAGTCTCAGAAGTTATAAGTTCTACCATTTGCTAGAGCTTCAAGGTGGAAACCTGACTACAGAAATTATAATGTAGGGCTGTAAAATAGATGGCACAGATCTAGGACACAATAACAGGTTGAAAAATTAAGTATAGAAAAAAAGAAAGCTTAATGTCATTTTGGCAGTTTGCAAGAATAGAAAGATCAATATCCTTTACTTTGAGGAAAGGGGTGATAAGGGGTGATTTTGAAAGGTGGGAACATATATCAGAGGAGAGGGAACCAATTTAAAGGTAATTTTGATTAGATTCCCTACAGTGTGGAAACAGGCCCTTTGGCCCAACAAGTCCACACCGACCTTCCAAGAGTAACCCACCCAGACCCATTCCCCTCGGACTAATGCATCTAACACTATGGGCAATTTAGCATGGCCAATTCACCTGGCCTGTGGGAGGAAACCCACACAGACACGGGAAAATGTGCCAACTCCACACAGACAGTCACCTGAGGCTGGAATTGAATCGAAGTCCCTGATGCTGTGAGGCAGCAGTGCTAACCACTGAGCCACTGTGCCGCATATGGACAGTGACAAAAGGTAGATGGTACACAATTAAATAGGAATGGAGACAAAGGAGTAGGGTGGGGTTGGGGGAAACAAAGACAACACAACCTCCATGATAGTGTGATGGGACGGAAGAAAAAAAAACAGAATATGATTCAGATTCAGGGGTAGGAGAGGGAAGATTATTGGCTTAAACAGAGGGACAGCGAATGACCCTTCTTCAGATATGGAGCTTTAATTATTTTGGACTTTGCATTTTTAAACACCTAAAAGAAAGAACTCCATTTCCTGTTAATGTGTAGAATGAGGCATAGGATGAAATGAAACTATGGTCGACAGTGTTGAAACAGAATGAGTCAGTTCTACTGGAGAAAGAGGTCAAGTGTGTATATATGATAACACATGGCATTAAGTGAGGACCTCAGGATGTGGTGCGTATAGCAGCTGAGGAATATTGTATTTCTCAGAAATACCTGTAATTCAGGGTTAATGGAAAGCCATAACAGCAGATAAGGCAGAAGACAGAAAGTAAAAATCCCTTGGAAATAACAAAACTGTTTTGAGCCAGACCTTTCCAGAAGAAAATTGACAATGAATTAAAAGCTAAACACAGCTCTGGAAATCAAGGATGTAAACAAAAAGTGATTCTGTGATTCTTGCTTTATACTCAAAATATTGATGGTTTAAGACCCATTCCAGGGACTTAAATATCTCACTTGGCATTTTAGTGAAGGAATTCTACAGGTGAAACCCTGGTTTGGGTGAATGTTATCCAAGGTTCCATCTATTTTCTCAACATAAAAGGTCTCATACTATCCCTTTGAAGAGTGATTTGACTGGGGTGTACAAAGTTAAAAAAAAATCACACAACACCAGGTTATAGTCCAACAGGTTTGATTGGAAGCACTAGCTTTCGGAGCGCTGCTCCTTCATCAGGTGGTTGTGGACGACACAATTGTAAGGCACAGAATTTATAGCAAAAGTTTACAGTGTGATGTAACTGAAATTATACATTGAAAAATACCTTGATTGTTTGTTGAGTCTCTCATCTGTTAGAATGACCATGATAGTTTCATTTCTTTCAGATGTAAATCACAAAACGTTTTGTAAAAGTTACATTCTCAGGTTAACTGTAACAATTGGTGTCAACCAGATAATATGTTCAACATATTATCTGGTTGACACCAATTGTTACAGTTAACCTGAGAATGTAACTTTTACAAAACGTTTTGTGATTTACATATGAAAGAAATGAAACTATCATGGTCATTCTAACAGATGAGAGACTCAACAAACAATCAAGGTATTTTTCAATGTATAATTTCAGTTACATCACACTGTAAACGTTTGCTATAAATTCTGTGCCTTACAATTGTGTACTCCACAACCACCTGGTGAAGGAACAGCGCTCCGAAAGCTAGTGCTTCCAATCAAACCTGTTGGACTATAACCTGGTGTTGTGTGCTTTTTAACCTTTGAAGAGTAGCATGGTAGTTCTGACCAGGTTTCCACTGCAAAGTTTCACTTCAAAAGTACTGCTATCTTTGTAAAGAGTTTTGGGATATACTAAATTTATGAATGGCACTAAATGCATGTAAATCTCTCTTTAACATAACATTTCATCACAACGTGGCTTTAAGATCCTAATGGCCTTCTGCTATGACTTGAAATGATGGTATGGCATTAGTTTTCAGAAATCACTAGTCTTATAAATGCTGGAGACATGGCATGGTAGCTACATCAATAGACTACTAATCCAAAGGCCCAGTCCAAAACTTTGGGGATGAGTTCAAATCCCACCATAGTATCTAGTGGAATTTGAATGGAGATTACTTTTCTATTACGGGAGATTCTCGGATCAGACAGCATAATCTCAGAGTAAGGTCACCTATTTAAGTCATGAAGTGAAGAGGAACTTTTTCTTACAGAGTGCAGTGAATTATTGGAATTCTTTACCACAGTGGGCCATCGAGACTGATATAAATGTACAAAGTTAAAAATCACACAACACCAGGTTATAGTCCAACAGGTTTATTTGGAAGCACACTAGCTTTCGAAGCGACGCTCCTTCATCAGGTGATCCTTCACAATCACCTGATGAAGGAGCATCGCTCCGAAAGCTAGTGTGCTTCCAATTAAACCTGTTGGACTATAACCTGGTGTTGTGTGATTTTTAACTTTGTACACCCCAGTCCAACACCGGCATCTCTGAATCATGACTACTATCGATGTAAATGTATATTTAGACCTCTGATGGATAGATTTTTAATCACTAATGGAATCAAGTTATATGGAAAAAAGGCAGGAAAACACATGATTAGCCATGATCTCCTAGAACGGTGGAGGAGACTTGATGGGTTAAAGGGCTTATTTCTGTTGTTCCATTTCATGGTCTTAATGCAAGGCAGATATATGTGTCGTGAAGCTTTGTCTTATCCTCACACTGTGGTAATGAACCCCTGACTCCTGCCCTCACCCTGGACTTCTCCTTATCTCTAAACAAAGCCTCAACTTCTCATCAGCATTGAAATATTTACAAAGGCTGCTGCATCATTAGCAAACACATAACCTTATCATCCTCTTCCCTGTCAGATTGCTTTTCTGGGAACATTAAAATAATCAATATCCAAAGAGTTTCAAACCTCACCATTTAGGTGCAGTTTGCTTCACAGATATTCCTGTGGAAAATTCAATCACGTCTTTTTAATCCTCCAAAATAAACATACAAAAGAATTTTGATATAAAAATAAAATCATACCATTTCTCCTCAGGAATGACGATTCTCTTGCACCTTTTCAAATAAATTGTTTGCATTAATGTCAGAAGATCTTCTGCTATCTTTATCCGTTTCTTCATATGGAGTTTAATGGGGACTTACTGCATTTTTTCCTGCTGTGCAGTAGCAACATGTTGGTAAGAAACCTGAGCTCGTTTACACTGAGCCAGTTTTATACTGGAGCCAGTCTTAAGGTTTTTTGGTCACAGTACTTTGCTTCACATTCCCTGCTGTGCTACTTACAATTTCTAGGAAAATCAGCTAACTGTCCTTTACCTCTACAGTCCAGAAGTATCAATGCAAACTATTTGCTCATTCACTTCTGGTGAAATTTATCTCTTTTGCTAAGTGCTGAAATATTGTATCTGATGATTAAAAGCTCCCTGCCTTGTATAAACTCCTTTATCCCCAGAGGCTTAGTCAACGAGCCATCACTCACAGTGAACTCCGTATCACTTCTAACCTACAAGAAAAAGTACCAGCAGAATCACAGTTAAAACTGTCAGTCTGTCCCCTCCCCTAATAGGGAGGGCTGTTGATGTGCAGAAGATCATTTCAAAGTAAAAGCTTTATTGCTGTATGAAGTGCGATTTTACACAACAATCAAATGTTTGTAACTTTAGGCAAGTTGCTGAGATTGAAGGGAACAGTGGCATGGTTTTATGGTACTGGACTGGTAAATAAGTGACCTTGCTAAAGATCTGGCGAGAGTTCAAATTCAATTACTTCAAGTTAATGTTACTTGAAAGTCTGGACTAAAAAGATATTATCAGTAAAGATAGCCACTATCTTGGCTCACTAATATCATTCAGGGAAGAGAATCTGACATCCTAACCTAATCTGGTCCTTTTGTGACTGCAGACCAGAACAATGTGAATGACTCTTAACTCTGAAATAGCCCAGCAAGGCACTCAAGTAGGGGCAATAATTCTGACCTTGCCAATGATGCCTGCATTCTATGAACGAATAAAAAAAGGTGTTTAATGAGCAAGTAGAAAATAATTTCCTGGAAATGATTAGATTGGTCCCCAGAATTTGGGCCATGCATGGAGACTGTAGTTAAGCCCCAGTGCATCTGAAAGGTGAGATTTGGAGCTCTCCAGAAATTGGCAATTGTTCCTTATTTTAATGTTCCCCGCAAAGCTCCGAGTGTCCGACATGAAAGAGGACAGCAATTTGCTAATGGTGCAGCATGTAAATCTTTAATGCTGATGGAAGGTTGGTACCTTATGTGGGGACAAGGTGAAGTTCAGGATGAGGGCAAGAGTCAGGGATCCAGAGTTCATTGTCAGGAATTGATCAGGAATAGAAATGTGATTGGGAAAGCTGAATGAGACTGGGAGTGGCAATTCGATACTTTAATATGTTCCTTTAAGACCAAATACAATACTGAGGGCATGGGGCAAGGAAACCTCATTCTTCCTCCTGTCCAATAGGATGTGTCATGCACTTCGCAACCAAGACTGTGTCACTGCTTTCTGACTACCATTTGTCACCCAAATAGTGTCTGAGGAGCAAGTGAGTATGGACCAACTAAACATAAAGTGATTTAAAAAATACAAACATCCAAAACAATGATGGGTTAACAACTTAACTAAATTCATTGTAAAATTAAATCAAAAGTATGCTGAACAGAAGCCTTGCATCCAATGATTTGATTCTTTTAACTTTACGATGAGTGAATGTCTAAACTAATACATAGTGGATCTGTGGCAACTGGGAAAACAAACCTGAGATCAGAAATTATTGTAAACTTATAAAAACTAATCATAGTACTTAAAATCTCAATGAGACTTTAAGGCATTGTTCTAATAATTTCTGTACAATTTGAATAAATGAAACTAAAGATGGGTAGTTGTTCAGTTTTGCAGTTGGCTCAGCCTAAGGAATAAACTCTGTGCTCATAATGTCAACAGGAAATTGGTTGGGCTGCTGTATGAAATTCTGAAGCAAATGGCTCATAATGAAGCAGTTTCTATTTATATTGTAGAATATCATTAATCTATGTTAGATGGTCCAGCATGACTCTGCTCCCTTCTGTCTTTGCAAAACCTTTTGCCTTTCAGTGCAACAGGCTGAGCTGTGAAAGATGTTTAAAAAAAAAAATACTGAGATAGAGCCATTATTGTTGGAATAAAACATTTGAGAAAGGTGCTCCACCTTCATTAGGAAAATACTGAGCAAAGCTTAGCTCATTAACTTGGTCAAGTATAATTCAACGCTAGAAACCATGCAAGAACGTATCACTGCATCATAAAGTATTATTATATTATTGCCTTCAGTGTTACTGTCACAGAAATAACATACGGAGCAACAATATAGTGCAATAACATATGTATTTTCTGGCTTATTGCCTTCCTGGAAAGGTTTGTGCAGTTAAGGTCTGTTCGTCAGATTAGAAACCAACTAACCAACTACCTCTTCCTTAGGAGAATTTTAGACATGGAATTGTACAGACACAAAAGCACCAAAACCCAAAATAATGATTCACTCTGTTTCTCTCTCCACAAATGCTACCAAACATGCTGAGTTTCTCCAACATTTTCTGATTTTATTTCTGATCTCCAGCATCTGCAGTAATCTAATTTAAATAATTTACTAATCAGCAGATTCTCTTTCCATTCTGACATTAAGTATTTTCCTACATGTACAAAATCAGTGGAGAAAGATAGTACATCAAGTAGAATGTTAGATTCCAAAATAAGTTTTAAAGACCCTGTTAAGAATTAAAGGGAAATAACCATGTCTATTGGTCCTCCAGTTGCATGCAGCACCTAAGTACTTCTTTATAGCACTGTTGTCCAATTCATCAGTCAGTAGCCACATGATGCTAAGCGCAATCCCAATGCAGCTATTTGCATCTCTAATGGAAATTACACGCTAATATTTGGTCTGTCATTCCAATATTAACTTAAAAGATGTAAAAATTGGTTCCATGGCATCCAATATTTTGGCACAATGCATGAATTCTTTTGATATTGAAATAGGCTTGCGCTACACCAACTTCCAGTGTGACCTGCACTAACCACTGTGTTGGTGACAACATTAGCTTGGGCATTATGAGTGTGAATGGAAACTATACAGTGTAGCTCGATTGTGATGTCTGTCAGTGTGTAACACTGATCTGGTTTTGACACTATCGCTGCTAACCTAACTGTAGACATCAGAGGCCTCGCTTAAAAACAAAAAACTGAATCTGTATTCAACAACAAGAAAGTTCTCAACTCCACACCAGCACTATTTAAAAGTATTACCACCTTGCGTTTAGTTTCTGATTCTTTTGGTTGGATCTCTTTGAGTCTTTGGAAATGCCAGCATTTTGAGGAGTTGCTTACAGTGAGTGATGTTTGCAGGGAGCAGTGCTATAAGTGGCAATGACTTTGCTTGGGTCTGCAAGGAACCTGGGCAAACCACTTGCTCTCAGTCGTGGGTACTACAGTAGCAGAGCTGAAAATGTGTTGCTGGAAAAGCGCAGCAGGTCAGGCATCATCCAAGGAACAGGAGAATCGACGTTTCGGGCATAAGCCCTTCTTCAGGAACGAGTCCCACTTGGGCTGCAGCATAACAGGGAGATAGTGTACAGACAGCAAATAAAAAAAACAGGATGCTCATAAAAAGGTGAAGGGGCTCTCAGCCAGAGTCCATGCCCACCTGAGGTGCTTTGGGACCACCATTTTCTTACCTTTGCCTCAGGCAGGATCAGAGTTCATCAGTGTGTATCATCTGCAATTCACAAAAGATGTGCTCACAGAACTCTTTCACCTCGTGGTACTAGATTTCCAGCTTCAAAGCAAGATGAGAATGACACTAACTTTGATTGTGAAAGTGTCCACGACTGTCAACTTTGTCATATTGGGATTCTTCCAAACTGACAGGAAAGATAGCTAACATTTCCTAGTTAGCCATCAGTTGCTGCATCAGAGAGAATACACAGGTTCTTTATACCAGAAGGCTGGTCTTCACTGTGCAGACCACATGGTGACTTTTCCAGAATAGCAGGCTTTCCCACAGCACAGGGTGCCATCAACTGCACACACTTGTTTTTGTGGGCACTATGTCTCAGTGGTGAAGTATATTACAAATGCAAAGGATGCCAGCTGCTGAAAGTGCTTCGTGCTGTTGATACCTGCTATCCTGGTATCACTCATGACGAGTACTCCCGGTCCTCACCTTCCACCCCACCAACATCCGTATACATTGCATTATCCTCCACCATTTCCGCCACCTACAAACGGACCCCACTACCACAGATATATTTTTCTCCCCACCCCTATCAGCTTTCTGTAAAGACCATTCCCTCCACGACTGCCTTGTCAGGTCCATGCCCCGCAACAGCCCATGCTCCCTTCCCGGCACCTTATCCTGCTACTGCAGGATTTGCAAAACCTGCGCTCACACTTCCCCCTTCACCTCCATCCAAGGCCCCAAAGGAGCCTTCCACATCCATAAAGTTTCACCTGCACATCCACACATGTCATTTACTGTATCCATTGCTCCTGATGTGGTCTCCTCTACATTGGGGAGATACGACTCCTACTCGCAGAGCGCTTCACAGAACATGTCCAGGACACCCGCACCAACCAACCCCAGCACCCTGTGGCTGAACATTTCAACTCCCCTTCCCACTTTGCCAAGGACGTTCAGGTCCTGGGCCTCCTCCATCGCCACTACCTAACCACCCGAAGCCTGGAGGAAGAATGCCACATCTTCTGCCTCGGAACTCTCCAACCCCATGGCATCAATGTGGATTTCACCAGTTTCTTCATTTCCCCTCCCCCCACCTTAACCCAGTTCCAACCTTCCAGCTCAGCATTGCCCTCATGACTTCTCCTACCTGTCCATCTTCGTTCCCATCGATCCCCTCCCCTCTGAACTATCACCATTACCTCCACCTATTGCACTCTCTCCCCTACCTTCCCCCCACCACCGCCCCCCCCCCCCCCCCCAAGTCCCACCCCCCTCCCATTTATCTCTCCACCCCCAGGGCTCCCAGTCTCATTCCGAATGAAAGGCTTTTGCCCGAAACGTGGATTTTCCTGCTCCTCGGATGCTGCCTGACCTGCTGTGTTTTTCCAGCACCACACTCTCTAATCTCCAGCATCTCCAGTCCTCACTTTCACCTACCACTCAAGATGTGTCCATTCTGTGTTAGCCATCAATCTTTCACCCACTAAGTCAAATCAGAGTCTGGCTGAAGGGCATCAAAAATTCTTCATTTAACACCTAACTCATGACTTCCTTCTGCAACCCAATCACATGTGCCTCACATGCATATAATGAGAGCTATGTTGCTATAAGAAACATTGTCCAGGAGCAAACTGGATTCCATCACCTCAGCTGCTCTGGAACGACCCTCACTGCAATGGTTGTCCCAACTTGTTGCGGTCTGTTATATCCTCCACAATCTGGTCATCATGAAGGTATGGACCTTGCCATCAAGGATTGGTTACTATCTCAGGAGGAGAAAGAAGAAATGAAATGGTGAAGCCATCTGGCACACTCACCTTTTAAATGGGCAGCAGTTCAAACAACTCCAGTTCTCCTGAAAACAATCCCAAATCCCCACTGCTCACCTATTCCTGACCCTTATCACACCCCAGTTACAGACAATAATAGTATCTTCTCAGCCACAAGCCTGAAACAAAGGCCATAACAAAGCAACCAACCCACACCTATTATATCCAGCAAAACATCCTCTCTTACATTGCAAATGCATTCCCCCAGTGCCTGTTCTATGGATATCTTTGCCTGGCCTTGTGTTTCCCTAAAGTGCTACCCTGTGACTGTACCTGCTTTTTGAGAATGCTGATTTTTATTTTATTGGGGATATGGCAGATTGCCTTGCAAGATGACCTCAAGTGGCTTTGTGCGTTGAAGGTCTGGTTAAGATCTGTACTAGTTCAGTACAGGCACTGGCCAATTGACAGTGAGAGCACAAATGATATCTCCCACAGAGCACTGCAACTCCCTGGAGTGGTACCTTAGCAGCAACAGGTTGTATTTGGAAAGTACCTTTAAAAAAAAAGGCTCAAAATGCTTCAGAGGAGAACTATAAAACAAAAGTTAACACTGAGCCACATAAGATGATATTATGGGAATTGGCACCCATGTTATCTTTTTTCCCACATCATGAGCAAAGCTCACTGAAACGCTATCCCCTGAAGCCTGTGCTCGTAGCTGCAAGGATCAGATCAAGTGATGTTTTTTTTCTTCTTCATCAGTCCCTTGAACCTCGAGTAATTTAATTATCCAGAGCACTGGCTGTCTGGTAATTCTTGGAATTATGAATACATAAAAAGCTTAAACGCCATGATTGGGGTGAGGGAAGGGTGGAATGCAGGAGGTGTACAGTTACACTATCTGCAACTTTTAAATCATAACAAAATGCAGAATGGGGATGGCAAGATGAAGTGGTGTGGACATGAAGTCATGCCTCCAATTATTGTCCATTTATTCCTGCAAGGAAAGTGGTAACATTTCTGTGAATGTTTCTGTCTGGGTGATGTGCTTGACACAATTGAACAGCTGGCAATGTGCACAAGCTATGAGAATGAGTTTATAGCCTGCAGCTTGAGCTAAATGTACGAGGGTGATGTGAGGCTATCAGTATGGGGTATAAATCTACATTGATAGTTATGGTAACAGAATGGAGGTCGTATGGGTAACGCAACAGTGTGTGAAGCTAGTGGTTTATTTGTAGGAAAAAATAAGTGATGATAATTCATGGATGTTGACCAGCTTTGTGAAATCATTAAACATTTTGCAGCACTTAATTCAGTTCCTCTGGACCACACTGCTGGCATTGACTGCAACAGTTAACTATCCTTAATATATTGACTTGGAGGTGCTGGTGTTGGACTAGGGTGTACAGAGTTAAAAATCACACAACACCAGGTTCTAGTCTAACAGGTTTATTTGGAAGCACTAGGTTTGGGAGCGCTGCTCTGAACCATCCAATGAAGGAGCAGTGCTTCAAAAGCTAGTGCTTCCAAATAAACCTGTTGGACTATAACCTGGTGTTGTGAGATTTTTAACTTTGGCCCTAATATCCAATGTGTACTGTTCCAAGAAGGGAAAAAAAGGTGTCTATCTGCCTGTTCAAAAGTATTCAGTGTTGCTTTGGGGACTTTGAGGCATGCTAGCCTGTTGTGCCATTTGTCAAAGGTCTTCCTGTTCATTAGCTCCTCCTTCAGGAGTTCCAGATCTTGTCGTAACCACAGTATTTGGAGAGAAAAGTACAAGATGCTGGTGCAAAAATCATCTTTGGATACTCAGCTGCAAGAAGGCTCTCTTGGGTAGCAATTTCTGAATCACCTTTTAGTTCAGTATTGCTGTCACTTTTCTTTAGATCTTTGTGGCTGCAGTGTCATGACACCTCTTCCATGCATTTCTCTTTCAGAAGTTACAAATATGACTAGGAATTTAAAAATATTGTTTAATTATATGGAGTTTACAGCACAGAAACAGGTCATCTGGCCCAACTGGACCATGCTACTGCTTAGGTGCCATATAAACCTTTTCCTAACCTACATAATTTCACCACCTTATCAACATATTTCTTCTATTCCTTTCTCACTCCAATATTTATCTAGCTTCCTCTTAAATGCAGCGAGTTCCCAGATGCAAAGGTTTGACTTGTTCAAATCATCAAAGTAAAACATCAAAAGCTTTGAAAGAAATTATTCAGCTCAACATTACCATAGTCCTGCTCTACTGTCAAATTGCCAAATCTTTTCCAATCTCACATTGATTGCATGATCAGGTATCCCAGTGTTAATGTATGACTGGTATAAAACTTAAGCACCTGAGAACATGCAGGAAAAATGCAAGACAAACTAAAACCATTCCTCTTATCTCAAACACTGTTTGCTTTTATCTAGTTATAATTTCCAGTACTTTAATGCACTCAGAACACGTATTCTGAAATATTTTGTGCAAATTTGAAATGTCACATCTGCTGTCATGGTAACTAAATTGACACCAAGAAGTCAAAACAGTCTTAGACAACACAACACTGAAAATGGTGCCAACGTGGCAGGAAGTACAATGTGACATACTTTGTTGCACATTATATTTGGCATATCCGCTTAGCTTAGTGGGCTTTTGAATCAGAAGGTGTGGATTCAAGTGCCCTTCAAGTAATATCCTTGACTGACATTCAGCAGAGTACTGAGGGAGTCCTGCTTTATCAGAGGTCGTCTCCTTTTAGATAAAACATTAACACTTTTAGTTGGAGGTGAGGAATAACATCAATCTGTTTTGATGATGCTGGTTGGTGAATAAGTACTGGCCATGACATTGGAAAAACTCTGCTGTTATCCTTAAAATAGTGCAGTCTCTAGTCATGCCTCATCCTTAGGCCACTTGCAACAACAACTTGCATTTATATAGCAGTTTGCACAGTAAAACATCTCAAGGCACTTCAACGAATAATGTATTGCTCATATAAAACGTAAGCACCTAAGAACATGCAGGAAAAAGCAAGACACTTCACAGGAAAATCTTCAAAAAAAATTACACTGAGTCACATAAGAAAATATTAGGTCAGGTGACCAAAATTTAGAAAAAGAAATAAGTTTCAAAGGAAGCAAGATGCCAGAATTGAAAAAGCACAGATATCTTTGGGTGGGAAGGGTATGAAATTATAGAAGTAAGAAGGGCTCAGGTTGTGGAATGATTTGAAAATAAGGAAATAATTTTAAAATTAAGGCATTGGCAGACTCGGAGCTAACAACAGTGGGTGGCATGGTGGCACAGTGGTTAGCACTGCTGCCTCACAGCACCAGACACCCGGGTTCAATTTCCACCTCAGGCGACTGACTGTGTGGAGTTTCCTCCCACAGTCCAAAAATGTGCAGTTTAGGTGAATTGGCCATGCTAAATTGCCCCTAGTGTTAGGTGAAGGGGTAAATGTAGAGGAATGGGTCTGGATGGGTTGCGCTTCAGAGGGTCGGTGTAGACTTGTTGGGCCGAAGGGCCTGTTTCCACACTGTAAGTAATTTAATCTAAAAGAGTGATGGTGAATGGAATTTATTATGAGGTTATACATGAACAATAGATTTTTAGATGATTTCAAATGCACAGAGGGTAGGAGGTGAGAGAACAACTAGGAGTTTATTAAGATAGTCAAATCTAGAAGATATCAAAAATATGGATGAGAGTTTTAACTGTGGTCAAGCTGAGTCAGAGTGGAATTGGGCAAAGTAATGGAGGTTAACATCTTGTGATAGTCAAAATATGGGATCAAATATGACATCAGTCTAGTTTAGTCTCAGGCAGTTTGCACGAAGAGTATAGCATCTGTGACCAAGGATTATACTGGAAGACAAATGGCTTTGGACTTCTCAATATTTAGTTGAAAAAAATGTCTGCTCAGCTAGTGCTGGATGGCACAGCGGGCAGATAAATACTAGTGGCGATGAAGTGAATCTGGGTCTTATCAAGATACATGCAGAAAGTGACATTGTGTTTATGAATGATATTGCCAAGGGGTAGCATGTAGATAAGAAATAAAGGATAGCAAAGATAAGTCATTTGGAGAGGCTAGATGTGACGGCGCCAGAGCAAGTGATTCCCTGCCGAAGACAAGACAGATAAGAATGGAACAAAGTATTGCAGTCCCACCCAGTTGGATGATGGTAGAAAGGCATGGAGACGAAAGATTTCATCAGTGGTGCCAAAGGCTGCAGACAAATTAAGCAGGACAAGGAGGGACAGTCCCATTTTGGTGTACTCACATGGGATGTCATTTTGGCTTTTTGTTCCAAAATCCACGTTCCTCCTCTGTCTTTTGTTTGTGCGTTGACTGTCATCTTCCTGTATGCGTGGATTTTCTAAAAAAGGCAAAACAATGTAAACTGTAAGATTATAGTTTTAAGGGGCATAAACTGAAAAAGAAACAAAAAGGGATAAATTATAAACGCCCACTGCAGGAGCAATCAAGACAAAACATAGACAGAGATAGAAACTGTAAGGTAATATGTGAGAACCACTCAAAAAAAGACTAAAGCAGACAGTGAGAGATACACACCTTTGAAATATCTCTCTCCAGGCTGTGCTATGGGGGAGATGAACTAGTAAGTGTAAATTGCATGTAGATGACAATTAACAATGTGGGATGCAGAGCATCAGACTGAAACATGAGCATACCAAACAGTTGTCAGTGTGAACTGGCAAAGCTGAACTGCTGGATCAGATTTGATTAAAAACACATCTGGTAAAGGCTCATTTGGGAATTCACTGCCTGAGGGTTCAAGTAAGCACAAAAAGAGCAGCTGTCAATAAAGGATGCACAGCAAGAACTCAATTGGGCATCACTGCCTGCAGAGGTACAGCATAGCTCTGCACTGAAGTAAGTAGAAAGCTATTCTGGGTACATTTTCATTTGCTATTTTCACAGTTTGACAGCTTAAAGAATGTCAAGTGAAAAGCGTCCCCTGGAGTCTGGGAAGGAGTGTAATTATTACCCTTTTTCTTCTATACAACAGTTGTCAGTCTGTCATAAACTAGTACCAAGGGAACTACTCATTTTACCTGATAAGATTGGTGCAGTTTCATTACTTTAGGGTTCACTTTTTGAGACGAGTGAATGAAATGCTAATAAAACTCTATTTGGTATTAAGTTTATTTACACAATCAACCAAAATTCACAATTAAAATTCAATAGCCAGGGCTGAACATTTCACATACAAGGTCTAGAAGTTTTAAACATTCAGGAAAGATAATGAAGGCAAAAACAATCGTCAAATAATTGTTGGATAAAAACCTAAAGGAGAAAGATATTGCGGGGATTTGCAGAAACAACAGGTGGATGAGATGAAAGAGGGAGCATAGATACAAAGGAACAAATGGTTTCCTTCAGTACTACATTATTCTATGTTTCTGTATTTTACAGCTCTTCCCCAACTCCTTTCAGTT
Source organism: Chiloscyllium plagiosum (assembly GCF_037043375.1). Taxonomy (NCBI): domain Eukaryota; kingdom Metazoa; phylum Chordata; class Chondrichthyes; order Orectolobiformes; family Hemiscylliidae; genus Chiloscyllium; species Chiloscyllium plagiosum. The sequence continues at coordinate 43,060,063 of NW_028270142.1, forward strand.
TAAGACAGTGAATTGGAAGCTTTTTGATAAGGTTTCTACCAACTGGCTCCCAGGATTGAAGACATGCAACAGGGTGCTCCACCACAGACGCCTCTGCACTTTCCACTGAGGGCACTGCAGATGTGGCTGGCCCTCCACCTGCAGCCTGCCTTCACCACCATACTACTAACACACACACACACACATACAAGCAAAGGGGTGTCTCTGGCAAGAAACACTCAGCACGTCTGACCCATCTAGACACACATGCCCTCAGAGTCACTCAGGCCAGTTGGATCCCCCAGCTGTGGAACCAGGGAGTGTATTGTTTCTTAGTGGGAGAGAATAAAAGAAAAAATACCTATTGAGGGCACTTTGGTGGCACAGATAAACATCACTCTCAGCTGTAGTTACTGCCTTTGCTGTTTGAATTCATGGATCGCTGGACATTGAGTGCATCTGGGAAAATTAACAAACAGTGAAATTCACAACTAATTTTGGAGGATCCCATTTGGGAGAGGTCACAGCACAGAAACAGATAAGTGAATATTTTTAAGTATGACCTTACAGTAAGTCTACAGTAGTGAGTAGAGTGGGTTCTTTCTTGATTATATGCTTTATTGAGAGATGTCTCTTGATTAAACTTAAAAATATAAGCCATAAGTACTAGGTTAGCGAGGAGTAGTGTCTTGTAGAGGAATAAGACAGTGCTATTATCTGGGTCTATAGATTGAAAGAAGCAAAAATGGCTTTTAGTACAGTGATATGCTCTTTTTGTCGGATGTGGGAGTTTAGTGAGAGTTTACGTGTTACTGAGGATTATATCTATAATAAATGCCATCGGTTGCAAATGCTATCAGATCGAATGGATCAGTTAGAGATATAGTTAGGGGCAATGAGGAATTTACAAGAGCAAGGGGATGTGATGGATGGCAGATAATAGGAAGGGAGAAAAGTTGCAGATATAGTCAGATATACTCCTAGGGTTAACTCTAGGAAAGGTAAGAGAAGTAGGCTGGTAGTGCAGGAGTCTTCTGTGGCTATCCCATTTCAAACAAGTATGCTGTTTTAGAAAATGTAGGGGGTGATGGATTCTCAGGGGAATGTAGCATGAACAGCCAAGTTTCTGGTATCGAGTCCTACTCTAATGCAATAAGGGGTACACCGGATTCCAAGAGATCAATTGTGTTAGGGGATGTTCTGGTCTGAGGCACAGACAGACATTTGTCTGTGGTCGGCAGTGAAAAATTAGAATGGTGTGTTGCCTCCCTGGTGCCAGAATCAAGGATGTCGCAGAGAGGAGGCAGAATGTTCTCATGGGGGAGAGGGACCAGCAGGAGGTCATTGTACACATAGGAACCAATGACATAGGAAGGGAAAAGAATGAGATTCTAAAGGGACAATACAGAGAGTTTGGCAGGAATTTAAAAAGGAGATCCTCAAGAGTAGTAATATCAGGATTACTCCTGGTGCTGTGAAATAGTGAGGGTAGGAAATAGGAGGATAGAGCAAATGAAAGCATGACTGAGGAGATGGCATATGGGAGAAGGATTCACATCTTTGGATCATTGGAATCTCTCTGGGGTAGAAGTGGCCTGCACAAGAAGGATGGTTTGCACCTGAATTGGAAGGGGACTAATATACTGGCAGGGAAATTTGCTAGAGCTGCTTGGGAGGATTTAAACTAGTGAGGTGGGGGGTGGGACCAAGGGAGATAGTGAGGAAAGAGATTCAATCTGAGACTGGTACAGTTGAGAACAGAAGAGAGTCAAACAGTCAGGGCAGGCAGAAACAAGGTAGGACTGATAAATTAAACTGCATTTATTTCAATGCAAGAGGCCTAACAGAGAAGGCAGATGTACTCAGGGCATGGTTAGGAACATGGGACTGGAATATCATAGCAATTACAGAAACATGGCTCAGAGATGGACAGAACTGGCAGCTTCATGTTCCAGGATACAAGTGCCAAAGGAAGGATAGAAAGGGGGGCCAGAGAGGAAAGGGAGTGGCATTTTTGATAAGGGATAGCAGTACAGCTGTACTGAGGGAGGATATTCCCGGAAATACACTCAGGCAAGTTATTTGGGTTGAACTGAGAAATAAGAAAGGGATGATCATCTTACTGGAATTGTATTATAGATACCCCAATAGTCAGAGGGAAATTGAGAAACAAATTTGTAAGGAGACCTCAGTTATCTGTAAGAATAATAGGGTGGTTATGGTAGGGGATTTTAACTTTCCAAACATAGACTGAGACTGCCATTGTGTTAAGGGTTTAGATGGAGAGGAATTTCTTAAGTGTGTACAAGACAATTTTCTGATTCAGTATGTGGATGTACCTACTAGAGAAGGTGCAAAACTTGACCTACTCTTGGGAAATCAGGCAGGGCAGGTGACTGAGGTGTCAGTGGGGGAGCATTTTGGGGACAGCAACTGTAATTCTATTAGTTTTAAAATAGTGATGGAAAAGGATAGATCAGATTTAAAAGTTGAAGTTCTAAATTGGAGGAAGGCTAATTTTGACGGTATTAAGCAAGAACTTTCAAAAGCTGCTTGGGTGCAGATGTTTGCAGGTAAAGGAGCGGCACAGTGGTTAGCAGTGCTGCCTCACAGTACCAGGGACCTAGGTTCAATTCCAGCCTCGGGCGACTATCTGTGTGGAGTTTGTACATTCTCCCAGTGTCTGCATGGGTTTCCTCCGGGTGCTCTGGTTTCCTCCCACAATCCAAAGATATACAGGTCAGGGGAATTGGCCATGCTAAATTGCCCATAGTGTTAGGTGCATTAGTCAGAGGGAAAATGGGTCTGGGTGGGTTACCCTTCAGAGGGTTGGTGTGGACTTGTTGGGCTGAAGGGCCTGTTTCCACACTGTAGGGGATCTAATCTAATCTAAAATGGGAAGCCTTCAGAAATGAGATAATGAGAGTCCTGGGACAGTATATTCCTGTTAGGGTGAAAGGAAAGGCTGGTAGATATAGGGAACGCTGGATGACTAAATAAATTGAGGGTTTTTGGTTAAGAAAAAGAAGGAAGGATATCTCCTTCTTTACATATGTCATGTTGTTTTTGCAGAATTACATTTTTGAGCAAAATAAAACCTGTGGTGAAAACACAGCAAGGGCTGGGGTTGGTGTGAATGGCCTCAGGGGGACAGAATGTAATGGTATCTGAGGGCTGGAAATGAGTGGGTGCTGAGGGGTGGTCCACAGGATGGATTTTGGAGTCCATAGGTTGTTGGAGCTTGCACGCCTTAACGTCTGGAAGAAAGAGAAAAAAAAACTTTCGTTGAGGTGACGGATGAGGCAAGGAATGAAATTAAACTGGGCACCAGTGCAGCTTTTAGAGAGGTGAGTCAATGTTGCTGCAGAGTGGAGTCGAGTATGCACAAATGCTGACGCATGGCGTTAATTGTGGATCACAGGTTGTGGCGGGAACAGTGGTCCGAGGAACGTTGTATGTCCTGGAGGCACTTGTAATCCTGGCTGGATTCAAAACACAAATGGTGAAACTGAGTTGAAATCCATGCAGGGTAAGTCTGTGTCTTTTGCTCAAAAACTATATGAATCCATGTAAAACTCTGTAAAACTATACACAGGGTTTGTCAGTCTGACATAGCATTGGGACACAGACAGACTTCGCAACTATTATTTCAAAAGCTGAGCTACCTTGAGAATGTAATTGAAAAGAAGTTCTGGGGTTGTCATATCAAAGAACAGAAACCAACATATCCCATTATAAAAGTTGAAAGTTTTAATCTAAGATTGTTTACTGTATTACATCTCCATGACACTGGACTCCTTTAGCTATAAATTCTCTGAGTGTGATCTTAACCTCCGCAACCACCTGATGATGGAGCGAAGGTCTGAAAGCTGGTGCTTCCATATAAACCTGTTGGACTATAACTTGGTGTTGTGTGAGTTTAAAACTTTGCTTAATATTAGTGATAGAAGCCAGAATTATGCTGGCACCTGGTAACCCCCTTAGGAATTGCAGCTAGGAGATCTTACATTGAACAGCTTCAGTCCTTGATGTCTTCTCTTCAATAGAGTCCCCAGGCATTCCATATCTTGGGCTATGCAGAGATGGAGAAGCAACCCATGAACAATTCTTCTTCATAACATGCTCTATATGATTGATTCTGGTGAACAAGGAGAGCAAATTCTTCCGGTTATTCCAGTTATAATGTGTTTCTTGAAGTTATACCTGATATTTTCTGCCTTGGCTGCAAAATCTCATCGCAAAAGATCATCAGAGTTCACAAGCACAATCTAATGAAAATCTCTTTCACATAACCATTAAATCTTCCAAATATAAAGAAAAGCAGACCTCTGTTGGTCCTTAGACTCACCAGTAATTATAATGAGAGAGTGAAAACATTACCATACCATGGCTGCCCGCTGTGGCAAATGAACCAAAACTTCAATCTCCTCAGATTGTTCATGGAACAGTGACAATTAAAGATATTAATAGTGCTGTTTAGAACCAGGCACTACATAACTGGAGAAGAATGGAAAATGGGCAACAGACAGATCAACGTTTCCAGAAAAACAGTATAACAAAACAAATACTAGGTCCAGCTTAGATTCCACAGCTTGATGGAAGGTGTGATGTGGCAGTAATTGGCTGGGTTGGATTTGTCCTGCTTTTTGTGTACAGCACAGACCTGAGCAAGTTTCCACTTTATTGGGTAGATGCCAGTGTTGTAGCTGTAGTGGAACAGCTTGGCTAGCACAGCGACAAGTTCTGGAGCACAAGTCTTCAGTACGATTGCCAGAATATTGTCAGGGTCCATAGCCATTGCAGTATCTTGTGCCTCCAACTGTTTCTTGATATCACGCCAAATTCTGGCACTTGCAATGCTGGAACCAATGGAGGAAGCTGAGATGGATCATCCACTTGGGACTTCTGGCTGAAGATTGCTGCTTGATAGCACTGTTAGCACTTGGTAGCATGAGTCTACACTTGATGGAAGGTGTCATCAACAGTGCCATTAAGCAGCAACTGCTCAGTGTTGCCCAGTTTTGGTTCTGCCAGAGCCACTCAGTTCCTGACCTCATTACATCCTTGGTTCAAACATGGACAAAAGAGCTGATTTTCAGAGGTAAGAGTGACAGCCCTTGGCATCAAGGCCACATTTGACTGAATGTGGCAACAAGGAGCCTTAGGAAAACTGGAATCTACAACAGGATGATAGGATGAGTTCACAGAGTCTTGCATGGATTCATGCAGTTTTTGAGTAAAGTACAATGTAACACTGCAAGTACAAATTCACCCCACAAACTTATATGTGTATGTGGGTTTGTGAGAGAGAGAGAGAGAGAGACACTCTCACATGCACTCTCTCACAGACTGAGACCCCTTTACGCTCGCTCACTCACACACACACATACACTCTCTTTCACAGACACTCACAACCCCCACCCCTGACACACACACAGAAACCACAGCACACTGGGGGCTAACACCTTCAACACATTATCTAGGCTGATACCAATTGTTAAAGTTAACCTGAGAATATAACTTTTAAAAAAAGTTTTGTGATTTACATATGAAACAAGTGAAACCAACATGGTCATTCTAAAAGATGAGTCTTAACAACAATCAAGATATTTTTCAATGTATAATTTCAGTTACATCACACTGTAAACCTTTGCTATAAATTCTGTGTCTTACAATTGTGTACTCCACAACCACCTGATGAAGGAGCAGCGCTCCGAAAACTGGTGCTTCCAGTTAGTCCTGTTGGACTATAACCTGGTGTTGTGTGATTTTTAACTTTGCACACCCAATCCAGCACCAGCATCTCCAAATTTTGATAAATCGGGTAGACAAGCAGCAAGCTGGAAGAACACAGCAAGTCCTGAAGACGGGTTATACCTGAAACATTGACTTGCCCACCTCCTGATGCTGCCTGGCTTGCTGTGTGCCTGCAGCCTCCTGCCTACCTACCTTAGAACCCAGCATCTTCCACTCAAGGATCCAGCATGCTCCCCCTGCTGCCTCTTTGAGGAACTTAAGATACCGCTCTATGACGCTCGCGGCACTGGGCGTGCGCCGTCTGGTTAGTACGGGGCGCGCGCGCGCACGGATCGGGACGGGCCTGCGCTGGGCGGGAGTGTGCGCATGTGCACGAGCTGCCGGTGTCAGGCCGGAACCGGAAGTCTCTCTTGTCCTTCTCTCCCCCTCTCTCTCTCTCTTTGCTGTGGAAGGCCGCCATGGTGAGTGTTAGCGGGACGGGGCTGTTTGCTTTAGGATACAGGTTCCCGCAGCTCCGGGCCGCCAGAGGCCCTCGTCCGTCTTTACATTAGCCACACAAGTGTCATTAATGTTTTAGTCCCGATCCCCCGGGGGCCGCAGTAAAGGGGAAATAAGCCCCTTGCAGGGTCCCGCGTGTTCTTGGCCCCAGGCCCCAGGCCCGAGGCCCCGGGATCCCGCGGGATAGAGTCAGCTCCACCCCACCCCGTACCCGGCCGTAGAGAAATGAACATTTTCCCGGGTCCGCCCGATCCGCGCTCTCTGCAGTTCCCCGCTGATTTTCTTCTGTTTTTCAGGTCTACAAGCGGTACGTGGAGATCGGCCGCGTGGCCTATATCGCCTTTGGCCCACACGCTGGCAAACTGGTGGCAATTGTCGATGTTATTGACCAGAACAGGGTAGGTGCGCTCACTTGGGTCCTTTACTTCACGTAGAGATTGTTCAGTCTCAATGAAATTCGTCATCGCTGGGTACTAGCTTAAATAAGGTCACGGTTTAACGGTGCTGCCCATCGGCAGAGTTGAAATTTATTCGTGTTAAATATTTCATCAGCACTGGCTCTATTTCCACTGTGTCCCCCGCAGGATTCTGCTCTCGCAGAAGACCAATTCCACTGTGCCTGTCCTTTCCTGATTCTATCAAGTATAAACAAGAATTTGAGAAAATGATGTACCCACTTTAGTTTATATCTAGCATTTCCAAGTTAATGTGGAGAAAGAGAATCATGCACCCTCTTCTAGTTCAGCAATGCTTTTTTTTGACGATTCTCTTTCTCCACATTAACTTGGAAATGCAAGGTGTAAATTGAAGTGGGTACATCACCTTCTCATAACAGGTTCTTGCTTATACTTGATAGAGCTGAAAATGTGTTGCTGGAAAAGCGCAGCAGGTCAGGCAGCATCCAAGGCGCAGGAGAATCGACGTTTTGGGCATGAGCCCTTCTTCAGGAATCCCAGGAGAATCGACGTTTCGGGCATGAGCCCTTCTTCAGGACTGACCCTTCCTCAGAACACTAGAAACATTAACTCTGATTTCTCTGGACAGATGCTGCCAGACTGGCTGAGCTTTTCCAGCAATTCCTTTTTGTTTCTGACAGTTGCAGTGCTGTAAAAGGAGTTTATTTCATAATCCTCATTGTAACTGTAAATCACATTAACCAAGTCACTCCAAGCGGAAATTATAAAACAGAACTTACATATGAATTAACAAATGATACTTCAAATAAAAAGAGTTTCTGTTTGCGTGGTTAATACATGAAAGACCATCAGATATTCGCAACCTGTTCATGTCAGTTGGTGTTCTTTCAGGTACTATTCCTTTCACGCGAACTCATCCCCAAACACACAATTTCCTACAAAGGTAGAAGAATCTGTGTTTCCCTTCGATCTGGCTGGTAACAGCAACTGAGTTCCCTCATTGCCATTGCTTTGAACTGTTTGGGGAATTTATCCTTTACCCATGGAATCTTTCTGTAACTTTCTATGTATGATTGTACTTGCAAACTTCAATTATGAGCTGCATCTAACCAGCCCACTTTTATAGGCATTGGTAGATGGCCCTTGCAGTGGAGTCAGGCGACAGGCCATGCCATTTAAATGTATGCAACTTACTGACTTCAAGATTCGAATCCCACACAGGTAAGGTCCAGGTTTCTTTAAGTAAAATTGTATTTCCTTTTTATACAAAGTATTTAGTTTAATAAAAATCTGAACTCATCAATTTTGGTTTGGATTCAAACCTGGTTTCTCTGTCATAGTCCAAGTTACCAATATTTTTAAATTGAGGTCAACGATCAGGTTTCAAGTGGACTGAATATAATCAAGTTGAAGTCATAACTTACACTGCACCGTTGCAGAATTTGGGGTTGATCATGTAATTTCCTTCATGGATTGGCAAATTGCATAGTTATTACCCATTTATCTATTGACTAGCTTTGCTGTGTGGGCTTTTGCCACAATATAAATGTCTGATGTCTCAACCACATTACCAAAATGTATTTGATGACCTTAGTTGAAGTTCTTTGCATTCATGCGTGCGTGCTGACAGCTCCTACAGATTTCCTTCCAAAACAAAAAAAACTCTGAATTCAGGGCAGAACTTCTGAGGTATTTTAGCATTGGATCTTCCAGACAGTGATTAGAATAGGAAGTAGTGAGGCAACTGCATAAATACATTTAAGGGAAATCTGGGTCAATACATGATGGAGCAACAAATTGAATGTTGTGTTGGGTTGGATGAAGAGAATTTAAAGGAGTTTCATGTGAAGTATGAAAAGCAGCATGGCTTATTTGGGCTGTGCATTCTATCTATATTCCCTGTCATTTATGCTGTGTGCTAGTTTTAATGTTGTTTGTAAAACATTTCAAAAACTGCATATCATTAATATTGACCCTACACTTGGCCATGATTTTGACCTCCAACAGTGTGTATTTCTGCATGGCTGCACGTATTAATTTGTGTCTATCTACCTTCTGTTAGTTAAGAAAGTTGATTTTGATCAGTCAGCCCACCCAAGAAAGGAGCTTTACTTTGAAAATACATCGAATTTTTCATGCCAACGAACATCAATCCTCCATTTGTATTCTTAATGTTTCAGACAATTTATGTTGTCTGCCTTGTGTTCCGTCAGTTAAATTACTTGAGTTTTTTTAAGTGCTATTTGAAAAATGATTTATGTCAAAAAAAAATCTGAATTAGGAGTCAAGTCTAAAAATAGTTCAACATACCTTGTGTAGCCGGATAACTTAACAGGTACATGTTGTTACATTTTTAGTGTTCGTCACAAGTATGTAAAAGCTGCTTGGGAAAAGGAGAACGTTACTGAGAAATGGAAAGCAACCCACTGGGCAAAGAAAATTGAAGCCCGGGCAAAGGTAGGTTTTGGACCTGTTCTAGTTTAACTGTAAATTGTGATGAAAATCTTTCATATATGCATCAATATTTTGCATAACTAAAATGTCTCTGAGGAAAGAGATATTTGAACAATCTAGCAATTTGTATTGAAACTCTTTCTCTTGCTCACAGAAAGCCAAAATGACAGACTTCGATCGCTACAAAGTCATGAAGGCCAAGAAAATGGTGAGCTTGCTTTCGCAAGAATGATTATTGTTAATGTTATCTGATATTTCATTAAGTAGTCATTTTTAAATCTTTCTTCATTAACAAAATTCCTTGTACTTAGCGATTGGCTTGTTTAAGTGGTGGGGATACAAGATAAAAGGGATCTTTCATAACTGCTTTAAATTTAGCACTAAGAAGCATTTCGACTAAACTAGAAATTTGCTGTATGAGGACATATCACAAGGTTTCACTGAAATTCATGGTAAATAAGGTTCAGTAGTATTTAACTTTCTAAAAATAATCGTCAGGATTAAACGGCAGAGAGAGTTACCACACATCAATTTTGTATTCTCTCAAATTTAGAAAGCTACAGAAGGTTGCAGAATGACTTCATCAAAGTTTTTAGACTACTTTGGGGGTGGTAGCAGATAAACTTAGTACAGAAATTACTTCATCTGTTTGAGGGGTCCAGAATTGAGGGACAGCCTGAGTATTGCAGCCTGGTTTTTCAGAAATGAAATTAGGAAAAGCTTGTGCGTGCAAAGACTGATCCAAGTTTGGAACCCTCTCCTGCAAACAGAAAATAGTTGAACACTTATAAGCATTAAGGCTGAGAATGATGTAGATATCTGTTAAGAAACATTGGACAGACAGCCATATGGATGATATTGTGTTGCACATCAGCTGTGATTATATTGAATGGTGTAAAAAGTTTGAAACTAAATGACTTCTGTTGCTATCAACCACTGGTATGAGCACCCATTGGAATTAGGTGCAGACCATTCAGCCCTTTGAGCCTACTCTGCCATTGAAGATCATGGCTGGCCTAATTCTGGATTCGGCCGCACTTCAATGTTTTTTCCAGTATCCAACCAATCTTATGTTCATCAAGGATCTACCTAACAAGTTAAGGTATTCAGTGATCTTAACTCCTCTGCTGTGGGGCGAGAGATTTCCACAAACTTTCGACCCAGTTGGAGACTATTTTGACTCATCTCCATCTTAAATGAAGAATACCTTCTTGTTTACAGATATTTCTGAGATGTTATTTGTACCTTCTAGAGTGAAGCTTGAAAAGTGTGTTCCCTTATTTTGCATTGTTAAATCGCTAGACTGTCTGGAGAACCAGTGCTCACTTTACCTTTTCTCAACTTTAAGTATATGTGGTTTTTAAAAATATTTCTAGTTAGTTGTCTCTCATACTCGAGTTTCTCCCTAATTTTGTATGATTCTTCACTGGTTTTATATTCTACCCAATTCTCTGGCCACCGAGCTTGAGTGTTATGGCTTTTTCAGTTTCATGCTATTGTTAACTTAGTTAGCCACGGATGGTGTGCACTTCCCTTTGAGCTATTTTCTCATTGCAATGTCTCTTTGCCTGTTAATAAATAATTTTCAAAATATCAGCCACAGCACCTCTGCTAACTTATCCTTTGCCCTAATTTAATTGTTCACTTTAGCCATTTCTATCTTCAAATCCATCATATTTTCAATTGTTTAGGTTTTAATTACAAGTCTGACTCTTCTGTGCCTCAAATGTATTGCATTCATATTAAAATCATTGCTAACTAGAGATACCTTTCCTGTGATTTAAGTAAATTAATCTTGTCTCATTGCGCATGACCAAATGTTGGATAATTTCCTGTCTGGCTGGCCCTAAACTTTTTGAATTCTTCCAGAATACCACTGTTGAGGTGCTAATGTAATGCCTAATACTGCTACTCTGTACTTTGCCATCTTGCAACCATCTCTCTGGACAATGGCTATGAGATTATATTTATTTGAGCTGGCAATTAATCTCTTTTATTACAAATGCTATGAGCATTAATGTGCAGAGCCTTTAATTCTGTCCTTTTACTATTTTTATGACCTCTAGTCTTATTAGCTACTGCAGTCTGGTTTGTATATTTGTCCTGTCTTCTCCCTTTAAATGATCTCCTTTTTCACTCAATCCCTGACCCCCACTATTTAGTTTAAAGCCCTCTGCTGCTCCAGTTGCATGAACAAATATACAAATTAGGAGCAGGAGTAGGCCATTTGGCCCTTTGATTCTACCGTCCTTAAATAAAATTGTGTTAGATCTGATTGCGGCCTGAATTCCACTTTTTTACTGCCCTTGATAACCTTTGACTCTTCTGTCACAAATCTATCTTCCTTACGATCATATTCAATGATTCTGCCTCCACTGCTGTTCTGGGGCAGAGAATCTGACACTTAGAACCCTCTGTAAAAATGCAATTTATCCCCATCTTATACTTGAATGGAAAGTTACCAATTCTTGAACTACTCTTTTCCCCCACCATTCCTAATATGTTTGTACATTCTTTCAACATCTATTATGTGAAGTTCATTCAGGATCTTGTATGTGCAATAAGATTAATTATACGACTCACTAGAACACTGGTCCCAGCACCTAATCTGCATAATTGTCAAGCTGAGAAAAATAAGTATTTGTTCAAAAAATAACTTTTCTAAAATGGAATTTACTGACTTGTGATACGTAAAATGTGAAGTAAAGTCATCTAAAGATTTATAATGTTATGCATACTTAGTAGACCCTTTATGATTTGCACCATGGTCACAAAGGGGGGAAGTGTATGCCAAAGAAATGAGAGTCAACACCTGATGCTGTCAGACCGTTCCCATTTGGTTGAACAACAGTGTGTGACCCTGACAATGTTTGCAATGCTTAATAAATCGGACTGAGTTGTGGTAACGTTTTGTTTTTTTCTTTCTCAGAGAAACAAAATCATCAAGCATGAGTTGTTAAAACTGAAGAAGGAAGCCAGCAAGAAAGCATAAAAGCACAAATGTTCATTGTTTAAGCAAAAGAATAAAGTTTATACCAGAAATTTAAATTGGTCCATCGCTTTATTACTAATATTCAGTACTTTTGAGTAGATTAACAAAGTAAAATAGGGGGATCCAAGATGGCGGCGACCCAGCAAGTCTGAGTCTATAGTGCTCCTCCCAAGACTTGGGTAAAGTGGGTTACCCACCCCCACCACACTCACCAAATCATTTAAAATAGCTGTTTAATTTAATTAGTTGTTTAGTATTAAATTTAAACAATCTAATCTTTAGTAAAAATGACTAAAGGGAAGGGAGCCCGCAGCTCTCAGCAAGCAGGAACCCCTCCCCCTCCCTCTCCAGCTGCAGCAGAGGCGTCCACAGCCGCCCCGGGGGACTTACCTACAGTGGCGAGACTCGTGGAAATCATCTCTAAACTGGATGCGAAGATCCCACAGTCCAAAGATGTGCAGGTTAGGTGAATTGGCCATGCTAAATTGCCCATATTGTTAGGTGTATTAGTCAGGGGGGAAATGGGTCTGGGTGGGTTGCTCTTCGAAGGGTCGGTGTGGACTTGTTGGGCCGAAGGGCCTGTTTCCACACTGTAGGGAATCTAATCGACGCTTTCATTGAAGAATCCCGAAGTCGATGGGACTCACTCTCGGCCGCGCTGCAAAAGCACGACCGAGACATTAAAGAAATCGGGCGGAGCTAAAGGCCGTGACCTCCGAAACTACAGCGCAATCGGCCGTGGATCGGGTCCGGACTCTCGAACAGCGAGTCCGGACCTTAGAGAATCAAGTTGATGACCTCGATAATCGAGGTCGTCGAAAAAATATTCGTTTGCTGGGCCTTCCTGAACAGGAAGAGGAAGGCCAGCTTACAGTGTTTCTCAAGCAGTGGCTGCCACAGCTTTTAAATCTGGAAGCTGGATCAGGCCAGGTAAGGGTGGAATGGGCCTACCGGGTCGCAATACGCGGGCCTGGCTCGAACCAGCGCCCCTGCCCGGTCCTGTTCCGGCTGCAGAACTAGAGGGAGAGTCAGATACTCCTAGAAGCTTCTAGAAATCTTTGAAAAGATTCCCAAGCCATGATCTATAAAGTATCCAAGATCATGTTATTCCAGGACTTTTCCCCAGCTCTGGTCCGAAAGAGGAAGGCATTCGATGAGGTGAAGAAGCGTTTAAGGGACTTAAATATTCAATACTCCTTACGCTACCCAGCGATGCTACGCTTTAACATGAAGGATCCGTGTATAACTTCGGATCGCCAGAAAAGGCTAAGGAATTTTTGGACTCTTAGATAAATGTAAGAGGTAATGGATGTTGGTTTGCCTTTCCCCCACTCTGGTTTATATCCCCCCCCCCCCCGTTTTCTTTTTTCTTACCTTATTGTTTAATATTATCTTGGGGGGTGGGGAGAGGGATTTATTTATTTGTTCTCTATTTAACGATTTTCTCCCCCCCCGGGGTTGTTTTTTTTTATTATTCTATGTATGTATGTGGGTATGTATATATGGTGGGGGGAGGTGGTTACCTTATTCTATTTTACCTCTGTCTCTAGGAGCGGGGTTGTTTTCCCTTGTTATTTTGTATTATTATATTTAATTATTATTTGTTGAGGTTGTAATTTTATAGTTATATATGTTTATACATGGTATTAACATTACCAAATATATCCAGGTGTTGGTGTGGGTGGGGATCGGGTGCTCACTATTAACTCTAGCTTTGTATTATATCTTGAATTCTCATCCTATTGAGGAGCGCCTGGGTCAAGGGTGGGGCATTGGTTGGGAGAGGATACGATGGACCTTTGGAAAGGAAGTGACACCCCCTGGGAACAAGGGGGAAAATCTCCATTTAAATACGTTTTATTTTATTATTTAGAAATAGTTTTTTGTTATACTGTTGTGAGTGTATTAGAGAGCCTTTATTTTTGTGAATTTTATATGCTCTATGTTCGAGATGTTCTGGATGGAGTTTCCCCTCCCGAGGGGTCTCGGATTTGCCCGGATGATTATGGTTGATCAGTCGGTTAAGTGGTGCACCTGGAATGTCAAGCGGAGTAATTCGCCAGTCAAAAGGAAGAAAATATTATCAAATCTTAAGAAAGAAAGAGTTGATATAGCTCTCCTACAGGAGACACCTGTTGGACAAAGAACACTTGAAATTACGACAGGGTGGATTTGATCAGGCCTTTTTTTCTTCTTTTAGCTCAAAATGTAGGGGAGTTGTTATTCTTCGCAAGAATTTCCCTTTCAAAATCCTAAATCACATAAAAGACGAATCTGGACGATATATTTTGATTAAAGGCCTTATAAATGGAGAGGAATATGGGATTTTAAATTTGTACTGCCCCCCGGCACACCCCTTTTAAATTTATAATGGAAGCCTTTTCAAAATTGATGGCTCTTGGTGCCCGTCATACAATTAAAGTCTCCCCCTATAATTGGGCGGCACGGTGGCACAGTGGTTAGCACTGCTGCCTCACAGCGCCAGAGACCCGGGTTCAATTCCTGCCTCAGGCGACTGACTGTGTGGAGTTTGCACGTTCTCCCAGTGTCTGCGTGGGTTTCCTCCGGGTGCTCCGGTTTCCTCCCACAGTCCAAAGATGTGCAGGGTCAGGTGAATTGGCCATACTAAATTGCCCATAGTGTTAGGTGAGGGGTAAATGTAGGGGTATGGGTGGGTTTCGCTTCGGCGGGTCAGTGTGGACTTGTTGGGCCGAAGGGCCTGTTTCCACACTGTAATCTAATCTAATCTAATCTAAAAATTGTATTATGGATCCGGAAATAGATAGGATTCCCAAGAGTACTGCAGGAGTATCTCCCAGATCTAGACAATTGGTGGATCTAAACAAAGAATTAGGATTAGTAGATGTATGGAGATGTCGTCATCCACAGGGCAGAGATTTTTCTTTTTACTCCAATCCACATAAATGTCATACCAGAATTGATATGTTTTTTGCCCCCTCGATTTTTAAAAATTCCATATCATCCTGTAAAATAGGTAGTATAGCAATTTCTGACCAAGCTGCTGTATATATGGAAACCAAGGCGAGGAACAACGGGACATCCCCTTGGCATTGGCGTATGGACCCCTTCCTAATGAAAGATAGTAAATTTGTAAAGTACTTCTCTCAAGAATTTAAAACTTTTTTAGAAATTAATTTTGATGGGTTGCTAGCCGCACCTATAATGTGGGAGACCATCAAAGCATACGCGCGAGGTTTGATCACTCAGCGACCCAGAAAAAATTAAAGGGAGAACAACAGCGTCTGCTCGAAGCTAGCTTAAAAGCAGCTGAAACAGCATATGCTGATAGACCTTCTATTATCAAATTGCAAAGGATTACGGCCCTTAAGACAGCTCTAAACACGATGCTTACCCAAACGGCTAAGAGGGAAATATTATTTGCAAAACAAAGGTTATATGAATTTGGCGACAAACCGGGTAGATACTTAGCATTTCTTGTAAAGAGAAAAAAGCCCCTCAAACTATTACGTCTATCAAGGAAAGTACAGGTATTTTGACTCATGATCATAACAAGATTAATGCAATCTTTAGAAAATGTTATTCTGATTTATATAAATCGCAGGATTGTGAAGACAGGATTAGGAGGATGCAATCATTTTTTAAAAATTTGACCTTTCCGGGCCTAACTCCGGAACAAGTATCGGTCTTAAATGCTCCCCTAACAGTCCAAGAAATACTTGACGCAATCAGGCAACTTCAGAGCGGTAAGGCACCTGGCCCAGATGGTTTTCAAGCTGAATTCTATGAAGAATTTACAGAAATATTGGCTGGTCCACTTATGGACATGTATAATTATGCATATAGTCAGGGCTGTCTCCCGCCTTCGCTGAAAGAGGCAAATATCTCTCTTATCCTTAAAAAAGGAAAGGATCCAGAAGATTGTGCGTCATACAGACCACTATCCTTGCTAAATGTAGATTTTAAAATCCTTTCTAAAATGTTAGCATTGAGACTAGAAAGGGTACTGCCACATATCATAAAGGAGGATCAGACGGGGTTTATTAAGGGCCGTAGATCATCCAATAATATTAGAAGGGTTTTGAATATGATTCAAGCCTGCCATCAGGGAAAGATACCAGGAGTAGTAGTTTCATTAGAAGCGGAAAAGGCATTCGATAGGGTTGAATGGTCATATTTGTTTTATACATTGGAAAGGTGTTTACCAACTGGGTCTCAACATTGTATAGTGATCCCAAAGCAGTTGTGGTTACCAATGGATTAGGTTCGGATAGCTTCAGTGTGGGTAGGGACTGCCGTCAGGGATGTCCTCTCTCGCCATTGTTATTTACGCTAATAATTGAACCACTAGCAGAAGCTATACGGGCTGATCCTAATATAACGGCCCCGAGGATTGGTACAGGTAAACATAAAGTTACCCTTTATGCAGATGATGTTCTTCTATTCCTCAGTAATCCTCTGATGTCCGTACCTCACTTAATCCAAATTATTAATACATTTAGAGCATTCTCAGGCTATAAAATTAATTTCTCAAAATCGGAGGCTATGATACCCCACTTTGTGGACGGATCCCATTTTCCCTTTCGTTGGTCCCTGGAGGGTTTCTTATATTTAGGCATTTTTATTACCCCAGTATTTGGTCAGTTGTACAAGGCTAACTTTGTGCATTTACTGGAAAGGATAAGGCAGGACCTCCAGCGATGGGGAGACCTTCCAATTTCCTGGTTAGGTAGAATAGCACTAATTAAAATGAATGTCCTGCCCCCGTCTCCTATACCCTATGAGAATGCTTCCGGTGATGCTGCCGAGGCTGGCACTACGTAAATTATATGGCTGGTTGGGTTCCTTTATCTGGAATCATAGATGGCCCCTCATTTAAGCTGAAGAAGCTACAGCTTCCACAGGCAAGGGGAGGATTGGACTTCCTAGATTTTAGGAAATATCAGTTAAGTTCCCTATTAAGTTACATAGCTGATTGGGTCTTGTCTGATCCACAATCAATCTGGTTGGACATCGAGGCTTCTCAAGTAAAATACCCATTTATTAACCTTTTATTTTCAGACAAGAGGAAAATCATTACGGATCACTGTAAAAACCCTATACAACCCTAAACACAATTAAAGCTTGGTATATAATGTGGCAAAATGAGGGCAACTCACATAAAACATCCCCCTATGAGCTGATAGTGGGAGCATGGGGATTCCAACCGGGGTTTACAGATGCCACTTTTAAACTCTGGAGATCCGGGGTATCTCATGTCTAGGGGACCTATTTAAAGATGGGGTCCTGATGTCTTTTGAACAGCTGCGTCAGAAATTCGCATTACCTAATGGAGACCTCTATCGATACTTCCAAATTCGAGACTATATACAGAAGAAGACTACGTTATTAGATAGTCTTTATAAATCAGATAGAGAATGTAGAGTACTACGACCAATGGGGGTATCCTCCATCATTTACATGATGAAATATCAGGAGATATGGACAATTTGCTTAAAACATGGGATCAGGATTTGGGGCTAGAAATCTCTATAGAAACATGGAATGACCTTTGGGAAAACGCCAGAAGAATCACCATCTGTAACAGAACTCAGGCTATCCAGTTGAAGAAACTTCATAGGGCCCATATAGCACCGGATCGATTGGCAAAATTTAAGGCAGGAGCATCTCCAATGTGTCCCAAATGTAAAATAGAGGTGGGCACTCTTGTACATAGTCTATGGACCTGTCATAAGATCCGTAGATACTGGACTAAAGTAGCAAGTACCCTGACAGAAATTTTAGGAACGGAAATTAAAGTGGACCCTGTATCTCTCCTTTTGGGCTTTTCGAACTTTCCCTCCCTGGACATGTATGGGAAGAGACTATTTTCTATTCTCTCTTTCTGTGCAAGGAAAAATATTTTGGTAAACTGGGTGGCTGAGGGCCCCCCTGGACTTTCAAATTGGCACAGATTAATTATGGAATGTATTCCCCTTGACTTCCTTACAAATATGGTGCACCGAAAGACCGAGTTATTTTATAAAATATGGCAGCCCTTCTTGAATTACATAAATACAGATATTTCGGCTATCCTAACAAGGGCTTTTATTTAATTGAGATTACGAACCTGGCTGGTCCGGGGCCCCTTAGGAGAGGAATCCCGCACGAATACGGGTTTTGTTACATTTGATGTTAACACATTCCGAGCATGTATCTCACTATCCAATTTCTGTGTTATCTGTTGTTTTCTTTTCTCTCTCTTACTTGAATAATGTAAGAGACTTAAATATACACTCTGGTTAATTGTAGGTTAGATTAGTAGTTAGTTGAGTTTTGATTTTTCTTTCTCGGTATTTTTCTTTTGTTAAATTTTGGCTATTGTATATTTAAGATTTAATTGTATATCAATGTTTGTACTTGAGAGTTTTGTTTATTTTTGTAAACTTGTAAAAATGTTAAATTTCTAATAAAAATATCTATAAAAAAAACAAAGTAAAATAGCATATGAAGTTGGAAGTGTTTGCATGTTATTTAGGCTGCAAAATCGAACTTTTATTACAAATGTCTCACCATTCCATCGCCATTTGGTAATGACATCATTGTAAAATTTTCATCCTGATTTTCAAATCCCTCTGTTGCCTTGCCCTTTTCTCAGCTCTGAAAACTCTGCTTGATACTGAATTATCAAGCTTTCATTTGGTCTCCCAAATTTTCCTTGCTCCATCTTTGGCAGCTCAGTCATGCATTTACATACCAAGGGCAGCAAAGTTTGAACAGTTTAAATGCTCAAGGTAAAAGTCATTGAAAACCACAAAACAAATTTTAAAACTTGCCTTAATTTATGCATTTTCAGTTGTTGGTTCTTGGAATGAAAAGTAACGAATAGCAAATTTAGAATAATTTATTGTATCTGGTATGTTTGAAACAATAATAATTGCAGCCTTAAAATGTATCTTTGAAATCAAAGGCATTATATATATACTTGGTCACTTTAAACCACTCCTGCATTTATTTATAGCACAATGATGTTTTGCATAAAAATAATTTGAAACTAAAGTGAGGTGTCTTTTACACCCAAAATTATGTTAATATTACCCACTGGAAAAGGTGGAGGTCAAGAATGAGGTGTTAAAGAGCTGCATGTGTCTCGTGCTCCCAGTTGCAGAAGTCTGGATTAAGCTCTGAAATTTAGCTCCTTTAAACTCTGTTTCATTATCACACCACTGCCTCCTTTTAAGAAGCTTTTTAAAACCTCCTTTGAACCATGAGACCTTCTTTAGACACGTCTTACTATAATCTGATGTTACTCAGTTACGACTGCTCAAAAACATTATTGAACAATGTATTTGGATGTTTGACTCCAAAGACCCTATATTATTGTTGGTGTTAGGCAGTGGTGACTGTTGTAGTTGGAGCCATCGTTGGGACAGTTCTATGCCAGTTGCTTCATTTGTGACTATAAAATCCGACTTAATGCTTTAAGTGGAAAATATCAAGCATATATGAGGAACGGCTGAGGATCCTGGGATTGTATTCATTGGAGTTTAGAAGATTAAGGGGAGATCTAATAGAAACTTACAAGATAATACATGGCTTGGAGAGGGTGGACGCTAGGAAATTGTTTCCGTTAGGCGAGGAGACTAGGACCCATAGACACAGCCTTAGAATTAGAGGGGGTAAATTCAGAACAGAAATGCGGAGACATTTCTTCAGCCAGACAGTGGTGGGCCTGTGGAATTCATTGCCACAGAGTGCAGTGGAGGCCGGGCGCTAAATGTCTTCAAGGCAGAGATTGATAAATTCTTGATGTCACAAGGAATTAAGGGCTACGGGGAGAATGCAGGTAAGTGGAGTTGAAATGCCCATCAGCCATGATTGAATGGCAGAGTGGACTCGATGGGCCGAATGGCCTTACTTCCACTCTTATGTCTTATGGTCTTATCTATGTAAACCAGTTCAAACCAATTTATTTTCTTAGGAGCCTGATCTGCAAAATGGCAGCATCAATAACTTTATTTATTAACAGTGGTATTGGAATAAATTCAATTCCTTTACACAAGTGCAATGCAGTTAGTATGTTATTGCATGTAATGCACATTAGCATTCAGCAGTCATTGCAGAACTACGTTTTTTTTATAGCTTTTTAAAAATGTGTATAAATGTGTCCGCCAATAGTGAGAATATTGTTTCCAGTGGAGCCATTGATCAAATGTTCTATTGGACAAGCACCTGCTGCTGTAATATAATCTATAATGCCCAACGTCAGAGCATGTCTGGCTGCATTTTTGCCCCCAAAGTTCATTTCAATATTAATATATACTGAAGTTCATGGTCAAAACGAAGCATTTTCATTTAGTGCTGCTACATTGTTAGAAAGCTATTTTAGGTTAATGACTTGTTGCTGAAACATTCTGGCAAGAAGCCATTGACTTGAAATGCTGGGTCTGATTTTAAGTCTTGAAAGTGGATGTGTTTTGAATGAATTAAAATTTAATTGAACTTTTATTTAAATTGACCTTTTGGCTGTTGATTCAGAGACCCAGATTCCGGGGACCTACATTCAAATCCCACCATAACATGGTGGAATTTGAGGTCAGTGAAAATCTGGAATTAAAGATGACCACAAATCCATTTTGAATTGACAGAAAAACCTATTATTCACAATTATCCTTTTAAGAAGGAAATTGCCATTTTTACAAGGTTTGGCCTACATGTGGACTCTAATGAGTACTTTTAGCATATTTTATTGCTGATTTCCTGCGTCTTGTTCATTATCTCAGCTCTAATGTCCATAGATGCAAGTTAACAAGCAGCAATGAAGACCATTCACTTGTTCATTCAATTGTTGTAATAATTAGTGTTTCAGACAATAGGAAGCATTACGGTGCTACATTCTCATTCTTTACAAATTCAGTACATTTTATTTCACAAGAAATAATGAAAGACTTGGATTGTGGGATTAGTGTTCCCAGAAGTTCTTGTTGCACATCAGAATGCCCTTCAGTTATATTTTATGTCTTAAGTTTGCATTAATCTATAATCCACTACGAAGCAAAGATTGGACTTTCTTAGTTTTGTCTTAAGTATATTATATATATATATATATATATATATGAGAGAGAGATCAGCAGTATTACATTTTGGATTTCTTTTTTACATGATCTATACAGCAAGACATTTCACAGCAAATGTACACCTCTAGTTTAAAAAAAAAACCTCATGCTTGGAGTGAGTGGTTTAATGTCCTATAGAATTATTGACTGAAATTTGTCAATAACTTAGGTATTAACCTAAGGGGTAATATTTAAGACAAGTAAGGATTGAGGGAAAGGAACAAAACTGCAAGAGGAGATTTTAAAAAAAAGAGTATTTAAAATTCCTGTCAGCAAATAATGGTTCAGGTTTACCAGATGGCAAAATATCCTCTAAAGTTGGCTATCTAAGGCTCTCTCAAATTTGTGCACCTGCTCAACCTTTGCTTGGTGCTGAGCCCTATCATTTACATGTTAATGACTAAAAGACATGACTGACTACCTTGCCAACTAATTTTTCATCAGATTATTTGGCAGAAGGCAGGCACACAACTTCCTCTCTATCTGCATCCCATGAATAGAAACCACTATAAGCAGCAATGATACCACATAGTGAAAGTACATCTCAGTTTCCCTAATTGTGAAATTGAACTAATATTACATCATCAATTTGGCCTGATAATATATTTAAACAATTTGTATCCATTACTTTTGCCTCTACTGTCATTTATTTTTCTGGTCCTTACTCAATTTTTAATGTCAAATTTATGGCTTAGTGTTATAATTATTCTACTTTCTCAGTGCAGTGGCCAGGATGAAGGACATCAGAACACTATGGAAGTATGATATCAGCTGGATGCCATAGTGCTTTTCAACATTTCCTATTAAATCCACAGGGACTGTATTATAAATGCGGTAGAGATGCTCCATTTCAGTATTCTTCTTCGTTTTCATCATTTGCATAATATTTTTCTTTCCCAATATTCAACAGTAATTCTGTTAAGAGCTCACAAAGCTTTAAATTGCGCTTTAAAAAAAACGTATTATTGACATACAAATGAAGATTGAACAGAACACAACTAAAGTGGAAAATAGAAAGAGAAGTCCACAGAATACACCTTCACTCATTGGTGTTTGAATCACTTGATTTTCTGATGGGATCAGATTGGTAAGGTTTAGCATGTAACCAAGTGACCAGCCTATGCTGCTGTTCTTCACCTGTAACAGAAAATAGTGGATTAGATAATTCATGTACAGTATTAGTGCCTGCAACAGAGAAAGATTTAAGAAGGTATTGGATAACACTTTTAAAAAAAGAATTTGGGGATGGCATATCAAAATAGAATAGGATAGCTGAATTTTTAAAGGACATACCTTATTAAATCACCCCAGCAAAATATAGGTTGAGCTACATTAAGTCTCTTTAGTGATATAACCGACTTCCATCATCTTTAACAGTATTGCCTCTTTTGTCCAATTCTTAACTCTGGGAGAAGGCTTAAGTCATGAACAATGAGGATCCTGATCAACCTATCCATGGTATCTCCATTAGGAAATTTAAGGACTTTAAATCTTATTAAGGGCAACAGCATCTGCCACCAAGAAGTCAACTTATACCAATTAATCAATTGGTTAACTTCAACCTCCTCCTAATTAATATCTGCTATAAATGGGCCTGTTTTTGTACTTAACCAGTTAACTTTTGTTATGTTCCTGTCATTCGTTATTGCCCAATCTTAGTAATTAGAATAGGCAGGTTTGTTAATGTTGTTAGGTTGGATTTAAACTAGATTGGCAGGGACCTTGACAGATATCTCAGAGGGGGGAAGAGAAGCTGAAATGAAATTATAAGTTAAAACATAAGTTTGCTCTATCTTCCAGACTTATTAATGTTATAATAAACACTTATTTCCTCAACACAATATGTTTTAATGCAAGGAGCCTGATGAATAAGATAGAGGAGCTGAGGACGCAGGTAGACATATAAATGAATGGTATCTATGTTTCATATTAAAGATGCGCTGGTTTGGCAGCTCAGCATTCCTGGGTTATAGGGTATTCAGATGAGATAGGGGAATAAATGAAGGTGGCATCACAATATTGATCAAAGAATTAATTATAACAGTGAAGGCTCATAAAATAAAGCCATATGGTATAAGTAAAAAAAACAAATGGACCAAACATGCTGTTGGATGTGTATTATAGGCCCTCAGATAGTCAAGGGGAGATTGCAGATCAAATACATAAGTAAAATTTCAAGAAGTGGTACTAACCGGTTTAGCAGCCTATACATAGATAAATCAGGATGAGGTATAAACCCTGACTGAAGGAGGCAAGGAAGGAAATTATATGGGCCTGATAGTAGTTTTCAGATCCTTTCTAGCCACGTGAGGTGTCACAGCAACTGTAATGTCCCATTATCAACAAAAATTACAATAAAATAGGCCAGTCAGTGTAACCATGATAGCATGAATTTATGAAAGGCAGGTGATGTTTGACAAATGGAACTTTTGAGGAGATGACACAAGTGTTGATAAGTGATGTAATCGACGTGGATTTTGGCAAGAAAGTAAGAACTAGAAGTAGAAGATTCAGCCACTGAATCTGCTCCGTTATTTAATATGATCATGATTGATATCATGGCCTCAACTCTACTTTCTTGCCCAATCTCCACAACCCTTCAAGACATTATTAATTAAAAACCTATCTCTCTCCTCAAAATTTACTCAATGTTCATGTATCTACTGCACTCTGCTGTAGTGAATTTCACAGAAGTAATTTCTCCTCATCTCTCTACTTTAAATCTGCTACCCTTTATCCCAAATCTATGACCTCTCATTCTAGATTGCCCTGCATGAAGAAACATCCTCTCGAGATCTACTTTGGCAATCTCCATTGGCACCCTATGTAGCTCAGATACCCTCTTATTCTAGAGACAGTTTAGGCCTGTACTGTCTCTATCTCTCTTCATAAAACAAATTCATCTATGGAATCAATCTAGTGACCCTCCTCTGAACTGCCTCCAATACAACTGCATCTTTCCTCAAGTAATGGGTCCAAAATTCTATGGAGTACTCCAGGTACAGTCTCACCATGTCTTGTACAGTTGCAGCAACACCTCCCCGCTTTATACTCTATTCCTTTAGCAATAAATGCCAAAACTCCATTTGTCTTTCTTGTTACCTGTTGTACCTGTATACTAGTTTTCTATAATTCGTGCATGAGGACACCAAGATAACTCTGTTCCAAAGCACTCTGTAATTAGATAATAAATTGTCTTTCTATTCCTCTGACCAAAATGGATAATGTCACTCTTATTCACGTTAAACTACTTCTGCCAAGTTTTGGACCATTCACTTAACCTATCCATATCTATTTGTAAATTTCTTATTTCTTCATTGCAACTTACTTTCCCATGTATTTCAGGGTCACCTGGAAATTTGGCTACATTACTTTCTTTCTATGCATCCAGGTCATTAATATAGATTGAGGACTGAATCCTGGAGCACCCTGCTAGTTACACCTTACCAAATAGTAAAAGGCCTATTTTTCCCAACTCTGCTTTCTGTTGATCAGCCAATTCTGTAACAAGCTGAAAAGTTACCCCTCACCACATGCTGTCTTACCTTGTATATGGCACCTTATCAAAAGCCTTCTGGAAGTCCAGACATTCTACATGTGTAGAGTCCCTGTTATCAACCTTGCTTGCTACATCTTTGAATAATTCTAGCAAAGTAGTCAGATGTGACTTACCTTTCACTAAACCACTCTGACTCTGTTTGATTGTGTTATTGACTTTCTAAATACTCTTATTATTTCCTTAATAATAACTTCTAACTGTTCCCAATGGCACACATTGAACTAACTAAACTATTGTTTCCTACTTTTTGAATAAGGGCATTATATTAGCAATTTTCGAATCCACTGGAATCTTTCCTGCATCAAGGGAATTTTGGAATATTATAACCAACAGATTGATTATCTCTGCTGTCACTTCCTTTAAGATCTGAGGATGTAGGCCATCAGCCATTGACTGCCTTCAATCCCAACAGTTTGCTCAGTACCTTTTTTCTTGTGATGATGATTGTTTTAAGTTCATTCCTTTCTATAGCCTCTGTATTACCTGCTTCAATTGGGATGGTACTAGTGTTTTCCAATGTGAAAACTGAAGCAAGATATTTATTTAGTGACCATGTTGTTTCTGTATTCCGCTCCCCAGTCTCATCCTCCAAGGGATCAACATTCAACTACTGTCATCCCTATTACATACGTATACAAGCTTTTGCTATCGATTGTTATATTTTGCACAGTTTCCTTTGATAACTTACCATGGTCTTTTTTTTTGCATTTTTAGTATTGATGTTTGGGAAACCTTTACTGTCACTCACCTTTGCAAAATAATATACCATAACTTTTATCTTTATAATATCTTTAACATTCTTGCTTAACCATGGATTTTCTTTCTTCCTCTTACTACCTTTTTTCCTTTTTGGAATATATTTTAGTTGGGAGCAATTGAGTATCTCCTTAAATATCTGCCAATGCTTGTCAACTGTCCAAGCTGTCATCTTCTGGCCTAGTCCGTTTGGGCCAAAGCTGTCTATGTAATTAGCTCTGTTTGACTCAAAAAAAAGTTAAAAAAAGGTCAAAACAACAGCAGTTTAAAAGGGAGAAGGGCAGACAAAGGAAGCAGATGGTGAGGATAGTGCAGGAGAGAGAGCGAGAGAGAGAGTGAAAACCTGCACAGTTACTGCCTTTGCTATTTGAATTTGTGGATCGCTGGACATCGGAGTGCATCTGGGAAAATTAACAAGCAGTGAAATTCACAACTAAGCTTGGAGGAACTGTTGGGCGAAGTTCACAGCACAGAATCAGATAAGTTAATTGTTGTTTTAAGTCTGTCCTAGAGAAAGGCTGCTGTAGTGAGTATAGTGGATTCTTTCTTGATTATATGTTTTTGGAGATAAGTCTCTTGATTAAACTTAAAATGTAAGCCATAGCTATTAATTTAACCTGGGGCAGTGTTTGTAGAGGAATATGATGGTATTATTTTCTGGGTCTGTAGATTGTGAAGGAGCAAAAATGGCCTTTGCAGTGATATGTACTTCTTGTTAGATGTGGGAGTTTAAAGAGAGTTTAAGGGTTACTGCAGATTATATCTGCCATAAATGCTGTTGGATGCAAATCTTATCAGATCGAGTGCATCGATTGGAGAGACAAATAGAAGCGATGAGGAATTTGCAACAGCTACAGTATGTGATGAATGGCAGTTATAGAAAGGGGGGAAAGTCTCAGATACAGTCACATAGATGGGTTAACTCCAGGAAGGGTAAGAGAGGTAGGCAGCTAAAGCAGGAGTCTTTTGTGGATATACCCATTTCAAACAGGTATGCTGTTTTGGAAAATGCAGGGGGTGACGGATTCTCAGGGGAACGTAGCACAAACAACCAAGTTTCTGGTATTGAGACTAGCTCTAATGCAACGAGGGGTACATCGGCTTCCAAGAGATCAATTGTGTTAGGGGATTCTGTAGTCCGAGTTACAGACAGACGTTTCTGTGGCCGGCAGAGAAAAAGCAGAATGGTGTGTTGTTTCCCTGGTGCCAGGATCAAGGATGTCTCAGAGAGGGTGCAGAATGTTCTCATGGGGGAGAGGGGCCAGCAGGAGGTCATTGTCCACATTGGAATCAACGACATTGGAAGGGAAAATGTTGAGACACTGAACGAAGATTACAGAGAGTTAGGTAGAAATTTAAAAAGGAGGTCCTCGAGAGTAGTAATATCTGGATTACTCCCAGTGCTATGAGCTAGTGAGGGCAGGAATAGGAGGATAGAGCAGATGAATGCATGGCTGAGGAGCTGGTGTATGGGAGAAGGATTCACATTTTTGAATCATTGGAATCTCTTTTGGGGTAGAAGTGACCTGTACAAGAAGGACGGATTGCACCTAAATTGGAAGGAGACAAATATACTGGCAAGGAAATTTGCTAGAACAGCTTGGGAGGATTGAAAATAGTAAGGTGGGGGGTGGGGGGGGGGGACCCAGGGAGATAGTGAGGAAAGAGATCGATCTGAGACGGGTACAGCTGAGAACAGAAGTGAGTCAAACAGTCAGGGCAGGCAGGGACAAAGTAGGACTAATAAATTAAACTGCATTTGTTTCAATGCAAAGTGCCTAACAGGGAAGGCAGATGAACTCAGGGCATGGTTAGGAACATGGGACTGGGATATCATAGCAATTACGGAAACATGGCTCAGGGACGGGTAGAACTGGCAGCTGAATGTTCCAGGATACAAATGCTACAGGAAGGATAGAAAGGGAGGCAAAAGAGGAGGGGGAGTGGCATTTATGATAAGGGATAGCATTACAGCTGTGCTAAGGGAGGATGTTACCGGAAATACAACCAGGGAAGTTATTTGGGTGGAACTGAGAAGTAAGAAAGGGATGATCACCTTATTGGGATTGTATTATAGACCCCCCAATAGTCAGAGGAAAATTGAGAAACAAACTTGTAAGGAGATCTCAGCTATCTGTAAGAATAATAGGGTGGTTATGGTAGGGGATTTTAACTTTCCAAACATCAACTGGGACTGCCATAGTGTTAAAGGTTTAGATGGAGATGAATTTCTTAAGTGTGTACAAGACAATTTTCTGATTCAGTATGTGGATGTACCGACTAGAGAAGGTGCAAAACTTGACCTACTCTTGGGAAATAAGTCAGGGCAGGTGACTGAGGTGTCAGTGGGGGAGCACTTTGGGACCAGTGACCATAATTCTATTCGTTTTAAAATAGTGATGGAAAAGGATAGACCAGATCTAAAAGTTGAAGTTCTAAATTGTAGAAAGGCCAATTTTGACGGTATTAGGCAAGAACTTTCAAAAGCTGATTGGAGGCAGATGTTCGCAGGTAAAGGGAAGGTTGGAAAATGGGAAGCCTTCAGAAATGAGATAACAAGAATCCAGAGAAAGTATATTCCTGTCAGGGTGAAAGGGAAGGCTATTAACTATAGGGAATGCTGGATGACTAAAGAAATTGAGGGTTTGGTTAAGAAAAATAAGGAAGCCTATGTCAGGTACAGACAGGATAGATCGAGTGAATCCTTAGAAGAGTATAAAAAAAGTAGGAGTATACTCAAGAGGGAAATCAGGAGGGCAAAACGGGGACATGAGATAGCTTTGGCAAATAGAATTAAGGAGAATCCAGAGGGGTTTTATTAAGGACAAAAGGGTAACTGGGGAGAGAATGGGGCCCCTCAAAGATCAGCAAGGTGGCCTTTTTGTGGAGCTACAGAAAATGGGGGAGATACTAAATTAATATTTTGCATCAGTCTTTACTGTGGAAAAGGACATGGAAGATATAGACTGTAGGGAAATAGATGGTGACATCTTCCAAAATGTCCAGATTACAGAGGAGGAATTGCTGGATGTCTTGAAACGGTTGAAGGTGGATAAATCCCCAGGACCTGATCATGTGTATCTGAGAACTCTGTGAGGAGCTAGAGAAGTGATTGCGGGGCCTCTTGCTGAGATATTTGTATCATCGATAGTCACAGGTGGGGTGCCAGAAGACTGGAGGTTGGCAAACGTGGTGCCACTGTTTAAGAAGGGTGGTATGGACAAGCCAGGGAACTATAAACCAGTGAGCCTGACCTTGGTGGTGGGCAAGTTGTTGGAGGGAATCCTGAGGGATAGGATGTACATGTATTTGGAAAGGCAAGGACTGATTCGGGATAGTCAACACGGCTTTGTGCGTGGGAAATCATGTCTCACAAACTTGATTGAGATTTTTGATGAAGTAACAAAGAAGATTGATGAGGGCAGAACAGTAGATGTGATCTATATGGACTTCAGTAAGGTGTTCGACAAGGTTCCCCATGGGAGACTGATTAACAAGGTTAGATCTCATGGAATACAGGGAGAACTAGCCATTTGGATACAGAACTAGCTCAAAGGTAGAAGACAGAGGGTGGTGGTGGAGGGTTGTTTTTCAGACTGGAGGCCTGTGACCAGTGGAGTGCCACAAGGATCGGTGCTGGGCCCTCTATTTTTTGTCATTTACATAAATGATTTGGATGCGAGCATAAGAGGTACAATTAGTAAGTTTGCAGATGACACCAAAATTGGAGGTGTAGTGGACAGCGAAGAGGGTTACCTCAGATTACAACAGGACCTTGACCAGATGGGCCAATGGGCAGAGAAGTGGCAGATGGAGTTTAATTCAGATAAATGCGAGGTGCTGCATTTTGGGAAAGCAAATCTTAACAGGACTTATACACTTAATGGTAAGGTCCTAGGGAGTGTTGCTGAACAAA
Organism: Chiloscyllium plagiosum; assembly: GCF_037043375.1. Taxonomy (NCBI): domain Eukaryota; kingdom Metazoa; phylum Chordata; class Chondrichthyes; order Orectolobiformes; family Hemiscylliidae; genus Chiloscyllium; species Chiloscyllium plagiosum. The sequence goes on from NW_028270142.1 coordinate 43,089,464, forward strand.
GAGACCTTGGAGTGCAGGTTATAGCTCCTTGAAAGTGGAGTTGCAGGTAGATAGGATAGTGAAGAAGGTGTTAGGCATGCTTTCCTTTATTGGTCAGAGTATTGAGTACAGGAGTTGGGAGGTCATGTTGCGGCTGTACAGGACATTGGTTAGGCCACTGTTGGAATATTGCATGCAATTCTGGTCTCCTTCCTATCGGAAAGATGTTGTGAAACTTGAAAGGGTTCAGAAAAGATTTACAAGGGTGTTGCCAGGGTTTGAGGATCTGAGCTACAGGGAGAGGCTGAACAGGCTGGGGCTGTTTTCCCTGGAGCGTCGGAGGCTGAGGGGTGACCTTATAGAGGTTTACAAAATTATGAGGGGCATGGATAGGATAAATAGGCAAAGTTTTTTCCCTGGAGTCGGGGAGTCCAGACCTAGAGGGCATAGGTTTAGGGTGAGAGGGGAAAGATATAAAAGAGACCTAAGGAGCAACGTTTTCATGCAGATGGTGGTACGTGTATGGAATGAGGTGCCGGAGGATGTGGTGGAGGCTGGAACAACTGCAACATTTAAGAGGCATTTGGATGGGTATATGAATAGGAAGGGTTTGGAGGGATATGGGCCGGGTGCTGGCAGGTGGGACTAGATTGGGTTGGGATATCTGGTCGGCATGGACGGGTTGGACCGAAGGGTCTGTTTCCATGCTGTACATCTCTATGACTCTATGACTCTAGAATGCTAGTGTAGCACTCCAGTTGCTTGCCCTCCAACCGGATTTGAAATTCTAGCATGCTCTGATCACTCTACTAAAAAACGGATTTACAGAATCTTACATAGATCTATTTTTTAGATTAGAATCAGTCTGAACACTGTGGCACAGACAGCCTCACACAGGGCACGTCACTCTTTCAATGCATTATCTGGGCCGAAATGACACCTATTAGAGTCATAGAGATGTACAGCATGGAAACGGACCCTTCGGTCCAACCTGTCCATGCCGACCAGATAACCCAATCCAATCTAGTCCCACCTGCCAGCACCTGGTCCATATCACTCCATACCCTTCCTATTCATTTACCCATCCAAATGCCTCTTAAATGTGGCAATTGTACCAACCTCCACCACTTCCTCTGGCACCTCATTCCATACACGTCCACCCTCTGTGTGAAAAAGTTGCCCCTTATGTCTCTTTTATATCTTTCCCCTCTCACTGTTAAAGTTCACTTGATAATGTAACTTTTAAAAAGTTCTGTGATTTACATAGGAAAGAACTAAAACCAACATGCTCATTCTGAAACATGAGAGACTTAACAAACAATCCAGGTCTTTTTCAATATATAATTTCAGTTACATCACACTAAACGTTTGCTATAAATTCTGTGTCTTACGATCCTAAACTTCACAACCACCGATGAAGGAGCAGCGCTCCGAAAGCTAGTGCTTCCAAATAACCCTGTTGAACTATAACCTGGTGTTGTGATTTTTAACTTTGTACACCCCAGTCCGACACCAGCACCTCCAAATCATTAATTAGTCCCATCTTATGACACAATAGCAAATCCAGAATTGCCTATTCCCTGATTCGTTCCACATATATTGCTTCAAGAAACAATCTCTAATGCATTTAGTGAACCCTCCCTCAAAGTTACTCTTCACAATTTGACTAATCCAGTCTATATGCCTATTAAAGTCAGATATGATTATTGCTGTACCATTCTTCCAGACTGGAGTATTTTCTGGTTTATACAGTGCTCAACTGTGAAGTTATTGTTTCAGGACCAATAGATTACTCCCACAAGCAACTTCTTTCCCCTGCTATGTATTTCTATCCAGACTGTTTCTACATCTCCAGTGTTGATATCTTTTTCTTCAGTACAGCACTGAACTCTTTTACTACAAAGCTACACCACCTCATTTTCTTTGCTGCCTATTCTTCTAAAACACTGTATCGCAGATATTCAATTCCCAAGCCTGGTCTCACTGCAACCACATCTCAATAATCGCCACTATGTCATAGCGTTTTGTCTCTGTTTGCACTGTTAACTTGTTAACTTAATTCCGAATGCTTCATGCATTGAGATAAAAAAGCCTTTAAGTTTGTCCTGTTATCAAATTTCCCTACTCTTGTACAATTGCTTGGTGCAATATGATATTCACACATTCTGTCACTTCCTTTTACTTTCTGGTTACAATAAGCCTTATCCACTAATCTCCACTCCTGCTTTCTCCTTTAAATTTGCTTATCTCATTTCCCATGTAAATGGACCTTACCTGACACAATTTAGTTTAGAGCCCTACTTACAGCTGTGGTTATTGCCAGACCCCAGTCCCAGAATTAATCAGCTGGAGCAGATCCCATTGTAACACTTCCCTCCTTCCCCAATACTGGAGCTAATGCTCATGAAGTGAAACTCATTTCTCTCATATCAATCTTTGAAATATGCATTTACTGGTTTAAACTTATTGATCCTGTGCCAATTAGCTCATGGCTCAGGGAATAATCTAGAGATTATTAACTTTTTGTTTCTGCTTTCGAATTTAGCAACAAGTTGTTTGTGTACAATAAAATTAATTCAGTTCACTTTAATACCCTCACAAGAACCTCATTCCTCTTTCTATCTGTCATTGGAATCTACATGAACCATTGTACCTGGATCTGTCCCCTCCCACTCCAAGTTCCTCTGCAATCCAGATGAGATATCCTGGAGCCGGGCAGTCAAATTGTCTAGATCCTGACTATATTATGCCTAATTACAACAATATTTCTCTTTTCTCTCCCCACCCTCATTGAATATACCACAGTGCTGCGGTCAGTTTGCTCATCCTCCCTACATCACTCACTCTCATCGAGACAGGGAACAAGAATCTCAAACCTGTTGGATGAGGACAGCGGTGGAGGTTCTTGTACAATTACATCCTCTATTCGTGTACCTGCTTTGCTCATAGTCACACCTTCCAAATTTAAGGTCGTTAATCTAGCGATTGTGACTGTCTCTTGAAACATAGCATCCACGTAACTCTTCCCCCTCCCCGATAAGACACAGTGTTGGAAGCTCAGATTCCATCTTATCAGCTCAGAGCCAGATTTCCTCAAGCAACCAGTACTTGCTACAGATGTGGTCACTATCAACCACAATGGGGTCCATCAATTCCCACATCAGTCAGGTACAACACATTGCCTGGCTCTGGATCTCTATTTAATTTACTTTGTTCTTAATTTTCTAAAGTACCGATTTTACTGGTCTTTAATTTTTTCATCTGTAAGATATTTATCCTATTCATCTTTAACCTGAAAGCAATTCAAAATAGGTATTCAAATTATCAGCTGACACCAACCAATGAACTTATGTTTTCCTGTGATGTTATTCTTTGTTTTGTGCTGGGCTTTAATTTGTCCACTTAAACCTTACAAACTATGAAGCAAAGAATAAAATGCAAAAAAAAACACTTCTTCCCATCTGCACTGAATTCTCATGGTGTTCCAACATTTCCGAAACACACTCACTCCAGCTGTGCCTCATTCTGATGTGCTTTCTCCCAACTGCCTATACAAGGCTTTTGATAAGATCCCTCATGGCAGACTGGCCAAGTAAATATGGGCCTATAGAAATAAAGGCAATGTGGAATGTTGCATCCAAAATTGTCTGACAGTTTGGAAGTAGAGAGATGTTTCTGTAACTGGAAGTCAATTTTCAGTGGGGTTCCACATGACTCAGTACTGGGGCCCTTGCTGTTTGTGGTGTTCATTAATGATTTGGACTTAAATATAGGGGTATGATTGAGAAGTTCAGGGATGACTCAAAAATTAGTAGGGTGGTAAGGAGTGAAGAGGATAGCTGTGAACTGCAGAAGCATGTTATGGAACAGTCACAGCTCAGCAGAGCTGTGGCAAGTGGAATTTGATCTGGAAAACCCATGGGATAGTGTCCTGTTAAAGTCTAATGGACCCTGGAAAATACTGAAGATCAGAGGGATCTTAGTATGCATTTTCACAAATCCTTGAAAGTAGTAGGGCAGTTTGATAAAATGATTAAGGAGACACATGGAATACTTTCCCTTATTAGGCAAGGCATACAATACAACAGCAAAGTGGTTACTCTGGTGCTGTATGTGCACTGATTCAGCCACAACTGGAGTATTGCATGCAGTTTGATTAGATTAGATTACTTACAGTGTGGAAACAGGTCCTTTGGCCCAACAAGTTCCACTGACCCTCTGAAGAGCAACCCACCCAGACCCATTCCCCTACATTTACCCCTTCACCTAACACTACGGGCAATTTAGCATGGAAACTTCACCTAACCTGCACATTTTTGGACAGTGGGAGGAAACCCACACTGACATGGGGAGAATGTGTAAACTCCACACAGACAGTTGCCTGAGGCAGGAATTGAACCCAGGTCTCTGGCACTGTGAGGCAGCAGTGCTAACCACCGCGCCACCCAGTCTGATAATTACATTTCTCTGAAGGATGTGGTCATACTGGAGAGGGTGCAAAGGAGATTTACCAGGATATTGCCTGGATTGGAGGGTGTGAAGTATGACGAAGATGGATAGGGCTGTTTTCCTTGGTGCAACAATGGTTGAGAGGGCAAGTGAGAGAAGTGTATAGTATTGTGAGGGACATAGCATTTTTTTCCAATAGTAGAAAGGTCAATAATCAGTGGGTATAAAAGTAAGGCAAGAGGGAGGAGACCAAGCGGAGAGTCCAAAAGTTCATTTTTCACTCTGCATCTCACTGGTTTGAAAAGCTGGTTGAGTCAGAAATTGTAATGTTTAAAAATTCACTTTGGATATTCACTTGTTTTGTTATAGCCTCCAGGGCTATGTGTCAAAAGCTGGAAAATGGGATTAATGTAGTTAGATCTCTGTTGACTGGCACGGACACAATGGCTGAATGGCCTCCTCCTGTGCTTTAAAGTATGAGTTTGTGACTGAAAACAACACTAAATGGTTTAGTCAGTGTCTCACAAGTACAAAGGCACAATCTGACACATAGCTGAAAATTTTGAAAATTTAAAAGCGATGACACCCAGACTTGGTTCACCTTTCTGGTGTGATTTTGTACAGTGGGATTATTAAAATTCAACTTGATCATCACTTCAGTTCATTGTTATACTTTGGCTGCAAAAAGAGATGAATTTCCTATCTCCATCACCAGAGTTGGAATGAAATGTAGAATTGGAGCATAATCCCTCCTCACCCCAAATAAATCACTGCCAAACAACTAACAGGCCATTTTAACCAAACAAGGTTTTCATCTGTCTGCACTTACTTCTTTTTGAAAGCTTATTGATTTCCAACTCTCTTGATCAAACTTGTAACCTTGCACAAGTACAGCATAGATGTAGTTTGCATTGAAACAATATGATCTGCGAAATGGGTCTGACACGTTTGGAAATAACTGCTGCACCTGCATGACACGTAATAACGTTAGTTTCCTTTTTGCATTGATAATGATGTACAGTCAGTTCTACTATAATGCGATGGTTTAATTCTTGTGCAACTCTGTATTATAGAAAAATCACGCTTGAAGTGATTAATTGCATTACAGCCAACATGTTTTAAAAACTTGTGCTGTAGAAACCACGCCCACAGTTCGTCAATCATGTCACAGTGAATTCACATTGACAAAATGCCTGTTGTAACAGAACTACCCCAACCTTTTTGTTTTGTGTCAGTCCCTGTCAATTTGCATTGCATTTGACATATGTCCATAAGTAACATGTAATATGTGATCGACGTAGTGTGCAATAGGACATATATGCAGATGGACGTGTAATACACCACACCTATAAGTAGCATGTAACATGAATGTTAATATATGTAGCAAATCATGAGTATTAAAGGGTCATATCTCTAAGTAAGACATGACATGTCATACCTGTAGGTTTCATAGGATACATCGTGACTGTAAGCAGTATGAAATGAGCTGTGCCTGTAATAATATGTAATATGTCTGTGAGTGAGTAAGTTTAGATTTTTAAGCTCAAGATGCATTCTGAATGAGATGAATGACATTCCCTTAGCTTGTTTTGCTGCATGCTAATAGGCATTAAAAATATTACCATCTATTAGTCTTGAGCAAAACAGCTGACCCTACCATCTCCAATTGTCTGCAGTGAATACAATATGACAGAAATTCCACCACTTACCTGATCCCAGTTCTTCGAACAGAATTCCTGAACTGTCGAGTTGAAAGTTTCTATAGGAAAGGAACCGATTAAGTTCAAGGCTTCCATTGAGTAATAGAAACCAGAAAAGGCCTATATGGTTTGGATAGAGATGAACATGTGTCACAAGTCAAGCTCAAGACCAAACAAGACGGGAATGCAAATAAAATATTCCAAACATTTAGTAACGTACCACAAAATCTCCATGGATGTTTGGCTGAAGTTTTTCTTGTGTCCAATTACCTCCAACATTGATATATTCAAAACTAAATATTGACAACAACTTTTGCTGACATAGAACAGGATTTCCAGTTCCTATAAATGTAGCATTGATGTCAGGGTCATAGTTCGGTGGTATATCAGCTGCAGTGCATAAACCATCAAATATATGCTTCAGTTGGAGAGTCAGATTATAGTTTGAGGGAAGGCAAGGATCTTCAATGCTTGATTTTTTCTTTGTGTTCTGAGTTGGTAAAACAGACAGATGTATGCAAATATGGTTATATAGAATAGGTAAATAAATAGATAGATAAAGTTGCTAAAATAGAACTAGCACAAAGAAAAAACATGCATTTATAGAGCTTTGATAGATTTAATAGTCCTGGAATTTAGATAATCTGTGGAAACATAAAAGTTTCAGAGTGTAGATACTGAAAGGTGTTTGAGAGTCAAGAATTATGGGATATAGAAGATAAGGTAAGAGGTCGGCCATTGAGGATCGAGATAAGGAGAATTGTTTTTCATTTATATAGTTGTTGGAATTCTTTATCTCAGCAGGCTGCAGATGCTCAGAGGGCTGATAGTGCTCCTGGTAAAAATAAATATCAACAAGATTTTGGGCGGCACGGTGGCACAGTGGTTAGCACTGCTGCCTCACAGTGCCAGAGACCCGGGTTCAATTCCCGCCTCAGGCGACTGACTGTGTGGAGTTTGCACGTTCTCCCCGTGTCTGCGTGGGTTTCCACTGGGTGCTCCGGTTTCCTCCCACAGTCCAAAGATGTGCAGGTCAGGTGAATTGGCCATGCTAAATTGCCCGTAGTGTTAGGTAAGGGGTAAATGTGGGGGTATAAATGTGGGGGTATGGGTGGGTTACGCTTCGGCGGGGCGGTGTGGACTTGTTGGGCCGAAGGGCCTGTTTCCACACTGTAAGTATTCTAATCTAATCTAATCTAAAAAACAATATGGAAGGAATTCAGGGTTATGAAACTTGGAGCAGGAAAGTGAATTTAAATGTAATTGAACAGTGGGACAGTCTCAAGGACCTTAATGGCCTATTTGTATTTCTAAAATTCCATGATCTCAAGATGACCAAAAGTGCTTTACAGTCAGTGAAAACCATTGCAGAGTAGTCTCGGTTGTGATGTGGGAAATGATTCAAACAATTTGCGTTCAGGCTTCCACATATAGCAATGTGTTATTTACTATGGTGATGCATGTTGAGGGATAATATCGGCCAGAACATTGGGACGAACTCCCCTGCTCTTTTTAAAATAGAGCCATGGCATTGCTTTATGGTTACTCGAGAGGAGCATTAGTTTAACCTCTCATCCAAAAGACAGTAAATCTGATGGTGCAGCTGTCCCTCAGTGCTGCTCAGGTGTCTCTAGATTGGGAATTTGTATAGACAAATGCACTGAGTCACAGTCCACGTTATGTAGTTCTGTTTGTATTTAATACATAAATTCAGCTATTTCATCATCACATTTCACTCTGAATTCAGTCTATATGAAGCTGTACCCACTGGACTAGGTTTCACTCACTTAGGAATATTTAGGAAATTTATAAATATGCTATTCTTAATTTTTCACCTCCTCATATATTTTGTCCCTCAAGTATAAATACACTACAAAAATAATTTATCTGTCCATATGCAGCAAAAATATAGTTTATGTTTCAGGGGTTTCCTCAGAACTGATGAAAGGTCATAGATCTGAAACATTACCTCTGTTGCTGTCACGAGAGATGCTGCCTGACCTTTTCTGTCTTTATTTCATTCGCAAGAAACATTTGGATGTCCTGAGGCCATGGAAGGTGCTATAGAATTTCCTCCTTTCTTCATCCATGGACTCTTAGCACAAAAAGCAATTTTGAGCCACCCAGCTTACCTGGAGGATTTTTGCCCTGTACATTTTCTCGGCTTCATCCCTTCCATAGCATGCCAGGCTTTGAGTGTAGACAGTGTAGTTGTAACTGTACAACGTGATTATTACGGTATCACTCATATGTGAGTGCTGCTTGGGGACAAAAGCTATTTCAGTAGAAGCTCCACCCAGATCGAGAGTTCCTGTGGTCTTCACGGTAAAGTTTCTTTCCAGGTGTATCCAAGTACGTCTCTGGCAAAGGATGTGTATTAAACAATTAAAGTGCTGAGATGAACATTGACAAACAGAACGACTTACATCTACATAACCCTTCCATGCAGCAAAATGCCCCATGGGTCTTCACAGGGGCATTATCAAACAAACTGAGCCATCTAAACAGATCTTAGAGTAAATGATAAAAAGGTTGATTCAAGAGGTAGGACTTAAGGTGCTTCTGAAAGATGGAAGAGGCAGACACACAGATATTGGGGGACGAATTGCAGAGATTTGGACTTGAACTACTGAAGCCGCAGCCACTATTGTTGAAGAGATAGAAATTGTGGATGCTCAAGAGGCCAGAATTGGAGACAACACACAGATATTGGAGGAATGGAAGAGTTTGTAGAGATAGAGCTGGCAAAGCTCACTTGCAAATTGTTCTCATCAATCTGTAGTATGTGGGTATCTCTGGGTCAGAAGGCTATCGGTTCAAGTCCCACTCAGGAGTACACATACCAAGCTGACTCTCCCTGTGCAGAGTGGCACAATGACTCAGTGGTTAGCACTGCTGCCACACAACACCAGGGACCCAGGTTTGATTCAACCCTCAGGTGACTTCTTCCTGTGGAGTTTGCATGTTCGTGTGTCTGTGTAGGTTTTCTCTGGGTGGTCTGGTTTCTTCCCACAGTCCAAAGATATGTAGGTTAGGTGGATTGGCCATGCTAAATTGCCCATAGTGTCTAGGGGTGTGCAGGCTAGATTGATTAGCCGAGGGAAATACAGGATTACAGGGACAGCTGGGTCTGGGTGTGCTGCTCTTCAGAGGAGAAAATGAGGTCTGCAGATGCTGGAGATCAGAGCTGAAAATGTGTTGCTGGAAAAGCGCAGCAGGTCAGGCAGCATCCAGGGAACAGGAGAATTGACATTTCGGGCATAAGCCCTTCTTCAGGAATGAGGAAAGTTTGTCCAGCAGGCTAAGATAAAAGGTAGGGAGGAGGGACTTGGGGGAAGGGCGTCGGAAATGCGATAGGTGGAAAGAGGTCAAGGTGAGGGTGATAGGTCAGACTGGGGTGGGGGCGGAGAGGTCAGGAAGAAGATTGCAGGTTAGGAAGGTGGTGCTGAGTTCGATGGATTTGACTGAGACAAGGTGGGGGGAGGGGAAATGAGGAAACTGGTGAAATCCGAGTTCATCCCTTGTGGTTGGAGGGTTCCTAGGCGGAAGATGAGGCGCTCTTCCTCCAACCATCGTGTTGAGTGTCAGTGCGGACCTGATCCACACTGTAGAGTACTGAAAAATGGTTACAATGTTCTAGGTGCTATCTTCAATGATCAGATGTTAAGCAGAGGTCCTGGTTGCCCTCTCTAATACATGTAAAAAATCCAATGGTACCATTTTGATGAAGAGCAAGTCAATTCTCCTTTGTATCCAAATCAATATTTATTCCTCAACCATCATCATTAAAACAGCTTATCTGGTCATTAACGTAGTACTTCTTGTGAGACTTTTCTGTGATCAGATTGACTGATACTCTTCTTACTTTACAATAGTGATCACATCTTAGAAGGGCTGCATTGTCTGTGAAAGGATCTGGCAGATAAGGAGGTGGTGAAAGGTGCTATAAAAATGCAAGCTCTTGTCCAATGGAATGCCTTGTCTCACACCATTTGGAATGAGTTCTGAGAAAGGTACATAAGAACTAGAAGCAGGAATAGGCCATCTGGCCCTTCAAGCCTGCTCCACCATTCGATAAGATTATGGCTGATCTTTTCATGGCCTCAGCTCCACTCACCCACACTCTCACCGTAACTCTTAAATTCCTTTATTGTTCAAAAAATAATCTATCTTAGCTTTAAAAACATTTACTGAAGTCGCATCAACTACTTCGCTGGGCAGGGAATTCCACAGATTCACAACCCTCTGGGTGAAGAAGTTCCTTCTTGATTCAGTCCTAAGTCTGGTCCTCCTAATTTTGAGGCTATGCCCTCTTGTCCTAGTTTCACCTGCTAGTGGAAACATCCTCTCTACGTCTATTTTATCTATTCTCTTCATAATTTTATATGTTTCTATAAGATCCCTCTTCATTCTTCAAAATTGCAATGAATATAATCCCAGTCTACTCAGTGTCTCCTCATAAGCCAACCCCCTCAACTCCAGAATCAACCCAGTGAACCTCCTCTACACCCCTTCTCATGCCATGATGTGGAGGTGCTAGTGTTGGACTGGGGTGGACAAAGTTAAAAATCACACAACACCAGGTTATAGTCCAGCAGGTTTATTTGGAAGTACTAGCTTTCAGAGCTTTCAGGCCTACTTGCAAATTTGCATTTGCATTTGCAGAATTGCAATTGAAGATACATTCTATTTTTGCTCAAAAAGCACGTAACCTGCAGGCAGTCGATCCACATAACAGTTTATAAATTCCTACTTTGGAAATAGAACCAGTCTGACTCAAGCTTGGGATAGAGACAGACTCTAACCTCACACCTTTAATACATTATCTGAGCTGAAATGTTACCTTTTTTTATAAAACGGTAAATAATCTTTAGAATGTGATTTAAAAGAAGTTCTGAGATTGACATATTAATGAACCAAAACCTGCAACCCATTCTAAAAGATGAATGACTTAACAGCAATCTAGGTTTGTTCAATATATCATTTTAATTGCATGACACTGTGATCTTTTGCTATAAATTCAGTGTCTTCTGATCCTGCCCCACTGGTTACCTGATGAAGGATCATTGCTCTGAAAGCTAGTACTTCCAAATGAAATTGTTGGACTATAACCTGCTGTTGTGTGAGTGCCAGCACATCCTTTCTTAAGTAAGGAGACCCAAAACTGTATGCAGTACTTTAGGTGTGGCCTCACCAATACCCTATGCAGCTGCAACATAATCTCCCTGCCTTTAAACTCAATCCCTTTAGCAATAAAGGAGAACATTTAATTTGCATTCCTAATTACCTGTTATACCTGCAGGTAGTCATGGGTAGCTGTGCTTCAGTCTGCTGGTGGCTGTCAGAGTCTACGGGACAGAAGGAGAGCAAAGCAGCAAACATGGTGAAACGATTCACCCAAAGCATGCTGAGCTTCGAGAATGTAAGTTTGACAAACCTGCTGCAAATTGTCCAGTAAATAATTTGCTGTGATCCACCCGTAAACGCCTTCCTCCTTCCCTGAGAGAATGTGGGCACCTTTGAAATCAAATGGTGAAGAACGGAGGAAATTTTCAATCTCTGTGAGGATCGTGGCTGCAGCTCTTTGGTTCTCCAGCCTAGTTCCGCCAGTTGGAAGAATTAGAGACAGACTTAGTGAGATGCACATTTCTTTATTAGGTATAAAGGTTGTTTTTACCTCAGCTATTTAGTAGACTCATGGAGTGCATAGAAAAGCCATTTGTGTCCATTCTGGCTTCATGGATGATCTGTCCAATTAGTTCTTCCTTCATTAGCTCTTTCCCCAAGCCCTTCAAATTTCTCCTTTGCAAGTATTTATCCAATTCCCCTTTTCAAAGTTACAATTGCTTCTGTTTTTTTTCAGACAGTGTTCCAGATAAAGAGATTGCTGGAATGGGAATGGCATGGTGGCTCAGAGGTTGATACTGCAGCCTCACAACACCAGGGAACTGGGTTTGGTTCCTGCTTTGGGTGATATCAGTCTTGATGGATTAGTCATGGGAAATGCAGGTGGGACGGGGGCGGGGGGGGGGGGGGGGGGGGTGGGGGTGGAAGGTGGTGCCTGACTAGAATGCTCTCTTTAGAGAGTCAGCATGGATTCAATGGGCTGAATGGCATATTTCCATGCTAATAAGATTCTATTATTCCAGGAAAAGGATGAACCCATAGAAGGATTTAAAAAACAGGCAGAAAATTTTAAGATCAAGGGTTGCCAAATAAATGTTATTGATCTCCAACAAACGGTGGGGGGGATGGCAAAGACCAGAAACACAGCTAGAATTTCCATAGTACTCAGAGCTTTGAATTTGAACTCTTCTCAGGCTTATTTGTCCAGTAATAAGCACACCATTACAGCCATTCTCCAAAGCAGGACTGGGAACCTTCTTAGAATCTCTTCAAAATGATCCAATTCCTTCAGAGAAAGCTGAGTTCCCAGCCTCTCATTTTTGGTAAAGATCCAGAGTTGGGCCAAGGATGTCTCTGAGGATATCATTGTTCAGCCCAACGCACATATGGCTTATCTTTGAAAGAGTATCCAATCCTACTTCCCACCTAATCTTCCAGAAATTTCTGTCCATTTCTGAGGTTCCAGGAACTTTGTTTTGGGTTATGAAACATCTGGTATAGATCAAACAGAGTACTGTAGTTACAGCACAGAACGAGGCCTTTTGGCCCACTGTATCTGTGCTGGTTCTCGGCAAGAGCAGCTTGACAACTGTCATGCCCTTGGCTTCTTCTCATAGCCTTGCAAATCTTTTCTCTTTCAACAGTATGTTTGTTTTGATTACTATGGGTGACCAGTCCTCTGGAATGTGACATTATTTAAATAAATTAATAAATAACCATATAATCTTACTGGAGTAGTCGCATTCCAGCAGTAGCACCAAAGTAGACTGGTGTAGAATTATGCCTTTCTGCTGGGATTTTTTCTATTGTTCTGTTGAGGCACCATTCCATTGAGTGAGCTGCTTGTACAGGTTCCTTGTCATAGCTAGAAATATCAGGTCCTGTGGAGAATCACATAAATTGGGTCAGCCTTAAAAAAAATGATCAGGACAGAAATTGCCTTTGCACAGCCAATGAACGACTTTCAAAACATAATCACGTTTCCTACTGTAGGAAATGCTGGAAATACTCAACAGATCAGGCAGCATCTATGAAGAGAGAAACAGGGTTAATGTTTCAGGCTTGTGACCTTTAATCAGAACTGGAATGAGTTTAGAGATTCAAGATGTTTAAAATTAGCACAAAGTGAAATGGGAAGCAAGCTAAGAAAGGAAGGTATTTGATAGGGTGGAAAGCGGGAAAGGTGACAAAAGGATTGACAGTGCAAGGAAATTAGTATAAACATTGGGATAAATATTGGCCAGGGCACTAGGAGAAATCCCATGTTCATTTTCAAAGTAGTACCAAAACAGGACTTGTGCCTAGCCACCAGGCCATTGGCCATGGTGGAGCACTTAACAAGAAGGCCTGTAAAGATGGACACTTTTTCTTTATTTCTTCATTTTTCTGCTTTGGTTTATATTTCTGTGTTTAAAGTTGCCGCCAGAGAGTGGCGACACTATACAACACTTCTCACTGTATTTTGTAACTAAATACATGTGACAATCAAATAAATCAAATCAAAATAGAGGGATCATTTACGAATACCTAGAGGGTAGATGGGGATCTGACTTAACGTTTCATTGGAAAGTTGACATTTCTGACAGCACAACATCCTGTCAGCCTGGACTTTGTGGCCAAGTCTTTGAAGTTAGAATTGAACCCATAATACTTTGCTTAGAGGTGAGAGTATGAACCAAAAGAAGCAGCTGTTTTTCCACCAATGAGTTTTTACAGGTGCGCTTTACATGGGGAGGTGTTGGCCTGGGAATATTATTGCTGGACTGTTAATGTTTAGGCATGGGTAATGTTCTGGGGACCTTTGAATTCTGCTACGGCAGATAGTGGAATTTGAATTCAATAAAATTCTAGAATTATGAGTCTTATGATGATCATGAATCCATTGTTGATTATTGCAAAACCCCAACTGGTTCTCTAATGTCCTTTAACGAAAGAAACTGCCATTGTTTTCTGGTCTGGCTGACGTGTGACTCCAGGCCGACAGCAATGTTGACTTTTAACTTCCCTGTGGGCAATTAGAGATGGGCAATAAATGTTGGCCTGGACAGTGACACCCTCAACACATGAATAAGTTAAAAAAAATCTCAGTATTGAATAATCCAGAGGTTGATCAGTATCCTTTTAAACAATGCATTTTTTTCTTTTTACTACATTATTCTACCACTTTTCCAGAAGGGGCAGGGAGGCACCATGTTGACTAAATGCTACAAGTTCTAAATTGTATGCAGGGACAGATTATTTTTGCTCATGTTCATTGATTCTTGATGAGGTAGGACATATTGAGAGCCATTATCAAAGCAAATGGGATCTGTCTTTATAAACAGAGGAACTGAGTTCTTTTATTCATTTATATGATGTGGGCATTGCTGGCTTGGCCAGGATTTATTGCCCATTGCAAGTTCTTCTAGAGAAGGTGGTGGTGAGCTGCCTTCTTGAACCGCTGTAGTCCATTTGCAGTAAGTAGACTCAAAATGTCCTTAGGGAGGGAATTCCAGGATTATGACCCAGTGACATTAAAGGAACAGTGATATATTTCCAAGACAGGGTGGCAAGTGGCTTGGAGGGGAACTTGGAGATGGTGTTCCCATGTATGTGCTGTCTTTGTCTTTTTAGATGAAAGGGGTCATAGGTTTGGAAGGTGCTGTCTGAGGATGTTTGGTGAATTTCTGCAGTGCATCTTGTAGATACTGCTGCTACTGAACATCGGTTGTTTACTGATTGAATGTTTGTGAATGTGGTGCCAGACAAGTGGGCTGCTTTGTCCTGGATGGTGTCAAGCTTCTTGGGTGTTGTTGGAGCTGTAATGCATCCAGGCAGATGGAGAGTATTCTATCATACTCCTGACCTGTGCCTTGTACATGATGGAAAGGCTTTGGGAGTCAGGAAGTGTGTTACTCACTGCAGTATTCTGAAAATCTGATTGCATTTGTAGACACTATTATATGGCAAGTCCAGTTGAGTTTCTAGTCAATGGTAATCCCAAGGATGTTAATAGTGGGGGATTCAATGATGATAACACCATTGAAAATCAAGGAGTGGTGGTTAAAAAGTCTCTTATTGGAGATGACATTTGTGTGGCATGAATGTTACTTGCTACTTGTCAGCCGAAGTCTGGATAATTTTCTGGTCTTGTTACATTTGAACATGGACCGCTTCAGTATCTGAGGAATCGCGAATGCTGCTGAACATTGGGCAATCATCGACGAACATCCCCACTTCCAATCTTATAAGGAAGGGAAGGTCGTTGATGAAGCATTTGAAGGTGATTGGGCCCAGGACATTACCCCTGAGGAACTCCTGCAGAGATGTCCTGGAGCTGATTTGACTGACCTACAACAACCACAACCATATTCCTATATGTCAGATATGACTCCAACTAGTAGAGAATTTAGGGTGAGAGATGCAGGGAAGGTGTAAGGGACTGATTGGGACCAATCAGTCCCTTACACCTGCCCAACCGAACTCATCTCGGCATACCTCGACACGGTCCTGTCCCCATTAGTCCAAGAACTCTCCACCTACGTTCGTGACACCACCCACGCCCTCCACCTCCTCCAGGATTTCCGCTTCCCCGGTCCCCAACGCCTCATCTTCACCATGGACATCCAGTCCCTGTACACCTCCATCCCCCATCACGAAGGATTCAAAGCACTCCGCTTCTTCCTTTCCCGCCGTACCACCCAGTACCCTTCCACCGACACCCTCCTTCGACTGACCGAACTGGTCCTCACCCTGAACAACTTTTCTTTCCAATCCTCCCACTTTCTCCAAACAAAAGGAGTAGCCATGGGCACCCGCATGGGCCCCAGCTATGCCTGCCTCTTCGTAGGGTATGTGGAACAATCCATCTTCCGCAACTACACTGGCCCCACCCCCCATCTTTTCCTTCGCTACATTGATGACTGTATCGGCGCTACCTCGTGCTCCCACGAGGAGGTTGAACAGTTCATCCACTACACTAACACCTTCCACCCCAACCTCAAATTCACCTGGACAGTCTCGGACTCCTCCCTCCCCTTCCTAGACCTTTCTGTTTCTATCTCAGGCGACCGAATCAACACGGACATCTACTACAAACCAACCGACTCCCACAGCTACCTGGACTACACCTACTCCCATCCTGCCCCCTGTAAAAACGCCATCCCATTCTCCCAATTCCTTCGTCTCCGCCGCATCTGCTCCCAGGAGGACCAGTTCAAAATACGTACAACACAGATGGCCTCCTTCTTCAAGGACCGCAATTTCCCCCCCGACGTGGTCGACGGTGCCCTCCACCGCATCTCCTCCACTTCCCGCTCCTCCGCCCTTGAGCCCCGCCCCTCCAACCGCCACCAGGACAGAACCCCACTGGTCCTCACCTACCACCCCACCAATCTCCATGTCCAGCGCATCATCCGCCGTCACTTCCGCCACCTCCAAACAGACCCCAGCACCAAGGATATATTTCCCTCCCCTCTCCTATCAGCTTTCCGTAGAGACCACTCCCTCCGCGACTCCCTTGTCAGATCCACACCCCCCACCAACCCAACCTCCACTCCCGGCACCTTCCCTTGCAACCGCAGGAGGTGCAACACTTGCGCCCACACCTCCCCCCTCACTTCTCTCCAAGGCCCCAAAGGAAACTTCCATATCCGCCACAGATTCACCTGCACCTCCACCCACATCATCTACTGCATCCGCTGCAGCCGGTGTGGCCTCCTCTATATTGGGGAGACAGGCCGCCTACTTGCGGAGCGATTCAGAGAGCACCTCTGGGCCACCCGGACGAACCAACCCAACCACCCTGTAGCACAGCATTTCAACTCCCCCTCCCACTCCACCGAGGATATGCAGGTCATTGGACTCATCCACCGCCAAACCACAACAACTCGACGGTCAGAGGAGGAGCGTCTTATCTTCCGACTGGGAACCCTCCAACCGCAGGGGATGAACTTGGACTTCACCAGTTTCTTCATCCCCCCTCCCCCCACCTTGTCTCAGCCGGATCCCTCCAGCCCGGCACCGCCTTCCTGACCTGCAGTCTTCTTCTTGACCTCTCCGCCTCCATCCTACTCCGACCTATCACCCTCACCTTGACCTCTTTCCACCTATCACATTTCCAACGCCCCTCCTCCAAGTCCCTCCTCCCTACCTTTTATCTTCTCCTGCTGAACACTCTCTGCTCATTCCTGAAGAAGGGCCTGTGCCCGAAACGTCGAATCTCCTGTTCCCTGGATGCTGCCTGACCTGCTGTGCTGTTCCAGCAATAAAGTTTCAACACTGATTGGGACCAAATTAGTTTCCTTCTGTGCTATAATGACTATGTGATTGTAGAATTGATGTTAGTAAAATTATCTTGCTAATTAACGTACAATACATTTCAAATGAATTTCAGCTCTATACCTTTGACATGGCAGAGGTGAAACTCACTGACTACGCCAGTGTTATTCTCCTTTTCTGCTGGCCATCTGTAAACATAAAGAGTCGTACGGGAGGCTCCGGCATCAAAGACAATCCCATACTGGAAAAATATAGATTAGTCATAGTTAAATACAGTTAGACTACAGTAAGATACAGTTATGCTGTGGTTTATTACTGGAAGAAAGAAATCTAGTTGCACTGTTCCATGGATTTACCAGCCAATCTTCAGGTGGTATGGGAAATGGGTGGAGCTCTCCAAGTAGGATTAGTAATGCTCCAGAATTTTCCTGGAGTCTCCAGCAAGTAAAGATTAATTGCTGTAGGGAGCAAAAACCTCAGAGAGAAAAAAAAAATCACAAGCAAACCTGAAATATTGTGTTTTGAAAAAATATATTTTCACTATTCAGTTCATCTGTTGTGAAATCTATTGGGGATTAAAGAACAAACTGACATTTGTATTGCATTTTTCACAGTCTCAGGGTCTCCCAGAGTGCGAGATGCCAATGAAATATTTTTCAAGTGCAGTCACTGTTGTACTGTAGGAATTGTGGCAGCCAGTTTGCTCCCTGAATAGCAATGTGTTTCTGTGATGTTGAATAATATTGGCCAAGATACTAGGAGGGAGCTGGGATCTAGATCAGCCAAGATCTTATTGAACAGCAATACGGGCTGGAAGGGCCAAGTGGTCTATACTTTTTCATATTTTTGTATCTTTTACAGTCACTTAAGAGGCCAGATGAGTGACACAGGATTCAACATCTTAGAAATTCAGAGAAAAAGGGCTGTTGGTTTGAGAGTCAAGAATCATCCAATCACATACAAATAAATCTACAGAGGAAACGCGATTATCCGAATACCAATTATCCGAAAATCGGATTATCCGAAGGAGAGCTCGAGGTCCCGATAGAAACATTACATCAAAAACGTGTTTCCAGCAGTGATCGCGTCTTTTATTTACAATGATTAAACAGGCACTGCCTCCAAATGACTGACCTCCCGCCCTCTCTCTGTCCCCACACTTTCCCTGGAGTTCTATAGAGGAGTGTACCTGAACACCTCCCCCCCCCCCCGGCACTTCCCAGGAATAATCTCTCCAACATTGTCCTGTACAGGGCAAACATGGAACCTGTCAAAAATTTGAAGTAAAAAGTTGTGTGCGTGTGCGCGCTATTTGGAGACTTATCCCACAGAGGCAGCAACAGCAGTAGTCTTGTTGTTGATGTGCAGTTGGATGCCCCAGAGAGGGGCTGGGGGTGGATGGGGGTGGCCATGGGCTCGCGTGCTTTGTTCTGGGGGTGGGAGGTGGGGTTGGACCAGGTTGGGGGGGACGGGTTTGGACTGGGTTAGGGGGCGGGGACCGGGGTTGGACGGGGTTGGGGGAGGCAGGGTTGGACCGGGTTGGGGGGGCGGGGTCTCCCGCGCTGTGTGCTGCTGCAGTCTCCTGAATAGGGAGCTGACTTTAAAACTCCGAGCTCCAGAGGAATGGCATTTAATTGATTTTCCAAATAATCAATTATCCGAACAAAACAGTGCCCGCTCATCTCATTCGGATAATCAAGTTTCCACTGTATTTGCTTCCAGACTAGATGTGGGTAGGTGGGTACTGGCTAGGACAAATCAAGTGATTGTTATCAGGGAGCTTCAGGGTTAGCAGACAAAATGGTCTTACACTGACACCTACTGAAACATTTCAAACCACTCTGGGAAATCTGGCTCCCCATCAATCCCAGAGAGCTTTGCCGACCACTACAATGAGTGAAGGACCTTATATCCGACAGGAAGAGCAATTTTTTTCATCTGCTGAAGCAATGAGATTGTCACCACGATGATCACACTGCTGAATAGCACAATGATAGCCACTACGAGTGGTCTCTCCAGCCCCATCGAGCAACCTCCCTGCAAAAAGACACAGAAACAAGATGAGCAGGGTATCCTTCAGCAGGTTACGCATTAGTTTCATTACAAATAAGATGAGGTAGCACATTTTGATAGCCAAAAACAGTAAAGGAGACCGTATACTACTTGGAAAATAATAGAGGAGCAGGTTGAGTGGAGTTGCAGGTAGATGGGATAGTGAAGAAGGCATTTGGTATGTTTTCCTTTATTGGTCAGAGCATTGAGTATAGGAGTTGGGAGGTCATGTTGCAGCTGTACAGGAGATTGGTTAGGCCACTTTTGGAATATTGCGTGCAATTCTGGTCTCTCTCCTATCGGAAGGATGTTATGAAAATTGAAAGGGTTCAGAAAAGATTTACAAGGATGGAGGATCTGAGCTATAGGGAGAGGCTGAATAGGCTGTGGCTGTTTTCCCTGGAGTGTTGGAGGCTGAGGGATGACCTTATAGAGGTTTATAAAATCATGAGGGGCATGAATAGGATAAATAGACAAGGTCTTTCTCGGGTGGAGGAGTCCAGAACTAGAGGGCATAGGTTTAGGGTGAGAGGAGAAAGATATTAAAGAGACCTAATGGGCAACAGTTTCACATAGAGGGTGGTGTGTGCCTGGAATGAGCTGCCAGAAGAAGTGTTGGATGCTGGGACAAATACAACATTAAAAAGACACTTGGATGGATATATGAATAGGAAGGGTTTAGAGGGATATGGGCCAAGTGCTGGCAAATGTGACTAGATTAATTTAGGATATCTGGTAGGCATGGACAATTTGGGCTGAAGGGTCTGTTTCCATGCTGTGCATCTCTCAGACTCTATGACTCTATCCAAAGATTTGGATGCACAAATCACTAAAAGTAGTGACGTGAGTTAGTAGGGCCCTTAATAAGGCAAACTAAAGCCCTGAGATTCATTTAATTCCAAGGTTTGCATAATGATTTGTGGCTCGGGTGCTGGTTGCCATGGTTGTGTTTGCTGAGTTGGGAAGTTGATTTGCAGACATTTCATTCCCTCTCTAGGTGACATCTTCAGTGCTGTGGAGCTCCTCTAAAACCCTGCTGCACGGTATCTTCTGGACCTTATTTGGTTCCGTTCCTGCTGCTTCCAGTTGCTGGTTCCAGTCATTCGTTGCAGTGGTCGTTATATTAGGTCTAGGTCTATGTGTTTGTTGGTGGAGTCCATGGATGAGTGCCATGCTTCTAGAAATTCTCTGGCTGTCATCTGTTTAGCTTGTCCTATTATTGTTGTGTTGTCCCAGTTGAATTTGTGATCCTTGTCATCTGTGTGTATGGCTACTAGGGACAGTTGGTCATGGCATTTAATGGCTAGTTGGTGTTCTTGGATGCGGATTGCTAGTTGTCTGCCTGTTTGTCCGATATAGTGTTTTGTGCAGTCTTTGCATGGAATCTTGTTAATTACTTTGGTCTTGCACATGCTGGGCATAGGGACTTCCTAGCTGCACTAGTATGCTCAGAACTGACAGACTAACTAAAAAGACACAGTCAGGCAAACCATTGTACTCTTACTAACAAAGGAAAGAACAAAAAGAACAAGAATATAATTATAGTACCAGCAGATAAAGACAGATAAAGACAAGACTGAAAACATTCAAAAAGTGGAGAAACTACTTGCAGATACTGCCAACTACCTGCAGAGGGAGTCTGACCCCCACATCAGCTAACCAGTGGAATAAATAACAGACCACGGAACCTACAATAAACAGACTGATAACCAAGACAGACCTACAAAAGATGAAGCCAGAAGGCAACAACACCTCAAGACTTTGCGGATTACCTAAGGGACACAAACCAGGCTTACCACTTAGACCTACCGTGACACTTCCAGGAACACCATCACATAAACTGGCAAAAGAACTTCAACAAAAACTGAAACATCTTATCAGCGGATCCAAGCACTCCATAGAATTATCATAGGAATTCCTAGACAACATTAAGAACATAAATGTAGACAAGGACAAAGCGATGGTCTCATTTGATGTAATGGCACTATTTACCTCAATCGACAAAACCCTAGCCAGAGAGGCAATAGCCAATCTCCTGGTCAAACGGAACAGACAACACGATGGGAACCTATCAACAAGGACTGCATACTCAAACTGCTAGACCTGAGCTTGATGACACATTTCACATTCAATAGCCAAATATATAAACAGATCAATGGGACACCAATGGGCTAACCCATCTCTGGACTCACAGCAGAAGCAGTGATACTAAGATTGAAACAAACAGCCTTCCCACAAATCTGACCCATCCTCTAGATCAGATACGTGGACAACACTTTTGTAATTATTAAGAGAACAGAGATCGAGAGAACACACCAAATTATCAACACCATGCTCACAGGGATCAAATTTATGAGAGAGGAGGAAACTAACAACTAACTCTCCATTCCTGGATGTGATGGTAGAAAGAACACAGAACGGTGAGAGCACAATGAAAGTGTTATAGAAAAAACCACACATATGGACCAGATCCAACAACAGCAACCGCCCAAACACACAAGAGAAGCTGCATTAGGACACTTCAAAAGGGCTACAATACACTGCAGCACTCCTGACTTGTGAAGCGAAGAAGATCACTGCTACAAAGTCTTGCCAAGAATGGATATCCCCGGAACATTACCCGTAGATGCCCAGGAGACAAACAATGTGACGAGTACATGCCATGACCCAACACTCTAGCCACGCTATCTTATATAAAAAAGTCTTAGAGCTAACTGCCAGATTTCTCCGACCACTCGGATTCATGATAGCCCATAAACAACTCATCAGAACAAAAGATCCATCATATGCAAGACCAACGTAACTGACAAGATTCCATGCAAAGACTGCACAAAACACTATTGCCATGAGACAGAGATTAACCCATCTGTTAATTAAACCAAACACACAGAAAAGCTCACCTTGCCTCATAATCTGTTAAAATGAGTGGCAGTGAACTCCCAAATTCCACTATTTAAAGAAAATAATATCAATTTATTTTCTTAACTCTAAGAGTGAATATTAAACAACAACCATTCATAATTCTAAGCCCCCCTTTCTCTTAACTGCTTATTATCTGCTCCCAACTCTATAACAATATATTGTTCCAATAAGACACTTATAAAAATTAGATCAACTTAATTTAAAAACCACACAGCCACTGTCATCTTCTGTGACTTCACTCCTCCGGTTACTGAATTCTCTGGACCATCTTCTTTCTTTTTACTGCGAGTATGTTTTATATGAAAAGGTACCTTTGATAGAGAGTGTTTCCTAATTTCTTGGATATGTCTCAATGGCAGTTGCTCTCTGACCAATTTTCAAAATGCCAACATTTTTGTACCCTCAACACTAGATTATCTCACTGGTTCGATGTTGGCAAAACGATAAATTTGAACTTGATTGGGTTTTAGTATCCTGGGGCATAATTTAAACTGATTGGTTAAATTTGAATTGTTGTCACAACAGCAACCAAAACTCAGGTATCCATGTCCCAGCCAAATGTTACATATTTTCAATTTTTCAGTACACCCTGGGACTACCATCTAGTCATATACATAGGTGCTTGTAAGCTCTCAGTTCAGAACAGCATTCACACTCTCTAAGTTATAGTACATGCCTTCAACTTCATAACACTTCCCCCCCTTAAGAAAAAAAAAGAACGATCAAAAGAGAGATGTCTTCTTTTTTTCTAATTCTTAATCCCATTACAATGAAATACACAGGTCATTAATCTAAGTTATACTTTTCATATTAATTTCTGCACACATATATATAACATTGGGATCTGACCAATTTTATCTGTACATTTTCCTTTAAATCCACCACAACCATCTGCTATCACATTTTTATGACCATCAACGTGTATAATTTGTAAATTAATAGTCTGTAACATAACACTCCAACAAAATAGTCTCATGTTTTTGTCTTTAAATCGTTCCAAGAATGCAAGAGGATTGTGGGCCATGTACACAACTGTCTCTGACACATTGTTTGTCACATAAACATTAAAATGCTGTAAGGCCAGTACCATACTCAATAATTCCTTTTCAATGGTAGAGTATTTTCTCTGGTGGGTTTTGAGTTTCTTTGAAAAGTTGCCAATTGGCCATTCAATTCCATCATCATCAGCTTCTTATAGCAGTACAGCTCCAGTTCCTATACTGCTCGCATTGATTGCAACTTTGAAGGGTTTCAGAAACATTGGTGTAGCTAAAACTGGTGTGGTGGTTAATACTGCTTTCAAATTGTCAAATGCCTCCTGGCATTGTTCTGTCACTGAAATTTTACATTCTTCTTTAGTAAATCTGTTAATGGTGCCACCACGCTGCTGAAGTTTTTAACAAACTTCTGGTAGAGTCTTCTTAGTCCCAAAGATCAAAGGACCTTTTTCTTCAAGGATCATTGTGGAAATTCCTTGATGGCCTTAATCTTGGAGTTCCTTCGGTTCAACCTTCCATGACCGATGTTATGTCCCAAGAACGTCACCTCTGTCTTTGTGAATTCTGTTTTCTTTAATTTTATTACCAGTTTAGCTTCACATAATCTTTCAAAGAGCTCTGCCAACTGTACCATGTGACCTTTTCAAGATTCACTAAAGATCACCACATCATCCAGATAAACTGCACGATTTGTTAATCCAGCCACAACTCTGTTCATGAGTCTTTGAAATGTGGCTCTTGCATTCTTCATTCCAAAGGGCATCACTTTGAATTGATATAGCCTATTTGGGTTTACAAATGCAGAAACTTATTTTGCTTTCTCTGGTAAAGGTATGTGCTAATAACCATGCTGCAAGTCCAACTTTGTGATGTAAGTGGCTTGACCAACTTTCTCTATACAGTCCTCCAATCTTGATATTGGACAGGTGTCCAATTTTGTTACGAATAGCCTCTGATAGTCCGCGCAAAGTCATTGAGTCCTGTCAAAATTTGTGAACTAACACGACCGGTTGACTCCACTCACTCTGACTTGGTTCAATGATACCTTCGTTGAGCATCACATCCACTTTCTTCTGGACCTGTGTGGCTTTGAGAGGATTAAGTCTGTGCAGGTGTTGTTTTATTGGAACATCATTCCCTACTTCCACCTCATGCACAATAGCATTAGTCCTCCCCATTGTATTCCTGCATATGTCCTCATACTGCTGCAACAAACCTTTCAACCGGTTTAGTTGCTCCTGAGACAGATAGTTGACTAAACCACCCTACTCCTCAAAGACTTCCTCATTATTTAACATTTTTTGAGGCCCATCAATCTCCATGACATCTGGATTGATTCCTCATTCTGCGGGGCACTAACTAATACCTGTTTCTCTCAGTCCCTGTCTCTATCTTTTGGAATATTGTGTGCAATTCTGGTCTCCTTCCTATTGGAAGGATGTTGTGAAACTTGAAAGGGTTCAGAAAAGATTTACAAAGATGGTCCCAGGGTTGGAGGATTTGAGCTACAGAGAGAGGCTGAATAGGCTGGGGCTGTTTTCCCTGGAGCGTCGGAGGCTGAGGGCTGACCTTATAGAGGTTTATAAGATCATGAGGGGCATGAATAGGATAAATAGACAAGGTCTTTTCTCTGAGGTGGGAGAGTCCAGAGCTAGAGGGCATAGGTTTAGGGTGAGAGGGGAAAGATATTAAAGCGACCTAATGAGCAACTTTTTCAAGCAGAGGGTGCTGCGTGTATGGAATGAGCTGCCAGAGGAAGTAGTGGAGGCTGGTACACTTGCAGCATTTAAAAAGGCATCTGGATGGGTATGTGAATAGGAAGAGTTTAGGGGCATATGGGCCAAGTGCTGGCAAATGGGACTAGATTAGGTTAGGATACTGGTCGTCATGGATGAGTTGGACCAAAGGGTCTGTTTCCATGCTGTACGTCACTATAACTATGACCCTATTATAGTAAGGTTTCAACATATTCACATGACATACCTGATACAGTTTTTTTTCTATCCAGCCTCTTTACCAGATAGTTTACCTGAATCAACGTTTTCTCAATTTGATAGGCACCACTAAACCTAGTTTTGAAGGCATATCCTACCACTGGTAACAATGCTAATACGTCATTCCCACAGGAAAATATCCGAATTGTAGAGTTTTTATCTGCCTCCTGCTTCATTCTATGCTGTGCCCTCTTCAGTTGCTGTTTTGCTAACAAACCTTCCTGATTTAATCTCTCTGTTTCATACTATTCTGTGTCCTCTTCAGTTGCTGTTTTGCTAACTCATCTACCTGATTTAATCTCTCCCTCACCTCAGATTCATAATCCAAGTGAGACCTCCGACTTCCATCCAACAATTTTTCTTTAATTAATTTCAAAAGCCCTCTCACGTCATGTATGAATATTAACTTAAGGGAGTACAGTAAATAGTCAATTCATTCGGAGCCTCTCTAGTGGTAAACAATATGAATAGGATACTTTTATCCCAATCACTTGGGTGATCTTTAAGATAATAACACTCAGGAATACAATCTGACTCCTTTTCTGAGTATGCATCAATATATATATCTTTTATTGTTTTATCTTTCTGTTGTAAGTCCATTAGCCTTTCAGGACTAAACCCTTCTGCTTGACCCTCTTCCTGTTCAGGTTTTTCCTGCACCATTACATCAGACAAGGTGTCAGCTAACTGAACCTCAACTCCTTGGTCTTTTTAGTTTTTGCTTCTTGTTGTCACTTATGACAGCAGGATTCTGTTACTACACAGCCTGGAAAAATTCCAGGGTATTTTTCTTTTAACTCCTCCATTCCCTGGTCTTCCTATGGCTTCTCCGTAACAAGGGCCATCACTCCTACTTTGGATTGTGCTAAATCGTTCTTAAGAACAAACTGTATTCCTGGAACTGACACTCTGTCAACTGCTCCCACTGTTACTTCCCCAGTCTGGATTGGGCTCTCCAACCTGACCTTTAACAGGAGAAGAACACTAAATTTCTGTCCATCTATTCCACGAATTACCACTGATTTGGGTTACATGTCAGAAAGAGTGCAAATATGTTCATCTCTTACTATTAGAGACTGTTTAGCTCCTGTATCTCTTAAAATTGTAACTTTTTTCCCTTCTCTCCCTGTACTTCCTGAGTAAACTTTACCCACGGAGGCAAAGTCTTTATAGAAATCAGGCACTAACTTAATACCCAGCCTCAGCCTAGGTTGTGCACTCTCCTGCAGCTTCTCTACTTTTCTCGGGGTTTCCTTTACTACTTTAACTAATGCCACTGGCTTGGCTTCTTTTACCATACCTTTTCCCACAGTGCCTTTCTTCAATGACCAGGGATCTTATGTGTTCCACCTTCTGGCAGTGAAAAGGCCTTTATCCAGTGCCTCTCCATAACCACCGGCACTGTAATTTTCTGTGTCCCATTCCATTATGGTGAAAACACCTGAGGCCTTTCACCTCCTTTCCATCCTCTTGGGCTTATTTTTCATCTATGGTAAACTATTGCCAGTGTGATCCACTATTTGATTTGTAGTGAAGGATCACCCCTTCTCCCGATTTCTATCCCTCACAGGATGAAATTCCTGTCGGAAGCTAAACTTTGCCTTAGGCACCAATGATTTTCATCTGCCATCTCTGCTGCTCTTTTCACTTCTTGAACTTTCTGTTCATAGAGAAGAATTCTTATAATCCCTGGAAGTGAGTTTTCAAACTCCCCCAGCAGAATAATTTCTCTTAGAGCCTCATATGTCTTATCTGTTTTAAAGGCCCGCACCCTTCTATCAAAATTACCGTGTTTAATTCTTTCGAACTCAGTGTAAGTCTGACCTGGTTCCTTCTTTATGTTTCTGAACTGCTGTCTATATGCTTCTGGTACCAATTTATAAGCACTCAAAATAGCTTATTTGATATCTGCATAATCTCTTGATCCCTCATCTGACAGTGCTGCAAATACCTCACCAGCTCTGCTACCAGCTTAGTCTGAACTAGCATTACCCACAAGTGCTCTGACCACTCCATCTGCTGAGCCAATTTTTCAAATGAATAACGAAGGCTTAGAAATCTTTCTCCTCAAAATGTGACAGTGTTTTAGCATATTTGTATATATCAATATCTTCTCTCTTCATCGGCATCCTGTTAATTTGACTGTCCTGACTAATTCATACCTTCCGAAGTTCAAATTCTCTCTTCCTTTCTGATAGATTAGATTAGATTACTTTACAGTGTGGAAACAGACCCTTCGGCCCAACAAGTCCACACCGACCCGCCGAAGCGCAAACCACCCATACCCCTACATTTACCCCTTACCTAACACTACGGACAATTTAGCATGGCCAATTCACCTGACCTGCACATCTTTGGACTGTGGGAGGAAACCGGAGCACCCGGAGGAAACCCACGCAGACACGGGGAGAATGTGCAAACTCCACACAGTCAGTCACTTGAGGCGGGAATTGAACCCGGGTCTCTGGCGCTGTGAGGCAGCAGCGCTAACCACTGTGCCACCGTGCCGCCCGCTCTTTCTCTTTCTTCTCTCTTTCTCTCTCTCTCTCTTTCTTCTCTCATGGCTCTTCTTTCCCTTTCCTCATCTTCTAATTCCCTTTGCCTCAATTGTAGTTTAAATTTGCCTAATTCTACTACACTGGTCTGTTTCCCTGATACACCTGAGTACTTGACCAACTCCATTACAATTTTAGCTTTCCTTTTGTCCCTGGTTAAACCCAATTCTAAACTATTTGCTAATTCTAAAAGTGTGCCCTTCCTCTGTCTTTCTAAACTTTCTTGGCAAATTTGGGAAGCATCTTCAAACCCCAGAACCTCTTTAGCATTTCCCTCACTTTTAATTTAATCAATCACAAGTAACTGAAATTGAACAAATTTTTTCACCTAGTTTTACTTAAAGACTCTAGGACTCTAACTGGCAAGTGTTTAATCTGCTGGGATCTTTCATACTCTAAATCTGTTTAAATCTCAGACTGGATCCGTCTAAACCTGTCCAAATCCTGGATGAGCCCCCAAACTGACACAGAAGTGAACTCTTCTGTTAATTAAACCAAACACCCAGAAAAGCTCACCTCACCTTGTAATCTGTTAAAATATGAGTGACAAAGAACTACCAAACTATTTAAAGAAAATAACAGCAATTTATTTTTTAACTCCAGAAGTGAATACGAAACAACAACCATTCACAACTCTAAGCCCCCTTTCCCTAAACTGCTTATTACCTGTCTCCAACTCTATAACAATATGCTATTTCAATAAGACACTTTCTAAAATTACAGCAACTTAATTTCAAAACCACACAGCCACTATCATCTTCTGTAACTTCATTTTTCCGGTTACTGAATTCCCTGGGTTGTCTTCTTTCTTTTTACAATAAGTAGGTTTTTTACGAAAAGGTACCTTTGATAGAGAATGCTTCCTAATTTCTTGGATCTGTCTCAATGGCAGTTGCTCTCTGACCAATTTTCAAAATGCCCACATTTTCATACCCATGACACCAGATCACCTCATTGATTCGATGTTAGCAAAACAATAAATTCAAACCTGATTGGGTTTTAGTATCCTGGGACATAATTTAAACTGATTGGTTAAATTTGACTTATTGTCAAAACAGCAACCAAAACTCAGATATACATTCCGTAGCGAAATGTTACATATTTTCAATTTTTCAGTACACCCTGGGACTGCCATCTAGTCATATACATAGGTGCTTAGTTCAGAACAGCATTCACTCTCTCTAAGTTACAGTACACACCTCAACTTCATAGCACTATGTAGGACAAACAGCAGACAACTAGCAATCCGCATCCATGAACACCAACCAGCCACGAAACACCACAGCCAGCTGTCCCTAGTAGCCATACACACCGATGACAAGGCCATAAATTCGACTGGGACAACACAACGATAATAGGACAAGCTAAACAGAGGACAGCCAGAGAACTTCTAGAAGCATGGCACTCATCCATGGACTCCATTAACAAACACATTTACCTAGACCCAATATTCCAGCCACTGCAACGAACAATCGGAACTGGCAACTGGAAGCAGCAGGAATGGAACCAAATAAGTTCCAGAAGACACAGTACAGCAGGGCTTCACAGGAGGCTCCAAAGTACTGAGGATGTCATCTAGACAGGGGATGAAATATTGGCCAATCAACTTCCCAGTTAAGCGAACATACCCACAACCATGACATTTATTTAAGTCAAGTGAAATTGTGTTAAATTTGACTAGAACATATTAGGCTTTCAAAGAACATAGAACATTACAGCGCAGTACAGGTTCTTTGGCCCTCGATGTTGCACCGACCTGTGGAACCAATCTGAAGCCCATCAAACCTACACTATTCCATTCTCATGAATATGCCTATCCAATGGCCATTTAAATGTCTTTAAAGTTGGTGAGTCTACTACTGTTGCAGCCAGTGCGTTCCATGCTCCTACTACTCTCTGAGTAAAGAAACTACCTCTGATGTCTGTCCTAAATCTATTACCCCTCAATTTAAAGCTATGGCCCCTCATGCTAGCCATTGCCATCTGAGGAAAGAGGATCTCATTGTCCAATATCTTTAACTTTCTGATTATCTTATATGTCTCAATTAAGTCGCCTCTCAACTTTCTTCTCTCTAATGAAAACAGCCACAAGTCCCACAGCCTTTCCTCATAAAATCTTCCCACCATACCAGACAACATCCTAGTAAATCTTTTCTGAACATTTTCCAAAGCTTCCATATTCTTCCTATAATGCGGTGACCAGAACTATACGAAATCTCCAAATGTGGTTGCACCAGAGTTTTGTACAGCTGCAGCATGATCTCATGGTTCCGAAACTCAAACCCTTTGCCAATAAAAGCTAACACACTGTACACCTTCTTAACAACCCTATCAACCAGGGTGGCAACTTTCAAGGATCTGTATACCCGGACACCAAGATCTCTCTGCTCATTTACACTACCAAGAATCTTATCATGAACCCAGTACTCTGCATTCCTATATTACACTTTCCAGAATTACTAACACCTCTTCCTTATGCACCACTGTCCCATCTAGTCTAGTGACCTGTATCTTGATATTCTCCTCGACCACATTATCTTTTTCTCGTGTGAAAACTGATGAAACGTATTCATTTAGCGCTTCCCCTATCTGTTCTGACTCCATGCACAACTTCCCACTACTATGCTTGATTGGCCCAAACTTACTCGAGTCATTCTTTTCTTCCTGATATAGCCATAAAAAGCTTTAGGTTTTTCCTTGATCCGATCCGCCAATGACTTCACATGTTCCCTCCTGGCTATTTTTAGCCCTCTCTTTAGGAATTTCCTGGCTAACTTGTAACTCTTAAGTGCCCCAGCTGAGCCACCACATCTCATCCTAACGTAAGCCTTCTTCTTCCCTTTGACCTTTCAGAGAACAGTTCAAGAATGTCCGAGTTATACAAAGGATTTAGAGGTGCGGGAGAAGGTAGAAAACAAATGTAAAGGCTAATACCAAAACAGAGGACAACAACCATCGGGAAAGTGGATACTGGAAATGTGCAGTTTTGTTTCAAATCCAATTCTTCTGCCGAACTGAGGGAAGGTAGCACTGTGATGGGTTTTATGCTTTTTGTAGAAGGGGCAATAGGAGGATGAATGAAATGGAAGGATTGGGAGCGGGTAGAGGGTAGCAGGGATTAAATAACAAAGATTTTATAGGACAAAAGGTAAAAGAAGTGGTAATGGTTATAAAGAGATACAATGTTAGTGCAGATTGAATATGAATGGAAGACTAACAAACAATTCTGACCAAAAGCGAAAAGGTATTAAGAACGTTGTGAAGACTAGTGCTTGATAAACAAGAATCAAATAGGGAATAGAGTTCATAGTCTGTAATTGTTGAGACCAGAAGACCGTAAAGTACTTAATCAGAAGATAAGGTGCAGTTCTTGAGCTTGTGTTGAGCTTCACTGGAACACTGCAGCAGGTCAAGGAAAGCACTGTGAGCATGACAGCAATTAAGGTGATTGTGAGAAATGAAGCTCACTCAATTCAATAATTTCAGTCCGAGACAAGATCTGAAGCAGTAGTATCGTTTATTACGCTCTTGCAAGAGGGGTGTGGTGTCTACTATTTACAAGGTAGTCACACACACACCGAGATTAACGAGTACACAATATTTATGTAATTCATTTCTCTTCCCTCCTCCCATTGCTTCTCCCCTGTTGACATCTGTCACTACCTAAACCCGGCTGTTTATCTCTGAACTCGTCCGGCCTTGTCCGTGACAAAATGTTTATCTCTGGCTTCACAAGGCCGTTTGACCACCTCCCTCTGTGGTCTTATTGTTATATATTCTTCTTCACTGCCATTTGTTTCCGTGCTTTCCAAAACAATATTTCCTTTTATTCTTTATTTACGCAGAGCCTTATGACCTCTTGATGGTGGGTTTATTTTTGTTTTTGCTGAAGTGGGAAACAGATGCTTGTAACTATTTGTACAGGCATATCTAGCTTAACCTACACCCCCTCCCCTCACAGCACCTTATCTATTTGTCTGTAACATCTACCATTGTTTGCAGGCACATTTTATTCCTGTATGCACATTTTAGCTAATGCAAAAGCAATTGTATATTTCCTTCACATAGTTTTCATTCTTGTTAACTCAGCTCTTGGCTGAAACAATTATACACTGGTGTGAGTTCATTTACCTTACATAAGCAATTATGATTGCAAAATTAACACTGCTTTACCTATATCCCACATGATGAATCAAAATGGCAAGTAACCAAAAGCTGGGGTCATGCTTGCAGACTGAACAGAGGTGTCCCACAAAATGGTCAACTGAATCTGCATTTACTCTCCTCAACATAGAGGAGACCACTTTGTGAACAGTGAATACGATAGACCAGGTTGAAATTGGGAGGCAAAAAGACGAGAGCAGAAGAGTGGAAAATGGATCGGGCATAGTTTGAGGTCAACTGTGACACTGACGCAATCATCAGTGTACTAGAAGCAAGTTACATGAGGGGGCCTGGGGAGGATTGAAACAAGGAATGTCCCAAAAATAAAACAGACGTAACTAGGCATGACAGTCAAAAGATTCCCCTTGTCCGACAGATCACTAAGCTGCTGTTACAGAGCTCTTTTGGACCTTCCTACTAAGCCTGACTCCCTCTGGGATAACTGACCTCACCCAGGAAATCCATATCGTGTCCAGGAAATGTTACACTTTTTACTCATGTTAAAAATTTATCTTGCATCACAACATCCTGGATCCACAGGCGCTGCAGCTTTTCACCAGTTACTGAATCTTTTTATTGATTAGAATGATGGCCTTACACTTGTGCTTACATCCAGATAATTACAGTAAGACCTTAGTGGAAATCTCAAAGCAAATCCCTGTTGGCAGAAACTATATTTTGACAATGAAAGCAAAATCCTGAAATGATTCACTCCTTTAAGCATCCACTTACCAGGTTAGAAGCCTTTATCTGCTCCAGTGAAGAGCAGGCAGAGATTTTGTTGGTTTTGCATTAATGACTGGAGATGAGTGAAGTGGGCTTGGTTAAGTGGTTTCAAATAAATCTGTTCTGGCTTGCTGAAATAAGAACGTTTCATTTCCAGAGCCTGTTCTGACCACTCCCAGACTAAGTGCAGGCTGCCTGCTGTGTAATCAGCTTTTCATGAGCATACTGTCAGATTATTGTGAATCTTGTTGCAATTCACATAGAGAATATTCACAGGAATCATCACAACTTAGACACTGCATGTCCCAGAATTGCTGGGACTTGGAATGGGGATGGGGGGAGGAGGAATGGTTGGATAGGCACCTGAGAGGAAGGGAATGTGTACAGTTTGGAAGGTGATAAAGTGTGATAAGGAAGGCATGTGGGTGCACAATTGGGGCACAATATCTTCATTCTGCTTAGATTGCTCCAAATTTGGGGACCGTATCTTTTCCACTCTCCAACATTCTGTCCCCCTCTGGAATATTATCTGTCTCCACATAGAGTTTTACCTATTTATGTTTATGTTTTTGGAATTCGATCTATAGTGTGTGATTATTGCTCTTAGCTTTTTGTGTTAATGTTTTCATTCTAAAACCTTGCAATTGTTAACTATTATGTAATGTCGATTTTCCTGCTCCTCAGATGCTGCCTGACCTGCAGTGCTTTTCCGGCACCACTCTGATCTAAACTCTTTTTTCCAGCATCTGCAGTCCTCACTTTTGCCTAACTATTATGTAATGGTTGTGTAAGTGTGGAACTCTTTCTTGGGTTCAAAGGCTGAGATTGAGTAGAATTTTGTGCTTGCCAAGCTTATGTTAGAATAGTGAGTAAGGGAGGAAATTAGAATTAGGGCTCATATTAGTCAGGGTCACATTGAATAGCAGAACAGGCACGAGACGCTGATGTGTGGAGGATTTCAGGTTTCAACCAATGCTTCCTGTGGTCCAGGAGGAGCAGAAATGCACTCTCCAGAGCCCCAAATTAAAACATTCCCCAGTCCCCTAACACATGATAGATAAGGTTCACACAGTCACTGATACCCGTTCTCCCTGCAATCAGCTCCCACCATAATCGCCAACTTTTCCCGACCCCCATCTTGGCCACCCATCTCTCTCTCTCTAACATATTGAGAGCAACACCCTACCATCCAAACTAACGTCTAACACTCACCAGATGGCTCTTGTGATCACTCCTTCAGCAGCAGGAAGTCTACTGCAGTCTTTGCTGGAACATTGTTGGTCTAACAGAGAGCCAAACCTATCTCAGGCTGGCTTCCAACTGGAAATAAACATCAAGTTAAAGCTCCATAAGGTTCAGAGAAACCCAGTCTTCTTGTTTCCTTCCTACCTACTTACAGTAATTATCGAGGACATAGATTGATCTTACACATAAATTCATATAACACAGAAACTATTCAACCCTTCTTCTCTCCACTGCTTCTGTGAAAGTACTGTCTGATAAATCTCAACTCCCCCACCCCGCTCTTTGCCCCAAAGTCCTATAAATTTTCTCTTATTTATCCAATTCCCCTGTTGAAAGTTACTATTGAATCTGCTCCCTTTCAGGCAGCACATTCCGGATCATAACAATTCACTGCATATAAAAAGGAATTCTGCTCACCTCCCCTTTGGTTCTTTCGCCAATTATCTTCAACTTGTGACCTCTGGTTATCGACCTTCCCGACTGTGGAAACAACTTCTCGTGATTTACTCTATCAAATTGCTTCATAATTTTAAACACCTTTATTAAATCTCTTCTTAACCTTCTTTCCTCTAAAGACAACACTCACAGTTTTTTTACAGTCTCTCTCTCGATTGGGTGGAATCTACTGCCAAGACAGTTAGCTGGCTCCTGACCAAATAAATAACTTAATGGGAAACCTATCATGTTAATGGAACTGGTTCTTTTTTCACAGCATCAGGCGATACAGAATGTTTTCCTGTTTCCTGCAGCCTAATAGTACTGCAGACACTAATGGATGCTTGAGTCCCAAGTGTAGTCACAGGGAAGTGGTTTTGGTCTGTCCACGTGAACTCTGTGACATCTTACTGCCAGTTATAATGTAATGTCTGATTTCATTTGGAACAGCTGTTAAAATTTAGCTGTAATGTAGTGAATAATTCTCTTTGAGCTGTGTGGTGCAAGGGATTACTTCCTTAGTAACCCAAATTCCACACGTATTCTACCATCATGATCATCTCTTTTTTCTCCCCACAGATTGAATCAGTGAATATGTTCTTAAATTAATACTCTTTACAGATAAGTTGAAATATTACAAACATCATGAAAGATGAGATTGTTAACATTCTAGAATCCATCGTCAAGGATGAAATTTTTAAATTCTTGGAAGTGCAGGGTCAATTTGAACAAGTCAGCATGGATTTAGCAAGGGGAGGTCGTGCCTGACAAACGTGGTAGAATTCTTTGAAGCAAGTAGGTTAGACCAGGGTAACCCAGTGGATGTTATCTACCTAGACTTCCGAAAGGTCTTTGATAAGGTGCCTCATGGGAGGCTGCTGAGTAAGGTGAGGGCCCATGGTTTTCGAGGTGAGCTACTGACATGGATTGGGGATTGGCTGTCTGACAGAAGACAGAGAGTTAGAATAAAAGGTTCTTTTTTGGGATGGCAGCTGCTGACAAGTGTGTCCCACAGGATTCAGTTTTGGGGCCACAGCTGTTCACTTTATATATTAATGATCTGGATGAAGGGACAGGGGGCATTCTGGTGAAGTTCGTCGATGGTACAAAGTTAGGTGGACAGGCAGGTAATATTGAAGAGGTGGGGAGGCTACAGAAAGATTTAGACAGTTTAGGAGAGTGGTCAAGGAAATAGCTGAGGAATTCAACGTGAGCAAGTGCGAGGTCTTGCACTTTTGAAAAAAGAATACAGGCATGGACTATTTTTTAAACTGTGAGAAAATTCATAAAACCAAAGTACAAAGGGATCTGGAGAACTAGTCCAGGATTCTCTAAAGGTTGATTTGCAGGTTGATTCCGTGATTAAGAAAGCAAATATAATGTTGTCAATTATCTCAAGAGGGTTGGAATATAAAAGCAGAGATGTGCTTCTGAGACTTTATAAAGCTCTGGTTAGGCCCCATTTAGAATACTGTGTCCAGTTTTGGGCCCCACACCTCAGGAAGGACATACTGGCACTGGAGCATGTCCAGCGGAGGTTCACAAGCTGATCCCTGGAATGGTAGGCCTAACATATGATGATCGGCTGAGGATCCTGGGATTGTATTCATTACAGTTCAGAAGGTTTAGGGGAGATCTAATAGAAACTTACAAGATAATGCATGGCTTAGAAAGAGTGGATGCTAGGAAATTGTTTCCATTAGGCGGGGAAACTAGGACCTGTGGGCATAGCCTTAAAGTTAGAGGGAGTCAATTTAGAATGGAAATGGGGAGACATTTCCTCAGCCAGAGAGTGGTGGGCCTGTGGAATTCATTGTCACAGAGTGCAGTGGCGGCCGGGACGTTAGGTGTCTTTAGGGCAGAGATTGATAAATTCTTAACCTTGCAAGGAATTAAGGGCTATGGGGAGAGTGCAGGTAAGTGGAATTGAAACACCCCTCAGCCATGATTAAATGGCAGAATGGACTTGCTGGGTCGAATGGCCTTGCTTCCACTCCTATGTCTTATGGTCTTATGATCTCTCGAAGACTGAGAAGAAATCAGTCGAAGGTGTTTAGATTTGTGGAAGGGTTCATTCAGGTGGACTTTAAAGAAGATGCAGGGAGACCAGAAAAGGGGCAACAAATATGTAATAGTCACGAGAGAATTGAGGAGCAATGTCTTTGCCCAGGGAAAGGTTACAATGTGGAGTTCGCTATCACAGAGAGTGGTGGAAAAATAGGAAGAGGTTCAGGGTTAGGTCACCCAGCCCATTCATGACTGATCTTCTACCACAAAACCATTTCCTTGCACTGGTCACATATCCCTTGATAAATTTAGAAATTAGAAATCTATCTTAAATATAATCAATGACTGAGCCTCCATATCCCTTTGAGGTAAAGAATTCCCAAGGTTTCCCATCCTTTGAGTGAAGTAATTCCTTCCCATCTCATCCTAACTTACTCTTATGCTGAGACTTATTCTGTGTACCATGGTTCCTGTCAAACCATGTAAGAGTGTTGGACTCTTCAATAAGATCATCTAATATTCTTACAAACTGTGGAGAATATAGGCCCAGTCTCCTCAATCTCCCCTCTTTGGACATTCCCACCATTCCAGGTATCAGTATAGTGAACATTTGTTACACTCCCTCTGTGACAAGTACGCCCTTCCTTAGGTCAGGGAACCTAAACTGTGTACAAGACCCCAGATGCAGCCGAACCAAGGCTCTGTATATTTGTAGAAAGATTTTTTTGTTCCTGTACTCAAATCCTTTTGCAGGAAAGACCAACCTACCACTTGCGTTCCTCATTGCTTGCTGCAACTATCCATTAGCTTTCAGTGACTTATGGGCAAAAATATCCATTTCTTTTTTGACATCAACAGTTCCCAATTGCTCACCATATAAAAATTAGTCTGCATTTCTGTTTTCCTATCAAAGTGAATAACTTCATGTTTTTTCCACATTATATTCCTCCAGCCATGTTCTTGCTCTTTCATTTAGTCCTTTGTAGCCTCTTTGCTTCTCGCAAATCATATTCCCACTAAGTTTGAGTCAAGCTAGCAGATATAGCATGTGGTCCTCACATCCGAATCATTGATATAGATTGTGAGCAGCTTGGGCAAAAGCACTAATCCTTGAGATATCCCACAAGACACAACTTGTCAACACAAAAATGACCCATTTATTCCTGTATTCTGTACTCTGTCCAACAGTCAATCTGTGTCAATATATTACCATGTGTTCTAAATTTGTTTACTTCTGAGAGATCTTATTGAAACCCTTCTTAAAATCCAAATACACCATATCCACTGATACCCCTTTTCTATTCTATAAAATACATCCTCACAAAATTTCAACAGATTTGTCAAACATGATTTCCCTTTCATATATCCATATCCCACTCATTCATTCATGGGATGAGCGTTTTGCTGTCTAGGCCAGCATTTATTGCCCATCCCATAGGATGGTTAAGAGTCAACCACATTACTGCACATTTAAAGTCACATGTTGGCCAGACCATGTAAGGATGGCAGTTTCCTTCCCTGAAGAACATTAGTGAACCAGATGGATTGTTCCCAACAATTGACAATGGATTCATGGTCACCAATAGATTTTTATTGAATTCAAATTTCACCATTTGCAATAGTCAGAATTGAACCCAAGAACAGTACCTGAGTCTCCAGATTAACAGGCCAGTGATAATATCATGAGGCTATCTCTCTTGCCCAATCTTATCATGAGTTTCTAAGTCTCCAGTTATTACGTTATTTATGATAGATTCTCGCCTTTTCTCTACTACTGTTAGGTATAGAGTCATAGAGATGTACAGCATGGAAACAGACCCTTCGGTCCAACCCGTCCATGCTGACCAGATTTCCCAACCCAATCTAGTCTCACCTGCCAGCACCTGGCCCATATCCTTCCAAACCCTTCCTATTCTTTTACCCATCCAAATGCCTCTTAAATGTTGCAATTGTACCAGCCTCCACCACTTCCTCTGGCAGCTCATTCCATACACGTACCACCCTCTGTGTGAAACAGTTGCCCCATAGGACTCTTTTATATCTTTCCCCTCTCACCCTAAACCTATGCCCTCTAGTTCTGGACTCCCTGACCCCAGGGAAAAGACTTTGTCAATAATCCTATCCATGCCCCTCATAATTATGTAAACCTTTATAAGGTCACACCTCAGCCTCCGTCGCTCCAGGGAAAACAGCCCCAGTCTGTTCAGCCTCTCCCTGTAGCTCAGGTCCTCCAACCCTGGCAACATTCTTGTAAATCATTCACGTTTCACAACATCTTTCTGATAGAAGGAGACCAGAATTGCACACAATATTCCAACAGTGGCCTAACCAATGTCCTGTACAGCCGCAACATGACCTCCCAACTCCTGTACTCAATACTCTGACCAATAAAGGAAAGCATACCAAACGCCTTCTTCACTATCCTATCTACCTGCGACTCCACTTTCAAGGAGCTATGAACCTGCACTCCAGGGTCTCTTTGTTCAGCAACACTCCCTAGGACCTTGCCATTAAGTGTATAAGTCCTGCTAAGATTTGCTTTCCCAAAATGCAGCACCTCGCATTTATCTGAATTAATCTCCATCTGCCACTTCTCAGCCCATTGGCCCATCTGGTCAACATCCTGTTGTAATCTGAGGTAACCCTCTTTGCTGTCCACTACACCTACAATTTTGGTGTCATCTGCAAACTTACAAACTGTATCTCTTACGCTCACATCCAAATCATTTATGTAAATGACAAAAAGTAGAGGAGCCAGTACTGATCCTTGTGGCACTCCACTGGTCACAGGCCTCCAGTCTGATAAACAACCCTCCACCACCACCCTCTGTCTTCTACCTTTGAGCCAGTTCTGTATCCAAATGGCTAGTTCTCCCTGTATTCCATGAGATCTAACCTTGCTAATGAGTCTCCCATGGGGAACCTTGTCGAACACCTTACTGAAGTCCATATATATCACATCTACTGCTCTGTCCTCATCAATCCTCTTTGTTACTTCATCAAAAAACTCAATCAAATTTGTGAGACATGATTTCCCATGCAAAAAGCCATGTTGACTATCCCTAATCAGTCCTTGCCTTTCCAAATACATGTACATCCTGTCCCTCAGGATTCCCTCCAACAACTTGCCAACCACCAGGCTCACTGGTCTATAGTTCCCTGGCTTGTCCTTAGCATTCTTCATAAACAGTGGCACCACGTTAGCCAACCTCCAGTCTTCCGGCACCTCACCTGTGATTATCGATGATACAAATATCTCAGCAAGAGGCCCCGCAATCACTTCTCTAGCTTCCCACAGAGTTCTCAGGTACACCTGATCAGGTTCTGGGGATTTATCCACCTTTATATATGTCAAGACATCCAGCACTTCCTCCTCTGTAATATGGACATTTTTCAAGATGTCACCATCTATTTCCCTACATTCTATATCTTCCATGTCCTTTTCCACAGTAAAGACTGATGCAAAATACTCATTTAGTATGTCCCCCATTTTCTGTGGCTCCACACAAAGGCCGCCTTGCTGATCCTTGTGGGGCCCTCTTCTCTCCCTAGTTACCCTTTTATCCTTAATGTATTTGTAAAAACTCTTTGGATTCTCTTTAATTCTATTTGCCAAAGCTATCTCATGTCCCCGTTTTGCCCTCCTGATTTCTCTCTTAAGTATACTCCTACTTCCTTTATACTCTTCTAAGGATTCACTCGATCTATCCTGTCTATACCTGACATATGCTTCCTTCTTTTTCTTAACCAAACCCTCAATTTCTTTAGTCATCCAGCATTCCCTACACCTACCAGCCTTTCCTTTCACCCTGACAGGAATATACTTCCACTGGATTCTCGTTATCTCATTTCTGAAGGTTTCCCATTTTCCAGCCGTCCCTTTACGTGCGAACATCTGCCTCCAATCAGCTTTTGAAAGTTTTTGCCTAATACTGTTAAAATTGGCCTTTCTCCAATTTAGAACTTCAACTTTTAGATCTGGTCTATCCTTTTTCATCATTATTTTAAATCTAATAGAATTATGGTTGCTGGCCCCAAAGTGCTCCCCCACTGACACCTCAGTCACCTGCCCTGCCTTATTTCCCAAGAGTAGGTCAAGTTTTGCACCTTCTCTAGTAGGTACATCCACATACTGAATCAGAAAATTGTTTTGTACACACTTAACAAATTCTCCTCCATCTAAACCTTTAACACTATGGCAGTCCCAGTCTATGTTTGGAAAGTTAAAATCCCCTACCATAACCACCCTATTATTCTTACAGATAGCTGAGATCTCTTTACAAGTTTGTTTCTCAATTTTCCTCCGACTATTGGGGGGTCTATAATACAATCTCAATAAGGTTATCATCACTTTCTTATTTCTCAGTTCCACCCAAATAACCTCCCTGGATGTATTTCCGGGAACATCCTTTCTCAGCACAGCTGTAATGCTATCCCTTATCAAAAATGCCACTCCCCCTCCTCTTTTGCCTCCCTTTCTATCCTTCCTGTAGCATTTGTATCCTGGAACATTCAGCTGCCAGTCCTGCCCAACCCTGAGCCATGTTTCCGTAATTGCTATGATATCCCAGTCCCATGTTCCAAACCATGCCCTGAGTTCATCTGCCTTCCCTGTTAGGCCCCTTGCATTGAAATAAATGCAGTTTAATTTATTTGTCCTATCTTGTCCCTGCCTGCTCTGACTGTTTGGCTCGCTTATGTTCTCAACTGTACCAGTCTGAGATTGATCTATTTCCTCACTATCTCCCTGGTCCCCCCCCCCCCTTACTAGTTTAAATCTTCCCGAGCAGTTCTAGAAAATTTCCCTGCCAGTATATTAGTCCCCTTCCAATTTAGGTACAATCCGTCCTTCTTGTACAGGTCACTTCTACCCTAAAAGAGATTCCAATGATCCAAAAATGTGAATCCTTCTCCCATACACCAGCTCCTCAGCCATGCATTCATCTGCTCTATCTTTCTATTCCTGCCCTCAGTAGCTCATAGCACTGGGAGTAATCCAGATTTTACCACTCCAGATATTAAAAGGTTTGAAAGTTATTATTTTCTCTCTCCCTCTTTTTGTAAATGTTGGTGATCCATTTACTACCTTCCAATCTGCAAGTTATAATTCCAAATCTATGGAAGTTCAAAAGGTGACCATCAGGGCCTCAAAAAGGTAGAGAAACAAATTGATGTATTTATTGTAATGTCCCGTGCTGTAATTGTCTGTATGCATTAGTTGTAAGATGAGTGTGGCATGGGGAACTTTAGGTGTTAAAAGCTCATGACATAAAGGTGGTTCAGTGTTGTCAAAGAGCTAGAGTTGATGTAAAAATACTTTCTTTTGACTGAGATCTAAAATTGGGAGATGCTTCTCTTCAGAGGCCAGTCAGGTTTTCTCATGTTGTTATGTCCTTCTCGGCTCTTGCACATTCACGTTTGGGTAAAATGACAAATTTAATGGGGAGGCAGAAAGTCCTGCCCGTGATGGGAACTTAATGAGTTCCAACATCCCACTGGCATATTTAAAAGGCACTTGGACAATACTTCACTCTGTTTAACTCAAGAACATTGCTCAATCTCTGCTTATCACTGCCACTGACCCCAGGAGATGTCAGAGAACAGGCAAAAACATAGTACTACAACTTGGTGACACCTCCCTT
Organism: Chiloscyllium plagiosum; assembly: GCF_037043375.1. NCBI lineage: Eukaryota > Metazoa > Chordata > Chondrichthyes > Orectolobiformes > Hemiscylliidae > Chiloscyllium > Chiloscyllium plagiosum. The sequence continues at coordinate 43,131,717 of NW_028270142.1, forward strand.
GATGTTCTCCTGAAGGCAGTCCAGGACAGAGGGAAGTGCTTTTCCCAACTAGATGGCAACTGCAGGTCATCCCAACTGACAAAGGTGGGCCTGGATTGAGGTGACTATGGAGGCCAGTGCAGGTGGGCATCTCATAAGAACCTGGCTCATTAAAAGGGGATGAATGATCTGCCGCAGTCTGCCTGAGTGTCTACTCAATGGTTCATATGCCTATGAGAGTGAGTTAGCATTGTAATGTTGACAGGACTATCACAAACAAGATTGAGTGCCAATCATCTTCATCAGGTGCCTAATGTACAATCAATGTCTGTCACTTCACCTGTCATATAAAGCTTTATTGATTTGCATCAACTCTAGCTCTTTGACAACACTGAACTGCATTTAAATCAGGATCTTTTAACTCCTAATGTCCCCCATACCATACTCATCTTACAACTAATGCATATAGACAATTACAGCACTGAAGATTGCAATAAATACATCAACTTGCTTCTATTAAAGCAGCCAAAGTGCTCATGTATCCATGAGTAATGACTAGTAATACTTGTTTCCATCTGCAGAAGACAAAGGCGGACAACCAGTGCAAATGTGCAGACATGGGCCCAATGTAAGGCTCCTGACTCTCATTGAGGAGCCGGCTGTTGAGTTGGCAAGACAGCAGGGGGAAGGTGTCTGTGCTGAAAGGGTATCTACAGCAAGCTGGTGAGAGAACCTCCAAGCAACTACTACTAATTACATATCAAGGAGCAACATCTTAATAAAACCTTGGTGAGGCCAACAGCTGGTAACACAAACAAATCTGTACTTTTTTCTATGCAGCTTTTAGAACACACTCTCAAGCTGGGTCCAAAGAAGAAGATCCCTAAATGCCCAGGCCCACCTGGATCTGAACCTCAAAGCACAGCTCTGAGGAGAGACCAGATCCTGTCATTTTCCACTGCCCTCCAACAGGAAAGTGAGCACTTAAGTTGGATGTTTGGGTTTTGGGAATCAGTTGGCATAGTTCAGTCTGTTTACATCTCAATGTTAGATGAAACTACAATAAGAGGGCATAGCCTCAAAATTGTGGGGAACAGATTTAGGACTGAAATGAGAAGGAACTTCTTCACCCAGAGGGTTGTGAATCTATGGAATTCCCTGCCCAGGGAAGTAGTTGACACTACTTCAGTAAATGTTTTTAAAGCTAAGATAGGTTTTTGTGAATAATGAAGGAAACAAGGGTTACGATGAGAGGATGGGTAAGTGAAGCTGAGGCCACAAAACGATCAGCCATGATCTTATTGAATGGCGGAGCAGGCTTGAAGGGCCAGATGACCTACTCCAGCTCCTAGTTCTAATGTTCATATGTTCTTATGTATGTTAGGAATGCTCCTTGTACAAAGACTTTGAGCCATGTAAGCACAGCCCCTTTATAATCCTAGTGATGCTCTGACTAGAAAACTGAGCAAAAGCTTGTTGGTGCAAGGGAAACAAATCAACTTATAATTTATGCCAAACAATCAAGGTAATCAAGCAAGCATTCCCTTGAGGATTGGGCTTTCTGTGTGCCATAATTGGCTCATAGCTCTGGGTGTCTACGTATGTTAATACAAAATAATTACCCTTTAAAAGTAATTGCTATCATGTTCTCTCTTTGTCCCAATGCTGCCTTGGCTTCTTCAGCATCTTTGTTACCAACGTTACCTCTCTCAGTACCTCCAACAGACTCCCCCTGCTTCTTAGTTTGAACAGACAGATGGCTGGTCCATCACCCCCTCTTCTAATTTCTTACTCTATCATTGAGCTCACTTGTGCAGGGAGCACTAAACAGTCACTGATTTGGACACACTGTCTAATGAGTACTGGAGAGCTCATCTTGAAGTCTAGGCAGTGCAAGTGCATCTTCAGGAATCAATTTTCTTTTCACTGAAAGCAATAAATGTGGAATCTGAACATTCAGTTCCCAGCCTTGGTCACGCTGTACCCTAGTCTCTGTGATGGCAATTAAATCATATCTGTTTACTTGCATTTATTCTGTCAACTTATCTAACTTTTCATTCACATCCATTTAGATACGGAGCCTTTAATTCTGTCGATTTATTAATTTTGCAACCTCTAGTCTTATTTTCTTAAGTTTTTATACTCTTCCCCTTCTTGTCACACTCAGATTATCAATGCTCTTGCAAATTCCCAGTTGTTCTCTGTCTTTAACTTATCTTTAAGTTGTTGTGAATTGTAGATGCATTTAAGGGTCAACTAGATCAACACATGAGAGAGAAAATAATGGAAGGTAATGTTGATAGGGTGAAATGAAATGGAATAGAATGAGGCCTATGTGAAGTATAAACACTGACACAGACCACTTCAAATGAATGGCCTCTATTTGTGGTTAGTATTTTGTAACACAACCTGGTGCACACTCAGTGAACTTAGTCTCTGCTTCAGGGAAGCTTTGTAATTGGTGTGTGGTAGCACTTTTGCAATACAACTTCCTATTTGGGCTAGAAAAGGCTGTTAATGAAGCTAATGAGCCTGAAACTGGAGAGGCCCTAACCATTTTTAAATTTTTATTGTTTTTTTTGTTCATGGTTTATAGGGGTCCCTGGCTGGGCCAGCACTTATTACCCATCCCTAGTTGCTCAGAGGGCAGTTAGGAGTCAATCACATTGTTGTGAGTCTGGAGTCACATATGGGCCAGCAGTTTCTTTACTTAAAGGACATTAGTGAACCAGATGAGCTTTTTCTGACAATTGCCAATAGTTTCATGGTCACCATTTGACTCTTAATTCCAGATTTTATATTGAATTCAAACTTAACCAGCTGCCACAGTGGAACTTGTACCCAGGTGCCCAGAACATTACCTTGGTCTCTGGATTAATAGTCTAGCAATAACATCAATAGACAACTAGGCCGCTCCTCAAGCATTTGAAGATTTCCTGGAGGAAGGCTTGTATTTATTATCATTGTTTGAGAGTTTGGGTTCAAAGTGGAGGAGTGATATATAGCCTTACGCTAGATTTGAATTTGAATATGTGTTAAATGAGAGAGAAGACATTGTGTAGAATTTTCCCATTTTCAATCTAGGTGTTTTGTCAAATAATATTTATGGTGCCTGGCCTGCCATTGGCTCAGAATTACATTTCTCATGCATGCTTTTATTCTTCACCTTATTAATTATGCCAGTGGGCTGTGTGGGGGTGCCTTTCTCACAGGCAGCTAGAGAGCTGCAAGTGCCCCCCACTGCCAGGGTCTTTCCAGTCTACATGCCTCTGGTACCATAGTCAACGCACAGCTTCACATCACTTCAGATGCTGCAAGCCACAAAAAACCCTTCATATTACAATGCTCGAACCTCTACGCTCAGGACATGGCCCAGTCAAAGGTAACAAAAAGGGAAAATAAAATGTATGAATTATTAAATCAAGTCTTGGCCTGTATTACCATCAGCTGGGACCACCAGACGTATGGACATAATGCTCTCACACTTCACCCCATAAAATCTGGGTGACATAACCATCCAGTATCTAGGATATTGACTCAGTTAATTAAGAAGAATTGATGCCTCTAATAAGCAGATTGAAGAACATTACAAAAACATGCTCATAATGGGAAGATATCATCACTGACAGTAATCTCTCATCTTGTGTTTTAAGGTTTCTGAAAGAGAAAGCTTTTGGATTGCACATTAGCTGATGAAATTACCCAAAGGAAAATACAGCATATTTTTAAAATCTAACCTTACACTTGTAATGTTTGCAAAGCCCAATACCTACACCCAGTGGCCATGTTGAGTATGACAGTTTATGTCTTTTCTTCTGTTAATAACCAGCAAGAATATTTGATATTTGATATTTGAGTCAGCATTGTCTACAGTTTTAGTACCTGAGGACTGGAGGATTGCAAATGCTGTGCCCTTGTTCAAGAAGGGCAGCAGAGATTTCCCAGGTAATTATAGACCAGTGAGCCTTACTTCTGTTGTAGGAAAGGTTTTGGAAAGGATTATAAGAGATAAGATTTAAAATCATCTAGCAAGCAACAGTTTGGTTTCAGATAGTCAACATGGTTTCGTCAAGGGCGGGTCGTGTCTCACGAACCTCACTGAGTTTTTTGAGAAGGTGACCAAGCAGGTAGATGAGCGTAGGGCAGTTGACGTGGTATAATAGGCTTCAATGCTTTGATAAGGTTCCACATGGTAGGCTGATAGAGAAAATGCAGAAGCATAGAATTGAGGGTGATTTTGCAGTTGGATTAGAAACTGGCTTTCTGAAAGAAGGCAGCGAGAGGTGGTTGATGGAAAATATTCAGTCTGGAGCCCAGTTACGAGTGGTGTGCCACAAGGATCTGTTTTGGGACCACTGCTGTTTGTCATTTTTATAAATGACTTAGACGCGGGCATAGGTGGATGGATTAGTAAATTTGCAGATGACACTAAAGACGGTGGAGTAGAGGACAGTTTGAAAGAATGTTACACATTGCAGGGGGACTTGGATAAACTGCAGAATTGGGCTGAGAGGTGGCAGATGGAGTTCAATGCAGCTAAATGTGAGGTGATGCACTTTGGGAAGAATAACAGGAAGGCAGAGTACTGGGTCAATGGAAAGATTGTTGGTAGTGTGGATGTGCAGAGGGATCTTGAAGTCCATGTGCATAGATCCCTGGAAGTTGCCACCCAGGTGGATAGTGCTGTTAAGAAGTCATACGGTGTGTTAGGTTTCATTGGTAGAGGGATTGAGTTCTGGAGCCGCGATATCATGGTGCAACTATACAAAATGCTGTGCAGCCACACTTGGAATATTGTGTACAGTTCTGGTCGCCCCATTACAGGAAGGATGTGGAAGCATTGGAAAAGGTGCAGAGGAGATTTACCAGGATGTTGCCTGGTCTGGAGGGAAGGTCTTATGAGGTAAGGCTGAGATACTTGGGTCTGTTCTCATTGGAAAGAAGAAGGCTGAGGGGGGATTTGATAGAGACATACAAGATGATCAGAGGATTAGATAGGGTAGACAGTGAAAGACTTTTTCCTAGGATGATGACGTCAGTTTGTACGAGAGGGCATAACTACAAATTGAGGTGTGATAGATTTAAGACAGATGTCAGAGGCAGTTTTTTTTTACGCAGAAAGTGGTAAGGGCGTGGAATGCCCTACCTGCTAATGTAGTCAACTCAGCCACATTAGGGAGATTTAAACAATCCTTAAATAAGCACATGGATGATGGTGGGATAGTGTAGGGGGGGGCGAGCTGAGAATAGTTCACAGGTCGGCGCAACATCGAGGGCCGAAGGGCCTGTTCTGTGTTGTATTGTTATATGTTCTATGTTCTATGAATTGACTGCATGGAAGGAGTCAATTCGATCCATTGCAATTGAGTTCACGACATTTAAACTGCTATCGGCTGAGTTGTCCCTTTTCATGAAGCCAGTACAAAATCCCAGAGTTGTAATAGCACAGAAGGCCCTCAGCCCATCATTCTCCCACCAACTCTGAATGAGCACTTCACTCAGTGCCATTCTCCTGATTTCTCCCCACACTGTAACTCAGAATATAGTTCCTTTAAAGTAATAGTCTAATTTATTTTTGAATGCTTTAGAAGCTGTTCAAGGAAGGTTCACGTGACTTATTCTAGGGGTGAAGAGCTTGTCTTATGATGGAAGGTTGAATAGGTTAGGCCAACATGCATTGGAGTTTGGAAGAATGAGAGATGACCCATTGAAACATGTAAGATTTTGATAGAGTGGATCCTGGGAGGATGTTTCTCTCAAGGGAGAGACTAATAATAGAAGAAATAATTGAAGAATAGGAGGGCTCCCTTTTAAAATAAAAATGAGGAGATTAACTTTGTCTCAAATGGTCTGTAAAGTGGGGAATTCTTTTCCCCACAAGGTGGTAGTCATGATTTGGAGGTGCCAGTGTTGGACTGGGGTGTACAGAGTTAAAAATCACACAACACCAGGTTATAGTCCAACAGGTTTGTTTAGAAGAATTAGCTTTTGGAGTGCAAGATGGTGGAAGCTTGGTTTTTAAATTTATTCCAGGCTGAGTTAGATAAATCTTTGATATGGCGGAGTCAAGATTATAGAGGGCGGACAGGGAAGTGAAGCTGAGATCACAACGAGGTCAGCCATGATCTATGGAATGGTGGATTAGATTCCAAGGGAAATGGCCATCTCCTTTTCCCGAGTTCCTCTGTCTTAGTTTCTATGAATGCCTTGGTTGAGGCTGCCTCTACCATCCTCTCAAGCAGCATATTTCAGACCGTAACCACGTACTGCCTGAAAAAGCTTTTTCTCACATTGTTTTTGTTTTTCTCGCCAATCACTTTAAATCTATTCCCTCCCATTCCTGAACCTTTGATGAATGGGAATGGTCTTTCCTTATCCACTCAGTCCAGACCACTCGTGATCTCCTCTAATTCTTTTTTTCTCCAAGGAAGATCATCCTAACCTCTCCAAACCACCCTCACAACTAAAATTCCTTGTCACTGGCACCACCCTCATGAATCTGTTTGGCGCTGTCTCCACTGTTGTAAGGAGAGATTCTGGAACAAAGGCCATCGCACCAATCTGGGCTACTCCGGTTGAGACTCAGACTCTCATCACCGGTAAAAACTAAAAATAAAATAAAAATTGTAAAAAAAAGTTTTCAAGGATGAAAGTACACTTCTACTTCAACTATCTTATTATTTCTTCTTCCACTTCATGACTTGTCACCCCTGGAGTAGTGATGAAGGAATGACAAGGGTTGGGGCAGAGGAGGTGATAGTGCTATCAGACTGGGTGCTTGCAACTTAAAAGCAGTGACACTGTTTCTGGAATATGGATGCCATTTGGATTGGATCTAGATGTGATGGTTCTTATAGTTCAATAGCCAATCCACATTCACCGCCAACATTTAAGAAAGGTACTGAAGGAAGCTTCTGCACTTCTGAATAAGTCATACTGACTCAGAACACAAAACTCTGTCTACAGATGCTGTGGACCTGCTGAGTTTCTCTGTGTTTGTTACTGGAATTACACTCTAGCCTGCTTGTGGATCCACTCTGTCAAATGTGACCTATATTCTTTGAAGTTTAGAAAAGTGAGTGATGACACATTGAAATGTACAATGTTGTGAGAGAGTTTGACAGGGTACATGCTGGGAATATAAAAAGTCTAGAACACAGAGGTAGAGTCTCCAGATAAAGGGACCATCATTTAGGGTTGAGACGAAGAAAATTTCTTACCCAAAATCTTTGGAATTCTTTACCCAAACATCACGAATGCTCTGCCATAGAGTGGTATTGAGGCAGAACTCAATAAATTTTAGATTCCTAAGATAATCAAGAGTTCTGGGGATAGGAAGGGAATGTTCAGCTATAATCTCTTAAAATGGCAAAGGAAGTTGAAGGGCCAAATGGCCTCCAGCAGTATCCATTTGTTATGTTTCTCTGGTCTCAACTGCATTCCCAATTACAGTTGTTTCACAATGGCAATAATGCCTTTAGAAACTGAGACACTAAACTCTGGAATCCTCTCACCAAACCTCCCAGCCTATTCCTCCTTCTTTACAATGCTCCTTCACATCTATACCTCCTTGACCAAGCTAATTTTCACTTTTAAGATTGATGTATTGCATGCGATTTTGTGTACACACATGTACATGTGCAAAAGTGACCATGCTTGTATATATGTTTGTCTGTTTGCATATGCACTAAGTCCCTTTCACCCAAAATCCTCATGCTTGCTGAACCCCATTGGGTACCTGACCACCGAATCGTGACTTTAAACATTTCATTCTTGTTTTCAAATGCTGCAAGGTCTCATGCCATCTATGTGTCTGTCATTTCCTCCAGCTCTACAACCTCTGAGATCTCAGCACTCCTCAATTTCTGACCTGTTGGGGAAACCATAATTTTAGTTAGTGTGCCAATTATTTTTCTGTGAAGCTACACTCTATTCATATAATTTTTTAAAATACATTACAAAACATTTCAATTTGAATTTCAAAGGAGGTGTAATACAAATGACCGTTTCTCTGTGCAGCATGTTCCACTCTGAAGTGACTCAGTTCACTTTGCAATACATTTAATATTTATAGTTGTTCGGTATTTGGTATTGGTGGTCACGAGTAGTCTGCGCCCTAAGCTCTGGAATAAATCTTTCAGCTTCTCTATCTCTCTTATCTTTTAAAATGCTTCTAAACACCATGTCTTTGACTAAGCTTTTGCCCCATTATCTCCTTTTACAGCTTGGTGGCAGATTTTGTCTGATTTGCTTCTGTGAAGTACCTTGGAACGACTAAAGGAGCTATAATGTAAGTTGTTGTTGTGGTGTGAGTATATAAATGTACACATACTAAGGTAGTAGGGACACCACATTCTGAAACCAGGCAGCAGATCAGTCTAGCGTAAATGGACAGAGTAAAAGAAGCCAGTTGTCTCTTGGAGATTGTAAGAGCTATACTGTATTCCTTCCTCTGAACATTAGCATTTTAAATCAGTAGATGGGGCTATTTTTCTACACATTCTATTCTTTGTACTTACATTCTTCTTTGTAATACAGGAGTCAGGTGTTTGCAGACAACAAAGGCTCAGTGTAGCACAGTGCAAGAGGTTCAAACGTGAAAGTGTAGAGATTCAGCTATCTGCATAAGGCAGGACTGATCTCTCTGATGGAGGGAAGGCTTAGAATCTGGAGTGTTAGTTACACGATTAATGTTTCTTTGAAATTTTGGCATGTGGTGGTGAGGGGGTGGTGAAGGTGAATAGAGCAAGATGAACCAACCCATCCTTTCTGACTGTACTCCTCCTGACTGTACTCACTGTACCCATGACTGCGTCACCAAATACCAGACTAATGCCAGTTACAAGTTCGCTGATAACACCACCATACTCGGTCGAATCTCAGATGGCGACGAAACAGACTACAGATGGGAGGTGGAAGACATTGAAAAATGGTGCACTGAGAACAACCTAGCTCTCAATGCCAGCAAAACCAAAGGACTCATTGTTGACTTTTGGCGGGATGTTACTCATGCCCTCCCACACATTAACAGCACAGAGGTGAAACGAGTGGAGAGCGTAAAGCTCTCTTGGACTTTTCATGCAGACACACTGGTTACAAAGGCCCAACAAAGTCTCTTCTTCCTCAGGCAGCTGAGGAAATTTGGCATGACGGCGAATACCCTTGTGAACTTTTATATGTGCACCATCGAGAGCATTCTGTCTGGATGTATCACTACCTGGTATGGCAACTGTACTATTCAAGATCGGAGATGGTTACAGAGAGTGGGAAACTCAGCCCGGACAATCACAAGGCCAACCTCCCATCTATAGAATCCATCTACCAGGCCCACTGTCAAGGAAAGGCCACCAGCATTCTCAAAGATCCATCCCACCCTGGCAATGTTTTTCTACAATCTCTACCATCGGGGAGAAGGTACTGAGGCCTGAACACACGTACCAGACAGTTTTGAAACAGTTTCTACCCTACTATTGTTAGAATACTGAATGGACTCACAAACTCTTAACATTTGCTTGTACCTATGTTTTTATTTTTGCTGCTGTTTACCTATTATTTACTTATCTATGCTACTTAACTCTGTGATCTGCCTGTATTGCTCGCAACACAAAACTTTTCACTGTGCCTCGGTACATGTGACAATAAATTCAATTCAATTCAAAAAAGTAGCAAACAAGTGAATATAATGTGTTAACATGTACCGGACACAAACTGTCACCATTCTATCACTTGAGGCAACATTGTGTCCAATTCAGTGCATCACCCTTTAGGAAGGATCTTGGTATGGGAGACGGTGCAGAAGAAATTTACTAGAATAGTTTCAGGGTTGAAGGGCTTCAATGACATGGACAGAGTAACTCCTGAAAGCAGTGAATTTTAATGAGAGATTTAATAGAAGTGCTTAAATTTATGAGAGGCATTGATAGAGTGAAAATGAAAACTTTCCCTTTATTTAGTGCATTTTAGTTTATGACCACTGGACATTTTAAAATTCTTTATAACCAATTAAGTACTTGTTGAAGTTAGTCACGGTTATAATGTAAGAAACGGAGCAGCAGTATGAGCATAGAAAGTGCCCTCAAACAGCTATGGGATAATGACCAGATAATGCACTCATGTTGATTGAGGGATAAGTATTGGCCAAGAGATCAAGGAGAACTCCCCTGTTCCTCTTCAAAACACACTTTATGATCTTATAAATCTACCTCATGCGACAGGTGAAGGCTTCTGTTTCACATCTCATCTAACAGGCAACATTTCCCCCAGTACTGCACTAGAGTGGTAGGCTTGATTTCTATGTTTAAGCCCTAGAATGGGACTTGAACTGGAAACCTTGTGACTCAGATGCAAGAATACTACCAACTGAGTCAGAGCTGACATAACTAGATAGGAAGCCACTGTTTACAGTGGCAGCTGGGTCAATAACCAAATGAGTCATTTTTAAGAAATTGATAGTAAAAAAAGGAAGGGAGATGAGGAGAATTTTACTTTACACAAGTGCTGTTGTGATGTGGAATTCAACATTTGAGAATGTGTTGGAAGCAGATTCAATAATAAGTTTCAAAAAGAAGTTGGATAAGTGCTGGAGAAGGAGGGAAAGATGCACAATTATGAGGGTAACAACAATGGAACAGGAATAAATGGACAGCTTACCCACAGAGTCAGCACAGGCATGATAGGTTGAATGGTCTCATCCTCTTGCTCACTGACATTACAGGAGGAGAGTGGTAACTCCCCTCAGTTACAGTCAGGCCAACACCTTCACCCTCCTCAAATTCCTCCATGTTGTCTATTCCAACAACCTGCTGGGTGACATAGAGTCATAGAAACAGACCCTTCGGTATAACCAGTCCATGCTGAACATAACCCCAAACTAAACTAGTCCCATCTGCCTGCTCCTGGCCCATATCCCTCCAAACCTTTCCTATTCATGCATTTATCTAAGTGTCTTTTAAATGTTGCACCTGTATCTATATCCACCACTTACTCAGGAAGTTCACGAACTACCCTCTGTGTAAACAAATTACCCCCATGTTTTGTTTTAAATCTCTCTCCTCTCACCTTAAAAATATGCCCCCTAGTCTTGAAATCCTTCTGGAGCCTTTTAATGAGGACAGAAAGGTAACAATGAGGTTGTAATATGTGCCAATGATGGTCTTGTATTGCATAAAACCTGCCCATTTCACTTCTAACCAGAAAGAGCAATTGTGTTTTTCTATGACCTTACCAATAGATTGTTTAGCGGTTAGGCAAATTCTTTTTATTTTATGGGTGTTATCTTCTTCCCAGAAGCTTGACTGTCATTTACTCTTTCACCTTTTTCTTTCCTGTGCAGCCTTTATTGGTCATCTGAATCCAGTCCATTATATCAGATATCCATTTTCTCCACTGTTTTTCTCACTGTGTTCAAAGTCCAGCCAATTAAAGGCGCAACCAATTATGAAAGGATTAAAATCAGAGATGTTCAAGTATTGTGTTGGAAGCAGATTCAATAATAAGTTTCAAAAAGAAGTTGGATAAGTGCTGGAGAAGGAGGGAAAGATGCACAATTATGAGGGTAACAACAATGGAACAGGAATAAATGGACAGCTTACCCACAGAGTCAGCACAGGCATGATAGGTTGAATGGTCTCATCCTCTTGCTCACTGACATTACAGGAGGAGAGTGGTAACTCCCCTCAGTTACAGTCAGGCCAACACCTTGTTCTCCTTGATCTCTTGGCCAATACGCATGAATTGGAGCAGCCTCTAGAGGATTCTGGGGCTGGAGTGAGTTCCAGAGAAGGAAGGAGTGAGGCTATAGATAGATCGATAAACATGGATGTTTATTTAAAATCCAGAGGTTGGTGGGCAGGATGTCAAAATAGCACAGGACTTGTTAAGTGGGCACAAGTCCATATCATCTCCTGCCCATCTACTAAGTATTATGAAGAACTTGTACTCACAATTTATGAAAGTATAGATCAATCTTATGTTATTCCTCATGGGCACACTGAGGTGTCGGCTTCATTTCCATTCAATTAATTTTTGCATCAATCAATGTTAAAATATTATTCTAAGCACAACCAACAGTTTTTTTTGAACCTCTAGAAATGCTCCAAGCTCGAGGTGGTACTCCTTTTGTAAATAAAGGAATTCACAGCCTACTTGCTGCTCCAGTCTTACACTGAGATGTCAATCCCAGATGAACCTTTGAATAACAAGCTTCCCAGCAAAAGCAGAACTCTGACTGTCTGTCACTTTTAAACTATGTATTATTGTTTGTCCACTTTCTCCCTTCCTGTCACACTCTGGTTATCATTATCCACATTGTTACCCTGCATTATTTCTTTGTCCTATTTGTTAAACTTCCAAATCTCTGGCCACATGAGCTCTGCTGCTGTCTCTGTGCAATTTAGCTTAAAGTCCTGCATATGGCACTTGTTTAAAAAGTGTTAATTCCTTAGTTCTGATAAAGGTTTATTCATTTATTGAAATGTTAATGCCTTCTCTCTTCCCAGATGTTGCCCGACCTACTGAGTATTTCCAGCATTTTCTGTTTTTATTTTGGTTTTTCTACATCTGCAAGATCCCCTCTTGTGTTTACTTTACCGTCCATTGACTGTATTGCTTCTGATTCACCATTACTCTCAAGGTGACTTGTTCATATTAATTAGGCAAAAGTGAGGACTGCAAGTGTTGGAAACCAGAGTTTAGATCAGAGTGGTGCTGGAAAAGCACAGCAGGTCAGGCAGCATCCGAGCAGCAGGAAAATCGACATTTCGGGAATATCATCATCTCTGTTCATATTAATTGTCCAGTGACATCTGGCATGAATTTGCCGTTGGAGCATTGAGACTGTTCAATGGTTTGAGGTATTTGCCATCAACATTTCTGATGTGTTAAGATCTGTTTAAATATATAGGCGACATCACAATTCTGGACAGCTTGTAAAGCTACGAAATTTATGTCAGGCAGCTGCTACATCTTGAACTGATTTACTAAGCAAAACTGCAACTGAACTGAGGACGAGTCCCTATCAGTTTAAGACATTTGATTGAATAAATATGCAGTGTGTTTGTCATGCAGGCAGCTGGCACACATGCTGTAGATATTGTATTGATATTGCATTGATATCTCGGTGTGCCTTTCATAATGACAGACCTCCTCCCTGCACCACAGTGACAGATCCCACTGTTTGTGCAAAACAGTACACTTGGCTCTTGCTGAAATGCCAGTGTGCGAACATGCATGGAAAGGCATGACAAGGCGTAGATTCTGTGAGCATGCAGGTTAGTGCTAAGTGGATGATGCTAATACAATAAGTGAGCAGCTCTAAGATGCAGCCTGGTCCAGTGATTGAGTTGCCCCTGTGTGCAAAGTTTCACTGCCACAACCTTTCAATGCCAGTTGCCGATGTGAGACCATGTGTCCAAAGCAGCCTGCGAGTGGTTTCAGGAGGTGCCATGATTGTCAGAAGGGACTGGCAAATATTGGATGCTAATGTCCTTGGATGATGGGTGCATGCAGCTGGTGCCAGTGGATCATACCCTGAGCTGCAGTTTGGTACTGAGCAACATGGAGGGTCCTCACAGTCAGTGTTGAGCTGGAATCACAAAATACCCATGCTGAATTCCAGGTTGAGAATTCTCAATATCCAGTTTGCTTGGCATTTTTTGGTAAGATAGGAAGCTGCATATTAATGAGACAAGTTGTGGATTTTACAGTTATTTAATGAGCAATAATCCCCCTTAGTTAGTAACTCAGTGGTGTCTATTGAGAATCTCATCTCACCACTTGACAAAGGCATCAAAGATGCACCAAGTTGTTTGCAATGTCGTGTTAGGCCTCACTGAACATTTCACCTAATTTTGCCACAAATCTCACTATAAACTACACTACTCATGCTCTAATGAGATTCTGCCAGAGTTTTTAGAGAGAGTTGTTTTATTTATGCCCACTCCCTAAAGTCCTAGTAATTATTCCTGACCAAATGTAATTGTATTTAATGTTATTTTGTAACAAATCCCTGTCAACTAAGAACAGTACTGCTTCTGTAGATAGTGTACAGTCCTCTACCAGTAAACATTAGATGGGCCCAATAGAAAACACAGTTAAAGGAAGTTTGCTGAACTACCTCAGAAGATCCTCCCCCAATGTCACATAAGGGTGGAGGTGGCAAAAACCACAAGGAGTGGTCATGAGGGAAACTATCACACCAGTGTCAGATTATCTTAGCCTTGAAGATATTGAAGCTCTTAGATACAGGTTGTAAGTCTTTGGAATTCTCTAAGAGACAAAATTTCCCTTTAACTCCATCTTAAATAGGTGACCCTTTGTTCTGAAACTGTGCCTCTTAGTTCCAGAATCCCCCACAAGGTAAAACCACCTGTCAAGGCCTGTCAGGCTAAATTTCCAAAATATGCTGAAGTAATAATGGGCCATGAATGATTGGACCTCATTGCTGTGAGGTTATTGAGGAGGGATATTAAAATACCAAGGTTAGAGCTCTCTGATCACAATCAGTGACCTCTGGTGAGAGGTGAGCTGACACAAAGTGAGAGATGGGAGAGCTGCGGCTTTGAGATGTTACTGTTGACAGTTGAATAATCTGGTGACTTATGATGTGCAAGCTTTGCACATGATGGTTTTTACACAAAATCTGTTTCTACATGTAGAAACATGCTTGACTTCAACTTATGGCTGTCAGGAAGGTTTGGTGCGTTGGCTACGTTTATTTCAACATTCTTTTCAGGTAATTACTGTCAGAAGTGATGAATGTAACTCACGTCTTTTATTAATTCTCCGCTTTCAGTGAAGAAAGGCATTTGCCCATACCTTTAACAATAAAACACATTCCTTCAATTCAGTACGATAATCTGACTCTCCAAGATTCCAAAGTCTGTCTGTCATTTGTATAAACAAAATTTAATCCGGAATTATGGACAATGAATCCTCGTGATTACTGGAATATTTTCAATTTGCCTTGTACTAGATTATAGAACTACAGGCTGCTTTTGGATCTTACCCAATATTACCCAATGATCAGCAATTGATCATTGGGCAACATTTTCACCTCTATGCTATGGGTTCCCATTCCACTCCACAGAGTTGCAGTGATCATTTGCTCTGAGGCTCCAGTGCAGTACTGAAGGGGAGCTGTACCATCAGCAAATCAGCAATGTCATATTTTGAATGAAGCTATGTATGTCTTTGCACACATAAAATATCCCACAGTCATTATTTTGTAAGGTTAAGGAAGTCTTCAACAGTGATCTGGCTAATATTTATCCTACTAGTAACAGATTAACATGTCACTAACACATAGTTGTTTGTGGGTGCGAGCTGTGAACATATTGGCTGCTATTTCCTACATTGTAACTATGACTATACTTTAGGAGTACTGCTTGGATTATAAAATGTGTTGGAGTATCCGGCTGTGATGATAAATGAAATCGAAATATTGAAATAGAAATCTTTTTTGAGGGAACTTCAAGAGTGAAAGTGCTCATGTCTAAATCATACAGAGAGGTTTTAATATGGACCTAATGCAAATATCACATACTGGTAACTGGATCTACCCAGTTAATACTGGGCTTCGTTTTGAAGATGAAAGAGGAAATTGACACCTCATTCAGGTCTCTCTTTAATAGACTATGAATGTGTCTGAGGTAGGTCCAGTTAATATTGGCATGGATTCAGTCCCTGGAGTACGGCTCAAATACATTGTGCAGCCAGAGGTTAGGTTACTTCCAATTTCATTGGCAATTAGACAAAGTTGTTGGGAAGTTGAACTGATCTGAATTTAGCATCTTTGACTCCTTCTCATTGACTGTTCCAGGTAAAGTTCAGCAACAGCTGTGACATTGACATATGAACTGCCCATAAAACTCAACAGGCTGCTGGAAAATCCAAAGTTGCAAGTGGAGGTTGGTAGAAACTCTGACAGAAATGCAGCCCCGCTGGAGTAAATATACTTAGGGAATACCTGTTTGGAACTCAGAGGCAATCAGCAGAATTGCTATTGATACTTCCACAATTCTATCTGTGTTTGAAATTGACTGTCACCATGGTGATGGAAAAGAAATGGCAAGTTGCCACGAATGGTGCTAAGAAAGCTGCGAAGGGCAGCAAGAAGAGGACAAGGTTCAGGAAAGGAAAGTACAAAGTGATGAAGCAGGTTCACCCCGACACTGGCATCTCCTTCAAGGCCGTGAGCATCATGAACTCACTCAGCAACGATATTTTCGAGTGCATCATGGCGGGGGGTGGAGGTGGGAGCAGCGGGGGTGGGGGGACTTCCCACCTGGCCCGTTACAACAAGTGCAGCATCATCAGTTCCCTGGAGATCCAGACCGCTGTGCACCTACTGCTGCTTGAGGAGCTGGCCAAGCATGCTGTGTCCGGGGGCACAAAGGTGGTGACCAAGTAGATTTCCCACAATTCTGTCCTTTTCTGCAGAGAATACCTCTCGGAGGGAGCACTGGCATCCCATAGTATAATCCGGAAGAAATGTTTCAGAGTTCTTTCTGGCAGCCTGAGCCTAATATTACTGACATGGCTTCCTTCTTCCATAACCGCATCTGACCTATCATGTGTGCTTCTGCCCTTGCACCTTCCCATCACTCACAACAGTGTGATCAGGTTCCCCTTGTCCTTAATTTTCACCCCACCAGCCTCCACATTCATCGGATTATTCTCCAACATTTCAGACAGCTCCAGCAGAAGACCACCACCAAACACATCTTCCCCTCACTCCCCAATCTGCATTTCACAGGGATCATTCCCTCCGGGACTCCCCTCTTTCTCATGGCACCTTCCTACATAACCGCAGAAAGTGCAATATCTGCCCGTTCACCCCCTCCCTGCTGACCATCCAAGAGCCTAAACAGTCTTTCCAGATGAAGCATTATTTGGCCTGTACCTCCTCCAATCTTGTGTATTGCATTCACTATACCCAATGTGGTCTATTCTCCATTGGAAAAACCAAACACAGACTGGGTGACTGCTTTACAGAACACCCCTGGTCTGTGCGCAAGCATGACCTCGGCCTTCCCGTACCCAGTCATTTTAATACAGTGTCCTGCTCGCATGCCGACAAGTCTGTCCTCAGCATGCTGCAGTGCTCCAGTGCAACACAGCGCAAGCTGGAGGAACAACATCTCATCTTCAGACAAGGCACTTTACAACCTTTTGGACTTTATATTGCGTTCAACACCTTCAAATTGTGAACCCATTCTCATCCCTTCCTTTTCCTGGAGCTTTACTTGTTACATTCTCGGTCACCATGTCCTCTCTTCCCTTCTCCTACTCCAGTGGAACTGTCTATTCTTTCCAATCTGGCAGTTAGACACACCATTCTCACATTCTGATCACTTAGTCTGCACTATCAACACCCCTTCTCCCCCTGCACTCCATACCCCACTTATTGCATAATTCTGCCCCCTTTCCACTCTCCAGCAAGTTTTGTTTTCAGGTCTAATATTGATCGCCTTTGTAACATCACTAAAATGCAGTTGATCTGTTCAACATCACATTCCTATTTGTGGGATCTTACTAAGTGCAAATGAGCTGTCATCAGGAGTCATAGAGTTATAGAGTGATACATCACGCAACAGATTCTTTGGTCCTACCAGTCCATGCCAAACAAGTTGAATTGAATTTAATTGAATTGAAATCAATTGAATTTATTGTCACGTATACCAAGACACATTGAAAAGCTTTGTCATGTGAGCAATACAGGCAGATCACAGAGTTAAATAGCATAGATAGTAAATAATAGGTAAACAGCGGCAAAAACAAAAACGCAAGTACAGGCGAATGTTAAGATTTTGTTGGTCCATTCAGTATTCTAACAACAGTAGGGTAGAAACTGTTTCAAAACCAGCTGGTGCATGTGTTCAGGCTTCTGTACCTTCTCCCCGATGGTGGAGGTTGTAGAAAACATTGCCAGGGTGGGATGGATCTTTGAGAATGGTGGCAGCCTTTCCTTGACAGGGTACTTGGTAGATGGATTCTATAGACGGGAGGTTGGCCTTTGTGATTGCCTGGGCTGAGTTTCCCACTCTCTGTAACCATCTCCGATCTTGAATAGTACAGTTGCCATACCAGGTAGTGATACATCCAGGCAGAATGCTCTCAATGGTGCACATATAAAGGTTTGCAAGGGTATTCGCTGTCATGCCAAATTTCCTCAACTGCCTGAGGAAGAGACGTTGTTGGGCCTTTGTAACCAGTTCAAGTTTGTCCGACGATTTGTAGCTCGGGTGCTCGTTGTTGTGGTTCTGTTCGCTGAGCTGGGAATTTGTTTTGCAAACGTTTCGTCGCCTGTCTAGGTGACATCCTCAGTGCTTGGGAGCCTTTTGTGAAGCGCTTCTGCGATGTCTCCTCCGGCATTTATAGTGGTTTGTCTCTGCCGCTTCTGGTTGTCAGTTCCAGCTGTCCACTGCAGTGGCCGATATATTGGGTCCAGGTCAATGTGTTTGTTGATAGAATCTGTGGATGAGTGCCATGCCTCTAGGAATTCCCTGGCTGTTCTCTGTTTGGCTTGTCCTATAATAGTAGTGTTGTCCCAGTCGAACTCATGTTGCTTGTCATCCGTGTGTGTGGCTACTAAGGATTGCTGGTCGTGTCGTTTTGTGGCTAATTGGTGTTCATGGATACGGATCATTAGTTGTCTTCCTGTTTGTCCTATGTAGTGTTTTGTGCAGTCCTTGCATGGGATTTTGTACACTACATTGGTTTTGCTCATGCTGGGTATCGGGTCCTTTGTCCTGGTGAGTTTTTGTCTGAGAGTGGCTGTTGGTTTGTGTGCTGTTATGAGTCCTAGTGGTCGTAGTAGTCTGGCTGTCAGTTCAGAAATGTTCTTGATGTATGGTAACGTGGCTAGTCCTTTGGGTTGTGGCATGTCCTCATTCCGTTGTCTTTCCCTTAGGCATCTGTTGATGAAATTGTGGGGGTATCCGTTTTTGGCGAATACATTGTAGAGGTGTTCTTCTTCCTCTTTTTGCAGTTCTGGTGTGCTGCAGTGTGTTGTGGCCATTTTGAACAGTGTCTTGATACAACTTCTTTTGTGTGTGTTGGAGTGGTTGCTTTCGTAGTTCAGGACTTGGTCTGTGTGTGTGGCTTTCCTGTATACCTTTGTAGTGAATTCTCCGTTCGGTGTTCTCTGTACCATCACGTCTAGGAATGGGAATTGGTTGTCCTTTTCTTCCTCTCTAGTGAATCGGATTCCTGTGAGTGTGGTGTTGATGATCCGGTGTGTGTTTTCTATTTCTGTGTTTTTCATGATTACAAAGGTATCATCTACATATCTGACCCAGAGTTTGGGTTGAATCTGCGGTAAGACTGTTTGTTCTAATCTTTGCATTACCGCTTCTGCTATGAGTCCAGAGATGGGTGAGCCCATGGGTGAGCCATTGATTTGTTCATATATTTGGTTGTTGAATGTGAAGTGTGTTGTGAGGCACAGGTCCAGTAGTTTGAGTATACCGTCTTTGTTGATAGGTTCCCCGTCTTGTCTGTTCTGTATGTCCAGCAGGTTGGCTATTGTTTCTCTGGCTAAGGTTTCGTCGATAGAGGTGAACAGTGCCGTTACATCGAATGAGACCATAGTTTCTTCCTTGTCTATGTGTATATTTCTGATGATGTCCAAGAATTCCTGTGTTGACTGTATAGAGTGTCTAGATCCGCTGATCAGGTGTTTCAGTTTCTGCTGTAGTTCTTTAGCCAGTTTGTGTGATGGTGTCCCTGGTAGAGATACGATGGGTCTGAGTGGGATATCTGGTTTGTGCACTTCAGGTAGTCCATAGAATCTGGGGGTGGTGTTGCTTTCAGGTTTCATTCTCTGTAGGTCAAACCTGGTTATTTGTCTGTTTTTTTGCAGGTTCCTCATGTATTGTTTATTCTATTGGTGAGCTGTGGGGTGGGGGTCAAACTCTCTCTTTTGGTAGGTGTTGGTATCTTCAAGTAGTTGTTGCGCTTTCTGGATGTATTCTGCTTTGTCCAGGATGACCGTCATTCTGCCTTTGTCTGCTGGTAGTATGATTATGTTCTTATCATTTCTTAGTGTTTTTAGTGCTTCCCTCTCCTTGGTGTTGAGGTTGTGTGTTTGTCTTTTCCTTGTTATCAGGGGTACAATGCTTTGTCTCACCAGTGTAACCACATGAAGTGTCCAAGAAAGCTTACTGTGGATGACCACTCCCAGGAGCTTGACACTCTCCACTCGTTTCACCTCTGTGCTGTTAATGTGTAGGGGGGGCATGAGTAACATCCCGCCGAAAGTCAATAATGAGTCCCTTGGTTTTGCTGGCATTGAGAGCTAGGTTGTTTTCAGTGCACCATTTTTCTAGGTCTTGCACCTCCCTGTTTCGTCACCATCTGAGATTCGACCGAGTATGGTGGTGTCATCAGCAAACTTGTAACTGGCATTAGTCTGGTATTTGGTGACGCAGTCATGGGTATAAATGAGTACAGTAGGGTGCTGGGTACACACTCCTGGGGGGCTCCAGTGTTGAGTGTTAGTGAGGATGAAATATTGTCCCCAATTCTCACTATTGTGGCCTGTGGATCAGGAAACTGAGGATCTAGAGTGGGGCTTAGTCCGAAATCATTAAGTTTAGTAATCAGTCTCGAGAGGATAATAGTGTTGAAGGCTGAACTGTAGTCAATGAGTAGGATTCTTACGTAGCTGTTCTTGGTGTCAAAATGGTCCAGGGAGGAGTGAAGGGCAAGTGATATGGCAACAAATGTGGATCTGTTAGTCCGAATGTCAAATTGGAGTGGGTCAAGCGTAGTGGGGAGGCTGGATTTGATTAATGCCATGACCAGCTTTTCAAAGCACTTCATGACCACTGAAGTTAGGGCCACTGGGTGGTAGTCATTGAGACCTGCTGCAGGAGCCTTCTTAGGCACAGGGATGATGTCGGCCCTCTTGTTATATGCAGGATCAGTGGCCTGCTGCAGGGAGAGGTTGAAGATGTCCGAGAAGACCTCTACCAAATGATTTGCGCATGCTCTGAGTGCACGGTCTGGTACTCCGTCTGGTCCCATCGCTTTCCTTGGATTCACACAAAGGAAAACTAATCTGATCTCTGATGCAGTGACTGTTGGAATAGGTTCATCAGGACTTGTCGGAATAGGTGTTACCTCTCCACCGAAATTCTGCTCAAAGCGAGCATAGAAGGTGTTGAGACAATCTGGGAGGGATGTGTCATCATCTGCTATCTTGCACTGTCTCTTTTTCGAATCTGTGATATCATTCAGTCCTTGCCATAGTTGCCAGGTGTCTGTCTGGGTCTCTAGTTTAGATCGATATTGGTCCTTGGTTATCTTAATGGCTCTGCAAAGGTCTTGGATTCCTTATATTTGAGTGGGTCTCCTGATCTGAAGGCCTCACACCTGGTTTTTAGCAGGTTCTGTATGTCCTGATTCATCCACAGTTTCCTGTTGGGGAACACCCGGATTGACTTCCTCGGTACGCAGTCCTCCACACACTTGCTGATAAATTCTGTGATGGTGGTGGTGTACTCATCCAAGGTACCTGCGGACTGTTTGAACATGGCAAATTCAACCGATTCCAGACAGCACCGGAGTTGATCCTCTGCCTCCTCTGAGCAGCACTGGACCTGCATCCATGAGGGGGGTCTCCTGCTTGAGCTTTTTCCTGTAAGCCGGGAGAAGAAACACGGCATTGTGGTTGGAGTTCCTGAAATTAGGGCAGGAGTTGGCGTGGTCAGCATCTTTCACAGTGGTGTCACATGGTCTAAAATGTTTGGGCCCTGGTGGGGCAGGTTTAGTTTCCCAAACGAAACTAGCATCATTTGTCAGCGTTTGGTCCATACTTCTCTAAACTTTCTTATGTACATACTTGTCTAAACGTCTTTTTATTTTGTAGCTGTACCTGCATCAATCACTTCCTCTGGCAGTTCATTCCACACATGAACCATCCTCTGTGTGAAAAAGTTGCCCCTCAGGTCCCTTTTAAATCTTTCTTCTCGCACCAGTTTTCACCCTCCAGTTTTGAACTCCCCTTCCTTTGCTATTCACCTTATCTATTGCCCCTCATGATTTTATAGACCTCTCTAAGGTCACCCCTTAACTTCTTATGCTCCAGTGAAAAATAAATCCCAGCCTATTCAGCTTCTCCCCATAATTCAAACCCTCTTGTCCCAGTAACATCCTTGTAAATCTTTTCTGCATTCTCTCCAATTTAATGATATCCTTCCTATGGCAAGGTGATCAGAACTGTACACGGTATCCCAAAAGTAGTCTCACCAACATCCTGCACAACCACAACATGATGTCCCAACTCCTATACTCAATGATCTGAGCAACAAAGACAAACATGCTAAATGCCTTCTTCAACATCCTGCCAGCTGTGACCCCACTTTCAAAGAGCTATGTACCTGCATCTCTGGGACTCTCTGTTTGATAACACACCCCAGGGCACTAACACTAACTGTATAAGTTCTGAACTTGTTTGTCTTACCAAAATGGTTCAATATTTTGCTTCAGAATGGCTGCAAACAAGTTGGGATATACTGAGACTGGGAAAGAAGTTGTGTAAATGCAATACCTTTTTTAAAAGGCTGCTTTCCCTGGAGCGTCGGAGGCTGAGGGATGACCTTATAGAGGTTTATAAAATCATAAGGGGCATGGATAGGATAAATAGACAAAGTCTTTTCCCTGGGGTGGGGGAGTTCAGAACTAGACTGCATAGGTTTAGGGTGAGAGGGGCAAGATATAAAAGACACCTAAGGGGCAACTGTTTCATGCAGAGGGTGTTACGTATATGGAATGAGCTGACAGAGGATGTGGTGGAGGCTAGTACAATTGCAACATTTAAAAGGCATCTGGATGAGTGTATCAATAGGAAGGATTTGGAGGGACATGGGCCGGGTGCTGGCAGGTGAGACTAGATTGAGTCGGGATATCTAGTCGGCATGGACGAGTTGAACCAAAGGGTCTGTTTTCGTGCTGTACATCTCTATGACTCTCTGACTCTATAAATGACTCACACCTGCTGTGCAATGAGGTCTCTATCACAGTAGGACAACTACAGAGGGAATCCATGTGCCCATTGTTCCTGGAACAGCTTTTTGCTAGCTATTCCCTTTTACAGTTAGTGTTAGTGCCCTGGGGTGTGTTAACAATCTTCCCTTAGCCCTGTAATGTTTCCAGTTACTAATCAGTTCCTTTTTCTGAAAATTACTATTAAATCTCTTTCCATCATCCTCTCAGGCAGAGCACCATAATCTTCATTTTAACGCTGCAGTTATAGAATTATTTTCAATCTGGTCTTTCTGTGCATCATCAATTTTCATTGCTTCACAAAGTTATTGGCTGCTTGAGCCATAAACCTTAGAACTTCGTCCCTAAACCTTTAAACTCCTTTAAACTCAGATGCTCCTCCTCATCCCCTTTTTTGCCCGTAATCTGTATCCTCTGGTTACTGACCCTCCTGTGAGCTTTTCTGAACTTACTTGAGAAAACTCTTCAAGATTTTGAATAACTCTGTCAAGTTTCCCAACAAACTTCACTGCTCTCAGAAGAACAGTGTCAGCTTCCCCAGACCTGCAGTCACCCATTCCTGATCATGCTCTAGTAAATCTCCTTCGTCCACTCTGCAAGGCTTAAAAATGTGCTGCCCAGAATTGGATACAATTTCTAGCAGAAGCCTAACCAATGATTCATAAAGGTTTCACATAATTCCTTTGCTTTTCCTCTATTCATAAGGTTATACTTTAGAGCTTTATCAATTTTTTCTGCTACCTTCAGAGATTTATGTAGTTATGATCCCTGCAGCTAAGTGAAAATAACCAAATCAACAAATAATGCCGAAATGAAGAAATGACTATGAAGATTTCACTTTCTGTAGCTTTTACTTCAACACAAATAAGAACCAATGGAAATTACACATGAAACTTTGGCAAATGATACTTCAAATAAAAAGGAAAATGTAACTAGTAAATAGGTAAAGGTCAATAGCTGTTAGAAAAAAGGTAAATCTTATCCAAGCACATGTATTCACATCACTCCCTGTACAAATGCGACATTGCAAATGCTGTTCTGTATTTACACAGGATAGGTCAGGAGTCCTACACATCGAAAGCACTCACCTTCAACATATCCTCTCCCACCTGGGTCATTCCAATCCTAATGGTAGAACTTTCCAGAGCTTCTTTTCAACTAAGCCATCAATGTCTTGACTTAGGCACCTCTAGGAAAAGATCCAGCAAGATAATATCTATGACCTATTCACTGTACTTTCCAGGTTTTAGAGCTTTTTAGCCAATCTGCCTAGGACCTCCCGCAAAACAGAGAAACTAGCCTCTTCCAACACCAACAACATAGTATTTTGTGGTCTGTTTCTGCTTTTTAGTTTTCCTTCTGTATCTAAGAGTTGATCATCTTCAGCCTCCAGCTCCTCTGTTTGCAGATCTCCTTTGTTCCTTCCAGATACACAGTTTTTCTTTTTCTTAGTTTCCTTCCTTTCTGTTGGTACTGTTTTCAGGTCAAGTATAATCAGATCAGCGGAACCTGTATTTCTTAACCAAGAGGGGTACAATTCAGCCATTTATAATTTGTGAAAATGACTCATATAAGTCATTTTCAAACTTTGTAAAAGTAAAGAAAGGATGGCATGCTGGCTCAGTGGTTAGCATAGCTGCCTCACAGCGCCAGGGACCCAGGTTCAATTTCACCCTTGGGCGACTGTGTGTAGTTTGCACATTCTCCCTGTGTCTGCGGGGGTTTCCTCCGGGTGCACCGGTTTCCTCCCACAATCCAAAGATGTGCAAGTTAGGTGAATTGACCATGCTAAATTGCCCACAGTGTTCAGGGATGTGTGTCTTTGTTATGTCCAAAGTCATTTTGATGAAATTACAATTTTTCTTTATTATGTTACTTCTGGGTTGAAGGCCCGCACAATGTCTGTGAACCCCAAGTTCATTCTCTTTGCTATAGCTTTAATGGCAGGATCACCCATCACATTCTAGGAAATAATTCTTGGTTTTCATTGTAAATGAGGAATAAGGTCCAACTCATCATACTACATTGTAAGAATATCACTACCACATATATAATATTAGCTGAATTTAGTTCATGACGAGTTTACCATCTTCTGAAAGATATCCACTGCATGAAATACTAGAGTCTGTTCTTTCAGATTTAATCCTCAAAAGTAATTTAATATTTTATATTTCTTCAATAGATGCCAGAAAACTATTGAGGGAATAAAACACAGGTTGTAGTTTGCGTAAAGTCACTGGTAAAAGACTATCTCTGACTTTGAACTAATTTGATCCTATTCATTTATTCCTTACCTTTGCTTTCCCTCCATGGCTCCACCCTCTGTAACATCGTCCAGCCCCACAATCTTCCAATCTAGTCTTTTTGTGTATCCCTGATTATAATCACTTCACAATTGGTCTGTGTGTTTCCAGCTGTCTGGGCTTTAAGTTCTGGAATTGATCATGTAAACCTCTCTACCTCATTGTCTCCTTTAAATTGCTTTGACAAAGATTTTGGCCACCTATCCGAATGTCTCCTTTTGTGACCCAGTATCAAATTTCATTTCATAACACCTTTCAAAATCTGACTAGGTTTAACATGCTAAAAGAAATACAAGTTACTGTTATTTTTGCATATGAACATTTCTTTTGTTTCTGTGAGAGGTATCCTTAGTGATGTGCAATTGAAACCTATTAAAAGAGATGATGAAATCAGGACATGGGGCTGACCTTCATAGAACCTCATTCTCAGAGTCAGATCCCTACTTCAATTCTGACTCCTGTGAGGGTAATATGAATGGAAACGTCTAGATATACAAAGTGTCTACAGTAAAGGGTCAAAGGAAGGAAAGAACTTGCCTTGGCTATCCTGGTAAGGTCATTAAATTTCTTCATGCAGTGTAAAAGGGGGTCATGGAACTGACATAGCTCACTTGCCACAATAGAGTGCAGAGCCCATTTTTAAATGGCCTCTCACCATTCTCCAAACTGGTTTTTGCTCCATTAGGATTGCAACATCATTTCAGCTTTCTGAAATTTGGTCCTCTTTTTCCCAATCTGGACACTCCAGATGAATGCTCTCCAATCTGATATTGATGTTTAGAGACTAAGTTGCAGGTACTTGCCATTATTTCACATGGATAACAGATGTGGCAGTTGTCAGGCACCTTCTGGGCTTCATTTCTTGATTAATCTGAAACCTAAGGTAAAAACAAAACAGCACAGGGAACCTTCAGTGGGTCAGGCAGCCTCTGATTTGGAAGCAGAGATTAACTTGTCTGGACTAGAGAGTTTATCATGGAGCTGTAAGGATTTTCTGTCCACATACATTCTAGTATAAAGTGTGTCCATAAACCTTCCTTAGCCTAGAATGAATTTGACCTCTGTCACACTGATCCTTTTATTGATCTGTTTGGAAAGGTTCTGGAGAAGTGACAGAGCAAATTGTGGAAAATGAAAGGCTTCAGAAGGTACTTTCCTTCAACTTAATCTCTGACGGGAAGAGTTGAAAGAGACGCTCAGGCCTTTGTCTTGAGTTGAAAAGATGGATTGCGTGCCCACAAGTTAGTGTTAAGTACACCTTCACCTGATGAGATGCACCTTATGTTTCCACAAATGTTACAGAGAAAAAAACTGAGAGGACAGAGGAGTGAATCACTGAGTTCCATATTTCAACAAGATCACGGCTAAACCTTAACATCATTTGTCCAGAATGTTTATGAAAAGCACCTTTGATTGAGATTGTTCTCTCCCAATGCCTGACTTTACCAAGTATAATAAAAGGAAAATACTGCACAGGCTGGAATTCTAAAATAAAAACAGAATGTGCAAGAGGAACTTTACAGGTCTGATAGCAACAATGAAGACAGGAACGGGGTTAATTCTTTGAATCCAATATGATTGACTTTTCAGAATGCTTCTTGCAAAGTAGAGTCATCTGACTTGGAATTTTTTTTAAGAATTCATACATGGGATGTGGTGTCACTGGCCTGGCCAACATTTATTACCCTTTGATAGTTGCTCTTGACAAGGTGGTAGTGAGCTGTCTTCTGGTACTGCTGCAGTCCATTTGTTGTAATGTGCTGTTCGGGAGCGAGTGTTACTCTGCAACTCTGGGTGAGAGGCTTGGATGAGAATGTGTGGGTGATGGTGTTTCCATGTATTTGCTGCCCTGTCTTTCTACATGGTGGAGGTTTTGCATTTGGAAGGTGCTTTTGAAGGCACCTGGTGAATTTCTGAAGAACATTTCTTTAGATTAGATTAGATTAGATTACAGTGTGGAAACAGGCCCTTCGGCCCAACAAGTCCATCCCGCCCCGCCGAAGCGAAACCCACCCATACCCCTACATTTACCCCTTGCCTAACACTACGGGCAATTTAGCATGGCCAATTCACCTGACCCTGCACATCTTTGGACTGTGGGAGGAAACCGGAGCACCCGGAGGAAACCCACGCAGACACGGGGAGAACGTGCAAACTCCACACAGTCAGTCGCCTGAGGCAGGAATTGAACCCGGGTCTCAGGCGCTGTGAGGCAGCAGTGCTAACCACTGTGCCACCGTGCCGCCCACTGCCACCGTGCCGCCCACTGCCACCATGCCGCCCACATCTTGTAAATAGTACAAACTGCTGCTGCTGAGCATTGGTAGCGGAGTGAGTGAATGTTTGTGTGAATGAGGTGCCAATCAATTGGGCTGTTTTGGCCTGGATGGTGCCTAGATTTTACTGAGTGTTGTTGGAGCTGCATTCATTCAGACCAGTGAGGAATATTCCATCATACTTCTGACTTGTGACTTGTAGATGGTCAGAATTTTGGGAGTCAGAAGATGTGTTACTCTCCACAGGATTCATAGCCTCTGACTTGCTTTTGAAGTCAGTATTTATATGACAAGATCAGTTCAGTTTCTGGCTATGTAACTCTCAGGATGTTGATAGTGGGAGATTCAGTGATGATAATGCTACTGAATGTCAAGGGGCTTAATTCTCTTTTGTTGGAAATGGTGACAGATATAAATTAAAATGATGAGAATGTGGTGGGGATGATTAATACGCTTGTCGGTGAATCGAAGATGTGTGATTAATGAGGAAGAAGTTCATAGGTTAGATGAAGACAGGCTTGTCAGATAGGCAGTTTAGTGACAGATAGAATTTAACACTCAGAAGTGTGAGGTGATGCACTTTGGAAGAAGTAAGAAGACAAGGGAGTACTCAATGAATGTCAGAGAAACAAAAAAATCTTGGGGTGCTTGAGTGCAGATCCCTGAAAGAAGCAGGACATGTTAATAAGTTAGCTAAGAAGACATGGGGGCATGTGTCTTTATCAATAATGGCATAGATTATAAGAGTAGGGAGCGGAACAAAAGTTTGGTTAGGCCACAGCTGGAGTACTATGCGCAGTTTTGGCCACCACACTATACGAAGGATGTGTTTGCACTGCAGGGGGTACACTGGAGATTCACCAGGATGTCTGAGATGGAGCAGTTTAGCTACAGAGGGTAAATAGGCTTGAGGAGTTTCCTTCAGAGTTTAGAACATTAAGGGGGAACCTGATGGAGGTGTATAAGATTATGAGGGATGTAGACAGGATGGGTAGGAAGCAGCTGTTCCTCTTAGTTGAAAGATCAATATGAGGGGGCATAATTTTAAGTTGAAGCGCAGGAAGTTTAGAGGGGATTTGGGGAAGATCTTTTTCACCCAGAGGGTGGTGGGAATTGGGAATGCACTGCTTGGAGGATCAGAAAACCTCACAATCTTTAAAAAGAACTTGGATTCACATTTAAAATGTCATAGCATTCAAGCCTATGGGCCAAGTGCTGGAAAGTGGCATTAATGTTGATTGGTGATTGATTTTTGGTTTTGTTGGTACAGACTGGATGGGTCAAAGGTGCCTTCTGTACAGTATGACTATGATCATTGCTTAGAACCTGTGTGGTATAATTTTAATTGTCATTTTTCAGCCTAAGCTTGGATAATGTCCAGTCTTGCTGCATTTAGACATAGATTGCTTCAGTATCTGAGGAGTCATGAATGGTGCTGAATATTGTGCAATCATCAGCGAATATTCCTACTTCTGACCTTATGACAGAAGGATGGTAATTGGTAAAACAGCTGCAGACGGTTGGGCCTATAATACTACTCAGAGGAACTCGTGCAGAGATGTTCTTGAGCTGAAATGACTAACCTCCAACAACTAGAACCATCTTCCTTCATGCTGGGTATGGCTCCAATTGTAAAGAGTCTTCCCCCTGATTCCCAGTCACTCTAGTTTTGCAAGGGGCTCCTCGATGCCACATTTGTAACTTTGATGCCAAGGGCTGCCACTTTCATCTCTCCTCTGGAAACTGAACACATATTGTCAACATATTTTGTCCACAGTTGAACCAGACTGTAGTGATATCAGGAGTTGAGTGGCCCTGTGATATCTAAATTGAGTATTGGATAGTGGGTTATTGCTAGGCAAGTGTGCTTAATAGCACTGTTGGTGACTCCTTTGATCATTGAGAGTAGAGTCATGAGGCGGTAATTGGCCAGATTGGACTTGTTCTACTTTTTGTACACTAGACAGATTTGGCAGATGGAATATAATGTGGGAAAATGTAAGGTTATCCACTTTGGCAGAAAGAATAGAGGAGCTGAATATTATTTAAATGGAAGAAACTGCAGAAAGATATGAAACAGAGAGATTTGTGAGTCCTTGTCCATGAATCATAAAAAGCTAGCATCCATGTTCAGAGGGTAATAGAGAAGGCAAATAGAATGTTGGATCTTTATTTCAAAATGAATGGTGTACAAAATTATACAAGGCACTAGTCAGACCACAGTTAGAACAGTGTGAATAGTTTTGACTCCCTTTTCTAAGGAAAGATACATTGGAGGTTCAATAGGCTGATACTAAGTATGGAGGGACTGTCTTATGAAGAGAAGTTGAGTAGAATGGACCTGTACTCATTGGAATATAGGATAATGAGAGGCAGCTTTATTAAAACATGCAAGATTCATTGGGAGTTTGACATGTTACATGCAGAACGTTTTTTTTCCCTTGTGGAAGAGTTTAGGTCCAGGGGGCATAATCTCAAAATAAGCATTTGCACAGTTAAGTCAGAAGAAGTCAGAGGAGACATTTATTTTCTCTGAGGGTTGTGAATCTTTGGAACTTTTTACCACAGACAGTTGTCAAGGCTGGGTCATTAAGTAATTCAAGGCTGAGATAGATTTTTAATTAGTCAGGGAATTCAGGGTTATGGGGGAAAGGCAGGAAAGTGGGAGACTATCAGACCATCCATGATCTCATCAAATGATGGAGCACACTTGATTGGCGGAATGGCTTACTTTTGTTCTTATATCTTCTGGACTAACAGAGAAATCCAGATCTACAACAAGGTGGCTAACTTTTAAATTGCTTTTGGAAAGGCTCAACAGCCCACTGCAAAAAAATGGGGTCGACCTACACCAGTTGGACTGCAGCAGTTCAAGGAGTTAACTCACCACCACTTTCTGTAGGACAGTAAGAAATGGGCAATAAATTTGTTCATTGGCTTTGCCAGTGATATTCATGTTCCAAGAACAAGGAAAATAATCTGATCCATTTCCCAGCACACCCATGGGAATGTTTCACAGGAGCAGGAATGGGGTTGCCTGAGTTGATGAACCCGTTATTTTCTGAATTCCCAGCCCTCATCTCCAAACCTGCTTATATTGGACTGGGAAAATCCAGTCCTTACTAACTAGAGAACTCTTTACTACAGCTGTACAATGTCGAACACATCATGCCCTGGCATCATCTCTGACAATAAAATTAGGATTACATCTGGATGCTATCCAACAATATTATGAGCCTGTTTATTTAACCTTTCTATGCACGTTGGAACAGATTTCAGATGGATTCAATTGGCCTTCCTATCAATAGACGCATACATTTTTCAGCGCTAGTTACAACGGTGTGATTGCCAACTGTAACTCAAAGGCTCAGGGAGCATAATGACAAGGATCTTGAAACTAAATAAAGGAAACTACAGTGGTATATAGTGTGAGCTGGCTATGATTAATTGGGAAACATCACTTTTTAAAAATTCTCTTGCGGGCTGTGCGTGTTGCTGACTTGCCAGCATTTATTGCCTGTCCCTAGTTGCTCTAGAGATGGTGATGGTGTGCTGCCTTCTTGAAACACTTCAGTCCATGTGCTGTAGGTAGACCCACAATTCTTTAGGGAAGGAATTCCTGGATTTTGACTCAGTGACATTGAAGGGGCAATGATATATTTTCAAGTCAGGATGGTGAGAAACTTGGAGGGGAATTTGCAGATGGCGGCATTTCCATGTAGCTGCAGCCCTTGGCCTTCGAGATGGAAGAGTTTGGGAGTTTGGAAGTTGCTGTCAAAAGGTCTTGGAAGGATTTCTGCAGTGCACCTCATAGATTGTACACAATGCTGCTTCTGAGTGTTGGTGATAGAGGAAGTGAATGCTTCTGGATGCAGTGCCAATCAAGTGGGCTGCTTTATCCTGGAAAGTCCTGATGAAACATCGATTTTTCTGCTCCTTGGATGCTGCCTGACCTGCTGTGCTTTTCCAGTATTACTCTAATCTTGACTCTAATCTCCAGCATCTGCAGTATCCACTCTTGCCTTGTCCTGGAAAGTGTCAAACTCCTTGTATGTTGTTGGAACTGCATCCATCCAGGCAAATGGGGAGTATTCCAACTCATTCCTGACTTGTGCCTTGTAATGACGGATAGGTTTTGGGAGGTCAGGAGGTGAGTTACGTCTGTATTATTCCTAGGCTCTAACCTGCTTTTGTAGTCATTGTATTTATATGGTGAGTACAGTTAAGTTTCTGGTCAATGCTTACCACCCAGGGTGTTGATAATGGTGGATTCAGTGATGGTAACACCATTGAATGTCAAGGGGCAGTGGTTATTGGAGATGGTCATTATCTGCTGATTGTGTGGCATGAATGTTATTTGCCACTTTTCAACACAAGCCTGGATATTGTCCACATGGAGTCATAGAGTCATAGAGATGTACAGCATGGAAACAGACCCTTCGGTCCAACCCGTCCATGCCGACCAGATATCCCAATCCAATCTAGTCCCACCTGCCAGCACCCGGCCCATATCCCTCCAAACCCTTCCTATTCATATTCCCATCCAAATGCCTCTTAAATGTTGCAATTGTACCAGCCTCCACCACTTCCTCTGGCAGCTCATTCCATACACGTACCACCCTCTGTGTGAAACAGTTGCCCCTTAGGTCTCTTTTATATCTTTCCCCTCTCACCCTAAACCTATGCCCTCTAGTTCTGAACTCCCCGACCCAGGGAAAAGACTTTGCCTATTTATCCTATCCATGCCCCTCATAATTATGTAAACCTTTATAAGGTCACCCCTCAGCCTCCGACGCTCCAGGGAAAACAGCCCCAGCCTGTTCAGCCTCTCCCTGTAGCTCAGATCCTCCAACCCTGGCAACATGCTTGTAAATCTTTTCTGAACCCATTCACGTTTCACAACATCTTTTTGATAGAAGGAGACCAGAATTGCACGCAATATTCCAACAGTGGCCAAATCAGTGTCGTGTACAGCCGCAACATGACCTCCCAACTCCTGTACTCAATACTCTGACCAATAAAGGAAAGCATACCAAACACCTTCTTCACTATCCTATCTACCTGCGACTCATCTTATTGGATTTGAACGTGGACTGCTTCAGTATCTGAAGAGTTGTGAACATTGAGCAATCATCAGCCAACATCCCCATTTATGACCATGCAATGGTAGGAAAGCCATTGATAAAGCAGCTGAAGATAGTTGAGCCGATGACACAACCCTTAGGAACCCCTGCAGAGATGCCCTGAAGCTGAGATGATAGACCTCCAACAACCATAAGCATCTTCCTTTGTGTCAAGTATGATTCTGACTAGTAGAGAACTTTCCCCTCGATACCCATTGATACCAGTTTTGCTCAGCCTCCTTAATGCCACACTCAGTCGATTGTGGCCTTGATGTCATGGGCTGTCACTCTCACCGCACTCCTGGAATTCCGCTCTTTTGTCCATGTTTGAACTAAGGCTGTAATGAGGTCAGGAGTGGCTCTGATGGAACCCAAACAGGCATCACTGAACAGGTTATTGCTGAGCGGGTGCCGCTTGATGGCTGGTTTCCACCCACATTCCAAAGATGTGCAGTTAGGTGGAATTTCATAGAAACCTATAAAATTCTAACTGGATTAGGCAACACAAGAACGATGTTCCTGATGACCAGGCAGGCCAAAACTAAGGATACAGGGTAGGTCATTTAGGAGATTGGTGTGTCTGTGGAATTTTCTACCACTGAACACGTTTGAGGCCAAAACATGAATGTTTTGAACATAGAGTTCAATATACCATATATACTCATGTAAAAGTTTAATTTGTTAGACTATTTTTAAAGGTTCAATTTATAGTGTCGACTATTACATGGGCACTAATTTTGAGGGGCTGAAATTCATGCTTCAGTTCAAAATACTGTATTATTAACAGAAGTCGACCTGATCGCTCAACTAATCCCGAGTGTTACAACATGGGATGAACCCCACCTGCTAATTTAAACCAGCAAAACTGAAATGATTTACCCCGTGCGGTAACCTGTGAAAATTCGAGAGGCCAAGAACTATTTAAAGTAAAAAGTCACAACTTTATTTCTTAAAGTCTAACAGAGAATAGTTAATTAACAACTATTTACAACACCTTTCTCTAACCTATCTTTTACCTTCCCCTTCTACAATACTAGTCCAATAAAACCCCAATTAAGATTTACTAAAATTCAAATTTCAAAACCAGGAAGCTATTGAATCTTCCCTTTGTGTGTTCCTCTGTAGATTTTCTTCTTCTTAGGATTTCTCTTTCACAGGTGGTTGATAGATAAATGTACCTTTAAGACGTCTAATTTTCCAGGCAGTCTGCAGATGTTGGTGGTTTGTCAGTTCTCCTCTCAACTGTTTATGTTTTATAAAGCATCGGATGGTGTCATTGGTTTTCAATATTGTCAATATATTAAATTCAAACATGATTGGAGTTTGGTATTTTTTGGGGTATAATTTAAACTGATTTGCATTTGTTTTTGTCTCCAGGCAACCAGCTACCTTAGCTGCTGGACCAAAAGGTTACATTGTATCTTGTTCAGAATACTTGGTGCTGTCAGGTAGTTCTGCTCGCTTTTAACTTTCTTAAAGGTACGGTACACTTCTATACCTTCCTAACACCTCCCCCCTTAATAAAAAATGAACCATCATAATGAAAAGATGGCTTCACTTTTTTTTTCTATTCTTTAAACACATTACCCTACCATACAAATAACTTTAATCGAAGTCCACCTTCTTCCCAAAAACCTGTACATGTACGATTTTTAAATTAAAAGTCTGTAACATAAGACTCCAATGAAACAGTCTCATATTCTTACCTTTAAAGCATTCTAAGAATGTAAGACGATTGTGATCTGTATACACCACAATCTCCGACAGATTATTTGTGACACACACATTAAAATGTAAGACCAGTAACCAACTCAATAGTTCTTTTTCGATCGTGGAGTATTTCCTTTGGTGGATGTTGATCTTCTTTGAAAAGTAACCAACTGGCAGTCCATTCCTGATGAAGGGCTCCAGCCCGAAATGTCAATTTTCCTGCTCCTCAGATGCTGTCTGACCTGCTAGACTTTTCCAGCAACACACTCTCAACTCTGGTCTCCAGCATCTGCAGACCTCACTGTCTCCAACTGGCATTTCAAACCCATCCTCATCTTCCTGATGAGGAATCATCCTCAGCTCCAACTCCTATGTCACTAGCATCAAGGGCAACTTTAAAAGGTTTTGAAAAGTTTGGTGTAGCTAAAACTGGTTTTGGTGGTTAATACTGATTTCAAATGGTTGAATGCCTCCTGGCATCGTTCTGTCCACTGAAACTTTGTGTTCTTCTTCAGCAAGTCAGTTAACGGTGCCACTACACAGCTGAAGTTAGGAACAAACTTCTGATAGAATCCACTGAGTCCTAAGAATTGAAGCACATCTTTCTTCGAGGTTGGTTGTGGAAATTCCTCGATAGCCTTTGTCTTTGTGTTCCGTGGGGTCAAACCTCCATGCCTGATGCTACGTCCCTAGGACGTCACCTCTGCTTTCATGAATTTGGTTTTATTTAAGTTTATCACAAGTTTTGCTTCTTGTAGTCATTCAAAGAGCTCTGCCCACTGTACCATATGATCTTTCCAGGACTTATGAAAGATCACGACGTCGACCAAATAGATCGTGCAGTTTTGTTAACCCAGCCACAAATCTGTTCATGAGTCTTTGGAATGTGCAGGTGCATTCTTCATTCCAAAGGGCATCACTTTAAATTGATATAGCCCATTTCGGGTTACAAATGCAGAAATTTCTTTTGCTGTCTCTGATAAAGGTACCTGCTACTAACAATGTATTAAGTCCAACTTGGTGATGTAACTGGCTGGTCCAACTTTCATGATACAGTCCTCCAATGTAGGAATTGGATATGAATCCTATTTTATAATGGTGTTGACCTTCCAATAATTCACACAGAATCATGGACTCCTGTCTAGTTTGGGAACTAATATGATCGGTGAACTCCACTCGCTCTGGCTTGGTTCAATGATGTCCTTGTCAAGCATGGTCTCCACCTCCATTTGGACCTATCTGACTTTGAAAGGATTAAGCCGATAGGGATGTGTTTTATTGGAGCAGTATTCCCTACACCTACTTCATGTTCAATAACATTAGTCCTCCCCATCTGATTCTTACACATGTCCTCATGCTGCAGTAACAAATCTTTCAACTGCGTTCTGTGCTCCTGAGACAGATAGCTTACTAACCTACCCCACTCCTCAAGGACTTTTTCATTTTTAAATCTATTTTGAGGCACATCAAAATCAACATCATCTAGATTTGATTCCTTATTCTGTGGGGCAGTAACTAACACCTGTTTCTCCAGTTCTTTCTCTCTATTATAATACGGTTTCAACATGTTCACATGACATACCCGATACCTTTTTTTTCTATCTGGCATCTTTAGTAGATAGTTCACCTGACTCAACCTTTTCTCAAGTTGATAGGGACTACTAAACCTGGCTTTGAAGGGATCTCTGGTATCACTGTTAACAGTGCTAATATGTCATCCCCTTGGGAAAACATTTGAGTCTCAGAGCTTTTATCTGCCACCTGTTTCATTCTACAGTGTGTCCTCTTTCGGTGCTGTTTAGCTCATGCTGTTTAGCTAACTCACCTATTTGATTTAGTCTCTCCCTCACCTCTGATACATAATCTAAGTGTGAGATCTCCAATTTTATGTCTTGTTAATTTTCTTTAATTAATTTCAAAGGACCTCTCACTTCAGGCCCAAATATTAATTCGAAGGGAGTGAACTGAGCAGGTTCATTTGGGGCATCTCTAATGGCAAATAATATGAATGGATACCTTTATCCCAATCATTATCCCAATCATATTGAGACAGTATGGTCTCAATATGGTCTTCAAGGTCTGATGCCACCTTTCTAAAGCTCCCTGGGATTCAGGATGATATGCACTAGATTTAAAGTGCTGTATACCTAAGCTATCCATAACCTCCTTCAACAGCCGAGCAGTAAAATTTGACCCTTGGTCTGACTGAACCTCTCTGGGTAGCCCATATCATGTAAAGAGAGCTACTAACTCCTCTACTACCCTTTTTGCCTTGATACTCCATAATGGAATTGCCTCCAGAAATCTGGTAGATACATCCATTATGGTTAAGAAGTACTGGTTCCCACTTTTAGTTCTTGGGAGGGTACCTATGCAATCAATTATAACCTGCAAGAAAGATCCTTCAAATGTGGGAATTGGCAAAAAAGGTGCTGATTTTATTACCGCCTGTGATTTACTTACCATTTTTGCATGTATGACACATTCGGCAAAGGTTAACCACATCCTTGTGCATTCCAGGTCAATAAAAATGTTTTTGTACCTTAGCCTGAGCCTTTCGTAACCCCATGTGACCTCCTACAGGTAGTTCATGTGCTATCCGTAACACTTCCTGTCTGTATGCTACCAGCAACACAATCTGGTGCACTTCGGCCCATTTCTCCTCTGCACTAACCTGCCGTGGTCTCCATTTCTGTCCTAGGATTCTTTCAGATAATAACCCTCTGGAATATTCTCTGCCTCATTTTTGGAGTACGCATCCACATATATATCTTCTGTTGTCTTGTCTTGCTATTGCAAGTCCCTTAGCCTTTCAGGATTAAACACTTCTGTCTGACCCTCTACCTGTTCAGGTTTTTCCTGCACCATTACATCAAATAGGGTGTCCGCCAACTGAACCTCAGCTCCTTCATCTTTCTCTTTACTTTTCACTTCATGCTGTGACTTATGATAGTGGGATCTGGTTAGCACACAGTCTGGGAAAATACGAGGATATTTCTGTTTTAATTCCTCAGTTTCTTGACCTTTCTTGGGCTTCTCCACAACAAGGGTGTCACTTCCACCTTGTATTCTGCCAAATCATTCCTAAGAACAAACTGAATTCCTGGAACTGACACTCTGTCAATCACTCCCACTGTAACTTCTCCAGTCTTGAGTTGGCACTCCAACCTGATCTTACATAGAGGAACGCTAAATTTCTGTCCGGCTATCCCACAAATTACCACAATCTCAGGTAACTGATCTGAAAGAGTACATGTTCGCTCGTCCCTTACTCTCAGAGACTGGTTAGATCCTGTATCTCTCAAAATTATAATTTCTTGTCCTTCTCTCCCTGTTCTTTCTGAATAAACTTTACCCACAGTGGTAAATTCTTTGTAGAGATCAGGTACTAACTCCTTACCCAGCCCCTCTACTGTAGCTCCTTGACTCTTCTTGGGGGTCTCCTTTACTACCTTTACTAATGCCACTGGCTTAGCTTCTTTTACCACATCTTTTCCCACAGGGCTTTTCTTTAACGACCAGCACTGTGTCTTTACGTGTCCCACCTTCTGGTAGTGAAAACACCTTTTCCCAGTGCCCTTCTGAAACCACCGGCACTGTAATTTTCTGTGTCCTACTCCTTACAGTGAAAACACATGAGGCCTTTCACTTCCTTTCCACCCTCTTGGGCTTCTTTTTTATCCTGTGGTAAGTTCTTACCAGTTCTCTCTACTCTTGGTTTCGGAGTGTAGGATCTCCTCTTCTCCCAACTTCTATGCCTTACAGGACAGATTTCTGGCTGGAAGCTTGTCTTAGGCACCAACATATATTCATCTGTTAATTCTGCTGCCATTCTCACTTCCTGAACTTTCTGTTGCTTCACGTGAATTCTTACCAACTCTGGAAGTGAGTTTTTAAACTCCTCCAGCAGACTAATCTCTCATAGAGCCTCAAAGATCCTATCTATTTTCAAAGCACACACCCATCTATCAAAATGACTATGTTAATTCTTTTGAACTCAAATTTAAATTTTTCATCTTTGTTTTCAATTCTATTCATAGCCATGTCTCCTTCCTATGTTCCAAGCTGTCTATCCTCCATTCTGGTCTTTTGAACATTCCAATTTTCACCATTTCATAATTGGTGGTCAGGCATTAAACTGCCTGTGCTGAATTTATGGAATTCCCTCTGTAAATCTCTCTCTCTCCCCCGTCCTTATTTTACAAACCTCTTTGAAGCTTCCCTTTTGACCAATTGTTTGGTTACCTATCCTAAGGGCGGCACGGTGGCACAGTGGTTAGCACTGCTGCCTCACAGTGCCAGGGACCCAGGTTCAATTCCCGACTCAGGCGACTGACCGTGT
Source organism: Chiloscyllium plagiosum (assembly GCF_037043375.1). Taxonomy (NCBI): domain Eukaryota; kingdom Metazoa; phylum Chordata; class Chondrichthyes; order Orectolobiformes; family Hemiscylliidae; genus Chiloscyllium; species Chiloscyllium plagiosum. Next base: position 43,170,457 of record NW_028270142.1, read on the forward strand.
GGAGTTTGCACATTCTCCCCGTGTCTGCGTGGGTTTCCTCTGGGTGCTCCGGTTTCCTCCCACAGTCCAAAGATGCGCAGGTCAGGTGAATTGGCCATGCTAAATTGCCCATAGTGTTAGGTTAAAAAAAGGGGTAAATGTAGGGGTATGGGTGGGTTGCACTTCGGTGGGTCGGTGTGGACTTGTTGGGCCGAAGGGCCTGTTTCCACACTGTAAGTAATCTAATCTAATCTAATCTAATATCTCTTTATGAAAATCAGTGTCCAATTTTGTTTGTAACACACATGGTTTACTAGTTTGAAGGTGCTATTGTTACAAATGCAAGTCTTCATAGGATGGTTAATTTTAAACTGTTTCTTTTAATTTAGGATAAGACAGGATGTCCTAGGATGAGGATGCAAATCCTACTGGAGTCTGTCCACAGGCAGGCTCATGTGATTCAGTTGCCACTGGGATAGTGGACCAGGTTGAAACTCATAGAAACACAAGTCTCCTTTACACACTCAAAAGACTGGACACTGGTTTTGCTGGCTACAAACTCAGTGTCAGTCAATCAGAGAGATGTGAAAAGGAAGATCAAACGTTGTTAGTGTCCAGCAGCAGAAAAAGCACTATACTGTTTACCACTAGCACAGGGCAAAATGCTGGTGAGAACTGTTTTCCTATTTGGTGAGATGGGACCTGTGTTGATTTAAAAATCTAGGAGTCATCAGAAGTTGCCTTGCTACTAGACGTCAGCTTGATTATACATTGAAGATTGAGTGAAGAGATCTGTGAAAAGATACCGTAAGATGCCTCTTGGTGGAGCAGGAGAAGAAATCCTGCAGAATTGCTGGAGAAAATGTGGGACTTTATTAGAAGGCTATGTAGCTGCAGTGCACATATAAATGTGGCAGGGCTTTTCAATTGTGGTGATTGATAAATTGGAGCTATCTTTTCAGTAGATTAGTGCATTATTTATCTACTCAATATTGTTTAGTCACTATTGATTTTGGTTTGTTACACTAAAAGTAAAGTTCTGTGTGATTCATGGAATAGGTAATCAGGAAAGTCATATTTCTTGAAGAATTATTTATCTCTATATGCTATGGGTGGTAAGTAAGGAATATGCATGTCTTTTAGTGCTGGTGTCAAAGAAAGTCAAAGTTACTTTCCAGATTGCTAAAAGAACTAGTTTGAGTATTATACTTCTACAGTGAGTGGTCCCAACCATTCTCCTGTTTTAACAAATTGGATCACAGTAGTTGAGAAATAGCGTACCTAAAAGAGTTTTATGGCTGGTGTTTGTGGCCAGACACATTCCTTGCCTCAGTGTGTTATTACTCCTGATTCCTTGAAAACGTGAGATTGTGTCCTGATTTTCACCCTCATCCACCTTTTTCTTTGTCTCCCTCTCAAAAGAATCTGTCAATCAGGTTTTTTGGGGTGTGTTTGTCGAGTCTTTCATTGGCTGGGACTGGGTGGGGGTGTACCAGGGGAGCTGGGGGCTGGGTACTGAGTTTTGCGCTTGTGGAGTGGGAAGGAGATAACATCAGATTGAACAGGTCTCGCAGTCCCATACACTGGGAAAGTGAGGGAGCTGTCACCTCTGGTGAGGGGAAAGTTTTGTTTTGTATAACAATAAAGCAACCGACTCTTACATTAATGCTTCCTGTCTCTCAAAGGTAAGGAATTCTCCTAATTATTTAACGAGATAACCATTTCTATTTATGTTTAATGACAAAGTCGTTTCGGGAATGATAAGGGGAAACGCCTACTCAAAAGTAAATTAAGATCTTTATAAGTTTGGAGGTTTGACTTTGATCAAGTCCTCTTCCAGTAAAACTAAAGTAAATCTTGTAGACATCTGTAAATCTGAAGATGGTGTTCGCTGTGCTCAACTATGCTAATATCAATTAACACTTAAAGCAAAGATGTGGACAATTATTGAAGGGGTTTTAATAACATTTTCTCCGGGAAGGTATTCTGGGGCCAGCTGTTACTTTTTGGACACACATCTGTTTGGCTCTAAGACATGTTTTTGTGTTTCCCTGGATACCTGCCCTCTGAGGGAGAGTTCGATCTACAGATTATGCCCTGACTTGCTCCCTCTCCTGTCGCTCGCGTCTGCTGGGAGAGTTTAAACATTGCAATGAAATTTCCTCCCCAATGTCCCTGCCCAGCGATCAAAAGCGGCGGCGGCCCCTTGCAATTATTTCGCTCATTGTGGCTTTGAACTCCCGAATTGAACGAACAACAGAAAAGTACTCGCGTTTGTACCTTTTATTTTTGCCTCCCGTGTTACCCTTGTTTTTATTTTCAAAACACTTCTCTGGGGAATGCGGGTTTCGAAATTACAGAAAGAAATCATCACACGCTTCCGGTGCATTAAATCTCACTGGAATCGCGCTCAGAGGCGGATGAATGGGACCGAGTTTGCGAAGCGTGGACTAAGTCCCAGACACAATGTGGCTCTAATCGCGCGGCAGGGAGTTCACTTACACACAGGGTGCCCCGGTTTCATTGGAGGGTGCCCAGTTGCAATTGTTGCAAGTTCCTGTGTGACTGGGTGAACTGATATTGTTTAGCTTCACGCCACCTGTTGGTTTTGAACCCGGTTGATTTCAGTTTGAGTTGGAGAGTTAGCAGGGTCCACTACTGGGGAAGGATCAGGAAAACTGCCCAGCCATCCTCAGCTCGTAAGGTCAGGACTGGGGATGTTCACCAATGATTGCACAATATTCAGCACCATCCGTGACTCCTCACAAAGCGGTCTATGTTCATATGCAGAAAGGGCAGGACAACATTCAGGTTTGGGCTAATAAGTGGAAAGCAACATTGTGCCAGACAACGATCATTTCCAACAAGAGAGAGTCTAACTATTTCTTCACATTCACATTCAACTTCACATTCAATGATATAACCAGCGCTGAATCCTCTGCTATCAATACCCTGGGGGTTACCATTAAATGGAACTGGACTAGCCGTATAGAAATGTGGCTAGGATTTCTATGATAAGTAAATTTCCTCCTCTTCACCATCGACAAGTTTCAAGTCCGTAGTGTGATGGAATACTCGCCACATACCCAGATGAGTGCAGTCCAACAACACACAGCTCAAGACCAATCAGGACAAGGCAACCCAACTGAATGGCACCCCATCCACTACCTTCAATATTCACTCATTGCACCACTGATGCTCAGTAGCAGCAGTGGATGCTACCTACAAGATGCAATGCAACACTCAAGGTTCCTTAGAAAGTACCTTTGAAGCCAATGACCTATACTATTGAGAAGGACAAGAGCAGCAGATACATGGGTTCACAACCTGTAGGTTTCCCTCCAGGCCACACACTATCCTGCTATTTTGTTAGTCCTTCATGGATGTGGACTGGCTGGTCACTGGCTGGTCTGGCATGTATTGCCCATCCCTAGTTACCTTTGAGAAGTTGGTGTTGAGCTGCATCTTTGAACAGCCACAGTCAATCAGCTCTAGTTGGACCTGCAGTATTGATAGGGAGTGGTTTCCAGGGTTTGGAAATCTAATCATCATTCCTTCACTGTTGCTGGGTCAAAATTCTGGAACACCCACCCTAACAACACTGTGGGTGTAGCTGCACCACATGGAATGCTGCAGTTTTAACAAAGCAGTTCACTGCCAATTCTCAGTTCCAATTCAGGATGGTGCAATAAATGCTGATTCAGTCAGTACTGCCCAAAATCAGTAAATGACAAAAACAGACAATGATCGGTGTTTCCATGTGTAGCATTTTCTAAAATGATTACTGAATACCCTGCTTCTTGAAGGATTCCCAATTGAACTTTGCCGTGTGACATTGCTTGTTGAGAATTGCCTTTCTATACAATTTGAGAAGCTGGAAACAGGCCAGTTTTTATACTGGCCACTTTTGGAGATGTCTGGATCACGATCTTAAATCCTGAGAAAAAATGGTTTCCTATAGCATCGGTGTGTACAGGGCATATAACAAAATAAGTTTGATCCATGTCAAATAAATCTGAAAAAGCACTATAGGTAAATCGCTCTGAATCAATGTTACAAGGATTAGGATATGAACTAGGTGAACCACTCCAACCATGAAACAATCACAGCAGGTTTTATTGAGCGTGGGTTTGGATGTAGGGGTTGCTTTTTTTTCAGAATTTTGTTTTTATGATCTTGGGGGTAGCAAAGATGAAATTTCAGTTTCCTTTGTAATTTACCTGTGCTTGCTCTCCAGACTCAGGAGATTAAGTAAGTTTTTGTTACAATTCATGTCAATTAACTTTTGATCTTTTTATTTGTTTGAAAAAGACTGTTTGGGGTAAACTTAGTTTGAAAGTTATACTTTAAAGCAACTTGCATTTACAGTATCTAGCTCATCTTTTAATGTAGACAGGATGCCTCCAAAGAGTGCAAATGATCAAAATTTATCATTAAACCACACAAGGTTCAAGGGGAAAAATATAGATAAAAGACAAAATTAATTATTTTTAAAATTTAAGTGCACTTACCATTCAGAACAAATGAATTAATAGTTAAGTTAGGGGTTTAAGGGCACAAACTTTAACCATTATGAAGACATGGGTTCCAAGGAGATCAAATTGGGAACTAAATATTGAAGGACATGTGACTTTCTTGAAGGACAGGCAGGAAAGAAGGTGGAGGAGTAGCTTTGTTGGTGATCATGTAATAAGTTAATAGCAAGAACTGACATTGGATCAGACGATAGAGAATCCACATTGGTGGAGGTAAGAAATAACAAGAAGAGGATACTGGGAGAAGTAGTCTATAGACTGCCTAACAGTATTTGATCTGTAGGACAGAGAATGAATCGAGTTATAATGCAGGCACTTTTAAAAAAGGCAATGCATTATTCATGGGTGACTTTAATCTTCACGTAGGTTGGGAAAATCTAGACACGAGGAAGATTTCATTCTGTGTTTAAGACAGTTTTCTAGAACAATATATTGTGGATCTGACCAGGGAATCAAGCAATATTTAATCCGGTAATCTGTAATTAGGTTGGTTTAATAAATTATCTCAGAGTAAAAGATCCTATAGGGAACAGTGACCATAATTTTTCAGAATTTAGCACTCAACTTGAGAGTGAGAAACGTGGGTTGGAAACAATTGTGCTAAATTAAAATAGGGGTAATTACAGAGGAGTGAGGGTAAAGTTGACTGGGGTGGACTGTGAAAGGAGTTTAATAGTAAAGGTGGTTGAGGAACAATGACAGAAGAGTAAGGAAATAGTTAATGACTCCCAGTAAAGATGAATCCGAGTGAAGAAGAGTTCTAGATGGGATAGACAGACCATGGTTAATGAAGAAAGTGAAGGATAATATCAAAATGAAAAAAAAACACACAATTTGGCCAAGATTAGTGGTAAACCATCGAGTTTGGAAAGTTTTAAATGCTAACAAAAGATGACCAGAAAATAAGCTATGAGAGTAAACCAACACATACTATAAAAATGGATAGCAAGAGCTTCTTTAACTAGCTGAGAAGAAAGCAAGGGACAAAAGTGAACATCGGTTGCTAAGAGAATGAGGCTATGGAAATAATAATGGGAGAGCAGGAAATGGCAGAGAAGTGATCTGGAGTCACATGTAGGTCAGAACAGGTAAGGACAACAGTTTCTTTCCCTAAATGACATTAGTGAAACTAGTTGGGTTTTTCCTACAATTAATAAAGTTCCATGATCATTGTTAGATTCTTAATTCCAGACTTTTATTGATTCAAATGCCACCATCTGCCATGGCAAGATTTGAGCCCTAGGTATCTGCATTAATACTGATCATACCATCAGGCAATTGCCTCTATGCTTCTCTACTTGTGGCATCGTTTGCACCCCTAAAGTTAATGGCTCCATCATTTGTGGCTATGCCTTCAGCTGCCTAGGCCCTCCCATAAAAACTCCTTAAACTCTCTCCTTTAAACTACTATTTATAACCTAATTCTTTGATCAAGCTTTTGACTACCTCTGCTAATATCTCCTTATATTACTTAGTATGGAATATTATTTGATTAAAATGCTGCCAGATAAATGCAAGCTGTTATTGTTATATCTTTGTATATAATTGACATGCGGAGTCACAACTGAAGTTCCCATAACAACCAGGGGAGGAGCTCAAGTCATAATGAATTCATCCACAAGTCAGACTTCACTATGTGAGAGTACAGTAAAATGGTTTACTTCATGACGAAAGTTGACATACAAAAATGTTGCATACGGGCAGGACTTATCTTAAATTACTGATGATGGAATGATACTAACTATCGATTTTTCCAATTTGGTGGCCAATCTCTCAAATGTGATAATGTGCTGATTTTAACTAATTGAAGGGAATGTGCTTTAATTTTAAGCTAGTTGTGATCTTTTCCTGAGAAATACTGCTTCTTTGTTGATTTTACAGGATTGCTGAGTAAACCCGGCCACAGGCAAGATTTAAATATGTTGGTCCTTGGACACAGAATAGGGACCTGTCTGCTCCTGGCCATTGTAGCAGTGACAGCTCATTTCATCAGCAAGGCACAGGGTCAAGGTAATTGTTGACAAGATAAAATAAATGTTTAAGAAATCCCTCTGATGTGCAGATGTGGACAAATCAATTGATTTGTAATCTTGCAATCTTTTATAATACATTGTACATGTTAATTTTGATTGTTATAATCATGCTTTTTAAAGTCATTCATTAGTTAATCGAAACAGAACGTGAAATAATTATTGAAATATGCATTAATATATTAACAACGTAAAAGTTGTAATTAACCCTTTTTGTGACTATTTCCAATATGCACAGCATGATTAACTCATTGTCTGATTGGAATAATAGGTAATCATTTCCTTTTTTTCCTGTAAAGCTGGAGTAAGTGCATGTTTCATTTCCAAGATGTGTTTTCATTCTTGTATGTAAGGTACCACATTCAATATTAATTTTGCGGAACAGTTTTACACAATCTTGTGTCACATTTGTTTTGGATCAGGATATCACGAGGATTTGCAGCACCTGCCATTTAAGCCTGCCTCATACCTGACTGTCGGCACTTAATAGGCCTTGAACTCCATTTACACTTGCACTTGTAGACACAGGCTTTCCCTTTGCTTCAGCACAACTTGTAATGTAAGACTACAGTTAGGTTCTGATCTAACTGAAATGAAAGGGTCAGGTTTGATCTAGCCTTTGAATTGAGTGCAAAAATTTAGCTGTTTCTGTGGAGTGCAGTTGAGGTAGAAGGTCAGTCATGATTCTATTGATGAGTGTCACAGCCTTGAATGAACTGTATGGCCTCCTGTTGCACCTATTGATTATGTTCCAATTTGCAATGTGAATCTGCTTCAGGTTGGTGTAGTACTGGTTGATAATAAAGATGTGCAACCATTACTGGTGGAAATAGAGCTGTAATTCCACAAGCACATTTACAAAGTAACATTCCATAGTTGTATCAATTGATTGGTTAGGCTTAATTGTTTAAAGGTTACTCATAGTTATACTTATCAGCTGTAAATCAACTACACATGTTGAAAATAGGATTGCAATGTGGTAAGGACACTTCAACTGTTGATGGTTAGTGTAATTCACTCGCAATATGATCATTATGGATAGATGAACAATGGGGACAACATAAGGCTTTAAGATCACCTGTTGCCTCATAACATATTGCATTTTATTTTACATCTCTCCTCCTGATGGCAGGCCTCTTAAATTATTGACTGATTTGAGGGGACCGGGGCTGCAGTTTTAGGAGAGTTTACTTGTCTCCTTGAGATTTCTAAAATGAGAACCTCCTCTCAGGAGGATATAGCGACACCATGTAGTGGTTGCCACTCTGTTCTAAGTATTGCCCTTGGGAAGCACAGTTATTGGAAATATGAATCAGCATGGTCTAATGCTAATGTAAGTTTTCTCAGTTTGTTCTCTACTAATTCATTACCCGTGCCTGGCAATGGCAGCATTTTAATTTCCTGCAACACGGGTGATGCACAGTGGTATGCAAGGAAGCATCATTTGGTGTTATGGACAGTAACCTTGCTAGTGCACTTTATGGAATCATCATAGATAGAAACAGAAAGAGGCTATTGTCCTTGTGCTTGATCTTTGAAAGAGCTATTCAATTCCCATTCGCCTGCTCATTCTCCATGACCTAAAAACCTCTCTTAAGTACTAGGGACTAATGCACAATTATTAAAGTTTAAAATTGAGCTTATTATAATTATGACTGTGTTTCGGCAAAATCAGATTCAGAAAAATGTTTGGAAGGTCATAGCAGTGCTCCAGTCTTTCAGCACATTGTGCCTGCACTGGTTCTATTACCTAGTGCCAATTTCTTGCCTTTTCCTCATATCCCAGCACATCATTTCTATCCAAATAATCATCCAATGCACTCTTGACTACCTCAATTGAACCGGCCGCCAATACATTTCCAGGCATTGCAATCCATATCCTAACTACTTGCAGTGTGGAAAAGTTTTTTGTCCCATTACCTTTGCTTTGTTTGTATATCACTTTAAATTGATTAAATTACCATAAGAATTTCATTACATTCTGGTCATTTTCACATAATGTGTCCTGCACTTTTAAATCACTGCAATTTGCTTGTTAGGTGCTCACTTGGACTCCCCTTAGTTCTTCATATTTTATTTATCTTTAGTTTTTGCAAGAGAAATATCTGACATCATGTTCTCTTCAAGAACGTTTGTCCTTCATATAAATGCATTCCCTGAATCTCAGACCAACATAAACTCTACTCTGATTATAAGGCATTAAAGCAAAGTAATTATTTTGGAGATCTAAAGGTTTGAAAATACTAGCTCAAAAGGAAGGAATTGATACAAAGTCAGCTGCTTTAATAAAATGTACAATATTGGATTTTTTTTGCATTGGGAGATTTTTGTTACAGTACAAATATTATCATTTGTATGGTTTAATTGCATGGTAACATGGTGAATTAAATATACTGTCAGTTTCTTTTGCAATTTAAGAATAGCTTCAAAATTCCTTCACAAAGTTCTTAAAATGTCGAATGATGTACTGAACACCCTTCACAAAGTTCTTAAAATGGACAATTCATAGAGTACAGGTAAAGTCACCATAGGGCTGCTACCAGACCAGAGAGCTGCTCCCTCATTAGAGAGAGATGTGGTGGTTGAACTTGAGGGTCACCATGCCTCAGGCGAGGGGTATGGTTGGAAAGGAGATTCCTTCAAGATAACCTCAGCTGGTATAGGAATTACATCCACTCTGTTGGCATCACTCTGCATTGTTGTTCAGCCAAGTGAGCTCACCGAATTTATAGGATGATAATATACAGCTAACCGCTTCCAAGTAATTTAGGTGATTTTGCTAAGTAGAAGAAGAGCTCACTTTGTATGATTATGATCACATCAGTAAAATGCTTAGAACCAATGTGCGTTCATAACCCAGAAAGTATTTGCTTCAAAATATAAATGAAGTGTTGGCCGTTGTAACAAAGACAAAGAGTTGTTTAAGTGGATATCAATTCAAAATGAATAATTAAGGCTTTACCAAATAGTTCAAGTGTTAGAACTGGATTGCAGTGGATTAAGAAGGCAGCTCACCATGGTCATTTCGAGGGCAAATAGGAATGGACAATAAATGTTGAACTAGCCAGTGACATCCACATCCCATGAATGAATTAAAAGAACAATAAAATAGAAATGCAGCAACTTTTGAAAATTCCACCTTTCCTGTCAAGCCAGTAAACGCTTGTTGGTGTCGCTTTTTTTCCTCTCACCCACTCCAACCTCTCACCCTCGGAACGTGCAGCCCTCCACTCCCTCCATTCCAACCCCAACCTCACTATCAAACCAGCAGACAAGGGAGGCGCGGTACTAGTTTGGCGCACCGACCTTTACACCGCTGAGGCTAAATGCCAGCTCGCGGACACCACCTCCTACTGCCCCCTTGACCATGACCCCACCTCCCACCACCAAACCATCATCTCCCAGACCATCCAGAACCTCATCACCTCAGGGGATCTCCCATCCACCGCCTCCAACCTCATAGTCCCACAATCCCGCACCACCCGTTTCTACCTCCTGCCCAAAATCCACAAACCTGACTGTCCCGGCCGACCAATTGTCTCAGCCTGCTCCTGCTCCACCGAACTCATTTCTGCATACCTCGATACGGTCCTGTCCCCCTTAGTCCAAGAACTTCCCACCTATGTTCGGGACACCACCCACGCCCTCCACCTCCTCCATGATTTTCGCTTCCCCGGTCTCCAACGCCTTATCTTCACCATGGACATCCAGTCCCTGTACACCTCCATCCCCCATCACGAAGGACTTAAAGCCCTCCGCTTCTTCCTTTCCCGCCGACCCAACTACAGTACCCTTCTACTGACACCCTCCTTCGACTGACTGAACTGGTCCTCACCCTGAACAACTTCTCTTTCCAATCCTCCCACTTCCTCCAAACCAAAGGAGTAGCCATGGGCACCCGCATGGACCCCAGCTAATTCTGCCTCTTCGTAGGATATGTGGAACAGTCCATCTTCCGTAGCTACACTGGCACCACCCCCCACCTTTTCCTCCGCTACATCGATGACTGTATCGGCACTGCCTCGTGCTCCCACGAGGAGGTTGAACAGTTCATCTACTTTACCAACACCTTCCATCCCGACCTGAAATTCACCTGGACTGTCTCAGATTCCTCCCTCCCCTTCCTATACCTTTCCATTTCTATCTCGGGTGACCGAATCGACACGGACATTTACTATAAACCGACTGACTCCCACAGCTACCTAGACTACACCTCCTCCCACCCTGCCCCCTGTAAAAACGCCATCCCATATTCTCAATTCCTTCGTCTCTGCCGCATCTACTCCCAGGAGGACCAGTTCCAAAACCGTACAACCCAGATGGCCTCCTTCTTCAAGGACCGCAATTTCCCGCCAGACGTAGTCGACGATGCCCTCCACCGCATCTCTTCCACTTCCCGCTCCTCCGCCCTTGAGCCCCGCCCCTCCAATCACCACCAGGACAGAACCCCACTGGTCCTCACCTACCACCCCACCAACCTCCATGTACAACGTATCATCCGCCATCATTTCTGCCACCTCCAAACGGACCCCACCACCAGTGATATATTTCCCTCCCCTCCCCTATCAGCGTTCTGAAAAGACAACTCCCTCCGTGACTCCCTCGTCAGGTCCACACCCCCCACCAACCCAACCTCCACTCCCGGCACCTTCCCCTGCAACCGCAAGAAATGCAAAACTTGCGCCCACACCTCCCCCCTTACTTCCCTCCAAGGCCCCAAGGGACACTTCCATATCCGCCACAAATTCACCTGCACCTCCACACACATCATCTATTGCATCCGCTGCACCCGATGTGGCCTCCTCTACATTGGGGAGACAGGCCGCCTACTTGCAGAACGTTTCAAAGAACACCTCTGGGACACCCGGACCAACCAACCCAACCACCCCGTAGCCCAACACTTTAACTCCCCCTCCCACTCCACCAAGGACATGTAGGTCCTTGGACTCCTCCATCGCCAGACCATGGCAACACGACGGTTGGAGGAAGAGCGCCTCATCTTCTGCCTGGGAACCCTCCAACCACAAGGGATGAACTCAGATTTCTCCAGTTTCCTCATTTCCCCTCCCCCCCACCTTGTCTCAGTCAAATCCCTCGAACTCAGCACCGCCTTCCTAACCTGCAATCTTCTTCCTGATCTCTCCGCCCCCACCCCACTCCGGCCTATCACCCTCACCTTGACCTCCCTCCACCTATCGCATTTCCAAAGCCCCTCCCCCAAGTCCCTCCTCCCTACCTTTTATCTTAGCCTGCTGGACACACTTTTCTCATTCCGAAACGTCTATTCTCCTGTTCCTTGGATGCTGCCTGACCTGCTGCGCTTTTCCAGCAACACATTTTCAGCTCTGATCTCCAGCATCTGCAGCCCTCACTTTCTCCTCGCTTTTTTCCCCCCATGTTACATCTTTTCCACCACATTTTTAAATGTGGGTTATCTGTGGCAAATTAACAGGAAATTGTGATGATCTTCAAATGAATTAAATTTTTCAGCTGTTTCACATCACCATTGATATTAAACTTCCTTCATTATGATAGCCAAGGCATTGCACTGGGAACTTAGCTGATAACCTTGTAAGTTGACAGCCAAGAACTCCCTCATTCAAGTTGAAATCTGTAGTCAAAACAGCTGGGCACGTTAAGTTGCAAACTTCCAAATGTCTGCCATTCATTGTTTTGGTTCGGTGATTCTAATTAAATGCCATGACGCTGCACCTTGGGACTAGTCTGAAGTCCAGTAGAAAACAGAACATGATTCAACCAGTAAATGTAATACTTTCATGACCTTGCAGCTACAAAAGTACCAATTTCCCAGCATAAAGTAATGTTTTGCACAGGCTGTCATTGGAAATTTACATTTATTTTGAAGATTTAAGTAGATCTATATTGTGTAATTAATTAATTCTGTATCATACAAGGTCACATGTCTGTTTCTTGCATCTGCTTACAACAGATCAGCATTTTCAACATCTAAACACTTGCAGCTTTACATAAAATGGATCCTGTTTTGTGTACACGTTAAACTTCTTAGATTCAGATACATTTTTCAAAGTATTTGCAACAAATGCAAACAGTAAGCACAAGTATGGGCCTTGGAAAGTTAATTGTAGGAAACCAACCTTTGTGTCAGATTAATAAAGATGGCCCCCTTGACAGAGCTGTAGGGCTGCATACCTACATAATTATTTTTCTTTCAAAAGAAACCATTTATCTGTCAAACCTTCACTAGTCTTGGGGCATTTTTTGTTTCTAGTTCAGCATGTTAATAAAGCTGTGGACATCTCAGCTGGGTATTTCGCAGACCCATACTTTATAGTTGTACATTTCTTTTTAAATGAATCATTTTTATTGGCCATTTTGACACCCAAGTTTTCAACCCAAATTTGGGTTGGCTCGTAATTTTTAATTTGGGGGGGAGCAAGATTTTTGCTGCATGGATAATAAAGTACAACAGAAAAAAAAGGTGCCATATTCAGGTTGGTAATCACATAACTATCATTTTTTTGTCTTGTTTTTGTCTGTGTTGGCATTCGTTGTCCACTGGGCTCTTGGCAGAAAACAAACTGCTTTGTGCCAAAATGCTTCTCTGCACTAAAATGAATCTCTTCTATATGGAATTCCTTATACTTATTTTTAAAAGTACAATGTGGAAGCATGGAGATTGATAGATGCAATGGTAATTTTACTGTTTAAGAAAATAACTTGGAAGTTATTTGCTTAATAAACTAAGATACTAACTTCACTCAATGAATCAAATTTTCAAAGCCTGGGCCACTTGTCCTTACACATTTCACCTAGTGTTGACAGGGGTTGTCAGTTGTGGTCACCCTGTTATAGGATTGATACTATTAAGCTAGTAGAGGGCTCAGAAAAAAGTTACCAGGTTGGCAAGAATGGAGGGTTTGAGATATAAAAGTAGACTAGAAAGACTAGGACTTCTTTTATTGGAACATTGGAGGTTGAGGGGTGACCTTATTGAGGTTATGAGGAGCATGGATAAGGTGAATGACAAGGGTCTTTTCCCTAGGCTGAGGGAGTTCAAAAACTAGGGGGCATGTTTTTAAGGTGAGAGGAAAAGGTTTTAAAAAGGACATGAAGGGCAACATTTTTTTTTATAGTGTGGTTCGTGTATGAAATGAACAACCAGAGAAAGTGATGGATGCAGGCAGAGTTAGTGTTTAAAAGCTGTTTGGATAAGTTCATGAATAGGAAAGGTTTGGAGGGATATGGGTGAAGCGCAGACTGGTGGGACTAGATTAGTTTGGGAACATGGTCAGTGTGGACTGGTTGGACTGAACTGTCTGCTTCCATGTTGTATGACATTATAAATGTAAACTAGGCATGTCCTAATTTTTATCACTTTGTACAATTCTGTATTGGAAATCTTAGCATGCACAGTTTGGAGCAGTACTTCATGTCGAGAGAACATCTTGAGAAATCGGTGTCCTGTAATTTTCGAGTGAAAGAAATAGGATGGGAGGCTTGGATGTTAAATCAATGACTTTCTAATATTAGAGCTGACAAGCTAATAACTGTTACTGTACTAAAGGTGCATTTTTATTAGGACACAATGATACGATTATCCCTCAATTGGTTAAAAATTGGATGAGTTCTATGAAAGGTTTCCACCATCTTAATGCCCAGACAGTGACCAATAATGACCTTTATTTGCTTGAATTATTAAAATAATAGAACCTGCAAGGGCTTTTCCAGGAAGGATAAAGCAAAATTAGGCCTGGATACATATGATGCAACTTTAAGTTGCTCTATTCCTGATGAAGGGCTTTTGCCCGAAAGGTCAATTTTCCTGCTCCTCGGATGCTGCCTGACCTGCTGTGCTTTTCCAGCACCACTCTAATCTGGTTTCCAGCATCTGCAGTCCTTGTTTTTACCTAGCAACTTTAAGTTGGCCAACCAAAGCTCAACCAAAGTGTTAGGTTTTAAGGAGTGAACGAGATGAAAGAAAAGAAATAGAGAGTGAACGTGGTTTAGAGAAGAAATTTCAGAAGGCCCCAGGGGAGCTTAAGCAATGGCCACCACTGGTGGAGCAGTTAAGTTCAGGGATGTGCAAAAGGCCAGATTGAGTACAGAAATCTCAAGGTCATGGGCCGGGGAGGGATGAGACCAGAAGGGGTTTGAGAAAAAGGATGAGAATTTTATGAAAATCAAGCTACTAATTGTAGTTATAATCCATTGAGGATCAGTTATATCAAATATTCCAGCTGATACAAGAAATATATTTATTTAGTTGGCACACATCGTGTTCTTATGCCCCAGCTTTCTGAAGAAGAGTGTGGCGGCTTTAGTGTTATTTGCATGTCATGTTGATTAGCGTAAATAGACAAGGTCTTTTTCCCAGGGTGGGCAAGTCCAGAATTAGAGGACATAGGTTTAAGGTGAGAGGGGAAAGATTTTAAAGGGACCTAAGGGGCAACCTTTTCATGCAAATGGGGTGCTTGTATGGAATGAGCTGTCAGACGAAGTGGTGGAGGCTGTCACAATGAAAAGATTTAAAAGGCATCTGGATGGGCATATGACTAGAAATGGTTTAGAGGAATGTGGGCCAAATGCTAGCAAGTGGGATTAGATTAATTTGGGATATCTGATCAGCATGGACAAGTTGGGCCGAAGAGTCTGTTTCTATGCTGTGCGTCTCTATGACCCTATTTACGAGAATTTCCATGAGTTAACTGAAATCATTGTCCTGACTTTTCTTTATAGAGTAGTCTTGGCATGTTTAGAGTACTGTGACGGTTATAGGCATGTATGAACTGAGTATTAGCATACCACAAAGCCGTGGAAGACAGAACACAACATGTCACCCTTGAGTATTTTGAATTGCAGTGCAAACTGTACAAAACAAATTCCACTTTGAGTTTACGTAATTCATCTGTTTCCTAATAAAAAATCTCATTAAAGATCATCCTATGGATGACATACTAACAACTGTACCAAAAATAATTTTGTTAATGATTGGTAGCTATCAATAACATATCTAGTTAAGCATAGTTGTATTTTGGCACAAAACCATTAATTTTCATATCATGGTATGGATACTTGATGCCTTGCATTGTTTGTTGACTTTAGTTTTTTTTGAACAAGATCAAGGGTCATAGCTGGGAAGCACGCAAACTGCTAGGCATTTGGGGCTGTAAACGTTCCCTATTCTAATGTGTGCATTTGGATTTGCACAACGTCTCTGCCTAGTTATGACCCCTGAATTTGGCCACTGGAGTTCAACTAATTGAACTGATTGGGTTTGTGGTGATGGATAATAAACTTGTTCCTGCTGCCTTGTCCAATGGGCAAGTCTTTAAAATGGAAGGAGCAGCGGAGGTTTGGGTTAGAATTCCCTCGCCTTCCATCAAAGAAGTGAAATACTTGAAAAATTGGACAATTCTTTTGGATTCTATGTTTGGTGGCGGGGGAAATGCATAGTGTCTTTATGCATTCTGGTGCCACACATGCGCACCTTGCTTTGTCTTTGTCTTCCACTGTGTAGATCAATGTAGAAACTATTCATGGGGATAATGTGCTTGGAAAGTAGTTTCTTGCTGTTCAAACTAATACAGTTCTTTGTAGTGTGTTTGGGACCAGGGTTCTACACTACAACATAAATAATTAAATAGTTTTGCACTTAATGAGTTGATCAAAATTGTCATTACTGTGAGTATTGTGAGTGGATTTGAACATTTCAGTTTTTTTCATAGGGTTTACAAGCACTCAAACACTATATGTAGTTTAGAACCCTGGTAGATATTTGTAGTTGAGAATGTGTATGTATTCATTTTAATGAATGACTGACTGCCTGCTTTGTTGACTTGTCCTTGAATTTATTGCCCTTCATGTTCTGATATAATGATGAGGTCTGTTTCAAATGTTTAATTAATTTTTCTTCTTTTTGTACATCTTGTAGTTGCCTCTCCAACACGGTTAAAGTTTACTATAGTGTCTCAGGACAGTGTTAAGATTACATGGAAAGCTCCTAGGGGGAGATTTCAGGAATACAGATTAACCGTGACACCAGTTGTAGGTAAGAAGTTTTTATTTTGAATTTCAGAACATTTTGCGACTTTATCCAAACTTTGCTTTCATTTGGTTTGGTGGATTTCCGCCCATGCCTTGTTTAAAATGAAATTTGTTTAAAAATGACATTACTTGAATATTACTTCTTATATCATTCAATCCTGTATTTATACATGGTTCAAAGGGGTCATACCATGTTTATACATTACTGTGACATTTGCTTTCTTAAAAAAAATATATAGGCAGGTTTTATTTGAAAAGGGTATGGGTAGGAAAATCTGAGCTAAATCCTATAATGGTCAGGGAAAAATCATCCAAGATTTTTTAAAAAAACATGGACCCTGTGGAGTAATTTTAACCCAATCTGCTCACCAGGAAATTGGGTGCACTGCAGTTTGAAAACCGCATATTAGTTTAGTCTGGCTTGATGACAATATTGGATAAAAGCTATCAAACTATCTTTCCAGCCATTTCTGGTTCCTGCCTGGACAGTTAGGCTGAAATTACACTTCAAGCCTTTTCATAAATGCAACATTTGCTGGGCAGCACTTATGAACTGCAATTGGTGTGGGAAGTCAGGGATAAGTGTTAGGAGTGAACTGAGAGGCAATCTAGAGTTGCCTATGTCTGGGAAAGCCTACCATCATCTGAATATTTACAAAACAACTTTGGCTTTCACTTTTTAAATAATAGCTTCCTTCTGTCAAGACTTAGTAAATAATGACCATCAAAGAGTGCTGGTATTGGATTACTTCCTAATCAGTGATATTGGAAGATGATTCCAAAGACTAAAAGGTCTGCTGCTATGATAGTGATTAATATTTGGAATAACATTGATTTTCACAGCATCCCCATTCAGCATATCTAGCCAGTGCTATTTTATATTCTCCACACAGGTCTTCTCCCACCTTATTTCAGTTCGCGCTATCAACATATTCCTTTTTGGCTTATATCTAGATTCCCACTAAATGCATGTATCCAGCTCATCTTGATGATGAATTTATTATAGAGTTAATGTGAACTGTAACTAAAATAGTCTATACCATCAGGAGAAGTGACAAGATCAAATGACTAAGAACATTGGAGCAGAATGTACTATTTAACACTTTGTACTTACTGTGACATTCTAAATTTGGCTGATCATCTACTATGATGCTATATTACCATATTACCGTATTATCCTCTTATCCCTTGATGTCATTAGTAATTAGAAATCTTAATGATTAAACTTCCCAGCCCTCTGGGGTAGAGAATTCCATAGATTCTTCACTCTCTAAAGAAGTTCCTCTTCATCTCAGTATTAAATGTCTCAGCTTTTATTCTGATACTGTGTCATCTAGTTTTGGGCCCCACATCTTGGAGCAACATCCCCCTTTCTATGCCTTCTTGTCCTAACCCTTTAACAATTTTGAAGTTTCTATGAGATCACTTCTCATTCTTCTAAACTCTAGAGAGTACCAATGCAGTCTTTCCAATGTCTCCTCATAGAACAGTGCCGTAACCC
Source organism: Chiloscyllium plagiosum (assembly GCF_037043375.1). NCBI lineage: Eukaryota > Metazoa > Chordata > Chondrichthyes > Orectolobiformes > Hemiscylliidae > Chiloscyllium > Chiloscyllium plagiosum. The sequence goes on from NW_028270142.1 coordinate 43,188,528, forward strand.
AAAGAATTAGTCTGGTGATCCTCCAATATATTCCCTCCATGAAAACTGTATTCTCCCTCAGGCAAAGGGACCAGAACTGCATACTATCCTTCAAATGCAGTTTCACCACTGTTCTATATAACTGAATTAAGACATCTTTGCTCCAGCACTCAAATCCTCTTGTAATAAAGACTACATACTACTTGTCTTTCAAATTGCTTAGTTCATTTGCATGCTAGCTTTTGTGAATGAGGATACCTTGGTCCCTGTTCCTAAATCCCCACCATTTGAGAAATACTCTGTACCTTTGTTTCACCTACCAAAGTGGATAGCCTCATGTTTATCCACATTACGTTGCATTTTCCATATTCTTGCTGATTCACTCAGACTAAATTCTATTGAAACCTCTTTGTGTCATCCTCACAAATGCTTACAGCATTTGCAAATTTGGAAAAATTATAATTGATCCCTTAACCAGATCATTACTATAGATTGTGAATAGCTAGATCCCAAACCCTGATCTTTGTAGTAACTCACTGATCACAGCCTGCTTACCTGAGAATGAACTATTTATTCCTACTGTCTGTTTTCTGCCTATCATTCCTACATCCACATTAGTGTATTACCACAATCCAATGTGCATAAATGTTGTTTGTTATTCCTATTTAGACCTTCATCAGAACTCTTTAGAAAATCCAGATATATGCCATCTGCTGGTTTCCCCTTGTTGACTCTGCTAATACTGTTCCCAAAAAAATCTTTGTCAAACATGTTTTCCCCTTCATTTTTACTGACCAATCAGGCAATCATTATTTTCTGAGTATCCAGTAATCACATCTTTTTGGGTACTTTCTTGTCTTTTTCCTACTACTCAGGTAAAGAGTATTTCATTAATTTCTGTATCCATTCTGACTACCAATGCTTGTATTATCTCTGCAGTTTTCAGTTCTAACAGTCTAAGTTGAAGGTCACTGGTTCCAGCGATTTGTCAACTTCAGTCCTGTTAATTTTTTTCCAATTCTACATCTTTTTTCAAATACTAATTTCTTTAAGCTCTACACTCTCACTACATCTTTGCATCTTGAATATTTCAGGGAGATTTCTTGTGTTTTTCTCTGTGAAGACAAAAATAAAGTACTTAATTATCTGCCATTTCTCTATTCATATTATACACTTTCATGTCTCACTCGTAATTGACTCACATTTCTCTTTGCTAGCATTTTTAATTTTATGTATTTATAAAAGTGTTTACAATTTTTTGCTGTACTCATATTCACTTTTCTCTTTATTTTCCAATTCCTCAGTCCTCTTGCTGAATTCTAAAATTCTCCCACCCTTCGACAGGCTAGTTTAAATCTTCTCTAGAAAGTGTATTATTCTGGGTTCTGCTAAGGTATAACCCATCTCCTTATACATGTTCACCTGCCCAGAACTAGTCCGAATGCCTGAGAAATTTCAGGCCTTTGCTCCACCATTTTTCCAACCATATGTTCATTTGCTCAATGTTCCTATTTTGTATTTGCCAACACACATTACTGGGAGTAACCCTGTGATTACTGCATTTGAGATCCTGCTTTTCAGTCTCACTTATTTCCCAAAATGCTACTTCCAGAATTTAATCTCTTTCTGCCTATGTCACTGGTGTCAACATGAGTCACAACCTCTGGCGTTTTGCAAAAACCCAAAAGAATGACCTGCAGCCACTCTGTGACATCTTTGACCCTGGTACCCGGGAGGCAACATACTATTCTGGAGGCAGTCTGGCCACAGAAATGTCTTTCTGCTCTTCTAACTATTAAATCATCCACTGCTATTGCTTTTCTCCTCTTCCTTCAGTCACCTGTGCAGCAGAAACATTTGTGATGCCACAAGCTCATTCTTGCTACATTCCTCTGATGACCGTTGGCCTCACCAGTATCCGTAGTGGACAGCCAGTTAGTGAGTGAGATAAACTCGTGAACTCATCTGAGTAGATTCCGTTCATCATGTTTATACCCACATTTTGGTCGACCCGTTCAATGTCTCCCTTCAAGAATCTATCAGATTTGCTCTTTGATGTTACTTGTAAACTGGCTCCCTCCGTCCTTTTAGACAATGTATTCCAGTTCAAAAAAACGTGCCATGTAACTGAAAATATTTCCTCTTATCACTTCTGGTTTCTTTGCCGATGACCTGACATCTGTCCCTCTGATACTTACAGACCCTGCTGATACTTTAAGCAGCTTCTCCATGTTCACCATATCAAGATCTTTCATGATTTTGAATGCCTGTACAAGATTACTTCTCAACCTTCTTGCAATTATTTTTTAAATGACAATTTACTTTGCAAAATGTTCACATTACGACCATGTCAAGTTCTTTCAGTGTAATAACAGCATGAATCTTGTTTGTTCAAATAATAAACAAATGTTACTACAACTTCAGCATCACCATGGTTGCCTAAAGCCTCAACGTTTTTCTCCTGTGTTAGGAAATATCAATCATTAACATTGCGTTTCATCCATGTGGTGCAAGTGCAGATTGTATCAATGAGAGCTATGCTCAGCTGCTATTAACTAACATGGTCAGTTTAGCTGCAGGTAACATAGCTCAGTGAAGCAATATATCTTGGTGTTATCTTGTTTATGAGGTAGTAAACATTCCCATGTACTGACAGAGCAATGAATCCAGGGGCCACAGTCATCTGTGTGTGGGAGACAACTTTAATAAGTTGATGCTGGGTATTAAACCACATTTTCTGTGTTGACTTTGTGAATCATTAACTGCTTTAGAAATTTCGCTGTCAACTTTTATTTTGTGGATGACAATTGAATAGGTCTTGAACTCTTGGGATTAAATCTTGGGCAGAAGTGAAAATAAATTAAACCCTTCTTACTCCTAGATGTATTTTGTAATGAAAATTTAACACACTGTTTAAAACATGATCTCAGCTTTGAATAGAAACACCAAACATTGGCACAACTTCAGATAAGTACAGAAAAAAAAATGTTGTCTTAATAATTTATGCTGTTACTAACTGTTAACTTCACAGTCAGAGCCCAGGCTTAACTCCAAGTAGCTGAGATGCGACTAATCTGCTGTTGATTCCTGAAATTGCAAATTCTCATCCTTATTTTCAAATTTCCCACATCTCCCCAACTCTCCAAGGTTTCACCACCTTCTATCCCTGTGATCTTCTCCAGCCGCATACCCCTCTTGGATTTCTGTATTCATCCAATTCTGGCCTTTTGAGAATTCCCGATTCCCAATGATTCATCATTGGCAGCCTTCAGTGACCAGGACCCTAAACTCTGGCGTTCCCTCCTCTCTGCCTGTCTTTCTGCTTTTCAGATATTTTTCAAAATCTGCCCTTCTTGCCAAATGTTTAAGCAGATGTCTGAACTTGTGCCAATGTTTGGGGTTTCTATTCGAAGCTGAAATCAAGTTTTAAAGAGTGTGTTAAATTTTCATTACAAAATACTTGTTTGAGTGAGGAGGGTTCCAAATGGTATTTTAATATGCCCAATTATTGTGTCAAATTTTATCTGATAGACTTACATGAAATGCCTTCAAGGAATATTTCAGAGGAGAGCTCCACGTGGAAGGTGTTATTTCAGGGTGACCCTCTGACCAACATTGATTGCTGTACTGTGCTAACTTCTTCAAGGGTTCAAAGTCAATAATTCAAAGGGATCTTCAGTAGGATCTTTATATGGAATCTAGTTTTCTTGTATGAGAAGCAATTGGTACAGCTTTGAGAGCAGCATGAGGCAGAGCTGCCTTGGAATACTGTGCTGGGACTGTAGCCACTGCTTATGACACTGCTGTGAGTGGAAACAGAGGCCACTCAGCCCAGTTAGCTGATATACAATCCTGTTAAGTCATGGCCGATCTGTATCTTGACTCTATCTTCTCACTTTGTTTCCGTTAACTCTTGATACTTTTATTTATCAAAAAAATCAATCCTTTCACTTTTTTTGCATTGATTCTTGAATGTAGAGAAAATGTTTTATTTGTTTTGGGACACTATAGCGAGGGACCAAAAAAAAACAAAACCGTGACTTATAAATGCAGTAGGGAATTCTGATACAGAGAGTGGTGAGAATGGGAAATTTGCTATCACACGTATGGTTGAGGTTACTACTGTCAACCTGTTCAAGGGGAAGCTGGAAGATGGTATGAGGAACACAGGATTCAAAGTATATGCTGATAGGGTGAGATGACTGGGAAGAGACTCTTGCATAAACACCGAACAACCCATTGACCGATGACCTGTTTTGTGCTTTGCAGCTCTGTGTGAGTGAGTCCCTGGCTGCACTATTGTAATGGAGTGTGGAGCCTGGCACAAATCTGTTATCCATTCATATGAGAAGAGCAATTATAATTTCTATCCTCATTATGCTGTTTCCTTGGAGCTGCAGAGCACACTATTGCGCACATTTACGCAAAACTCTTTAAGGGAATTGACTTTCAAAGCACCCAGATGTTTCTCTTGAGTGAGCTGATGCATGTCCCAGTTTAGTTAACACAAGATCCTGGTATACCCTGTACCTCTATTAAACATCTGAGGAAAATTTTCAGATGGAAACCCCAGGGTGTTTCCTGTTTAATAGTTCCAGAGTGGTGGGGTGGGGGAAATTGCTTTTGATTTGTGGAAAGTGCATTAATTTGCTTCCTCATTGTTAAGAGTTGCATAGAATATAAACTCTTTCCTGTTCATTAACTCACTAATTGCCCAGCTTTTGATCTGGGATAAGTTCCTCTTGCAGCTACTGGATTGTGTCACGGAGGAGAATACCTCGAGTTCTTCATCAATGATACTATTGGTGGGCAGGACTGTGAGCTTGATCAATGGTAATGTCAGCAGAAATTTTTCCACAGTGCTCGTTTTTAATTTGCTATTTATTTGGAAAATACAGTAGTGCCCCGACTTACGAACTTAATCCGTTCCGGGACCCGGTTCGTGAACCGAAAAGTTCGCAAACTAAATCAATTTTTCCCATTGTTCGGATAGCGTAAGAATGCTTGGACGGCTGTTCACAGCACACGCGCCAAAGACGAACTGAATGAGATCACGCGGGGCCTGAGAGCTTTTACGTTCAACAAGTGCGTAGCAAAGCAGAACAATGAAACCACGTGGTCGCACACGGGCTTTTTGCGTTTGTACCTTCATTCGTACCTTGAATTTCGTACGTACGTTGAAGCAAAATTTTAAGTACAATCCTGTTCGTAAACTGACTTGTTCGTGAACGGGGTTGTTTGTATGTCGAGGCACTACTGTATTTCCAAGACTTTCAATTTCAAACCCAGTAAAAGTGAAACTCAGAAAATAAATCTCCAAAGAGAGTGTGAAATCTCTTTCCATGGCCATTAGTGAAAAGCTGATTGGGTGCAGTGAAAAAAAAAACAGCTTCCCATTTGCTTTCAGCTCACTCCAGACTGCTGCCAACCATTTCATTGACAAGTCACATAAAGAGATTTTGCTCCCTTTCCAACTCAAGTTCATTGATTAATTCTTGGAGAAATATCCTTGGGGTATCAAAGCAATATACTAGCAACACCAGCTAATGAAGCCATAACAAATGCAAACCAATCACTGGAGTTAATTTTCAATGGATAAAGTTTCAAAAAGCATTGAAACTATGATTCAACTGAACATTTTTGAACACTTCCAGTCGCTATATGTCAACATGTTTTTAGAGACTCTGGAGGAGGTGTGGAAGAGACATACAGGGAAGACAGGGTGGCACGGTGGCACAGTGGTTAGCACTGCTGCCTCACAGCGCCAGAGACCCGGGTTCAATTCTCACCTCAGGCGACTGACTGTGTGGAGTTTGCACATTCTCCCGTGGGTTTCCTCCGGGTGCTCCGGTTTCCTCCCACAGTCCAAAGATGTGCAGGTCAGGTGAATTGGCCATGCTAAATTGCCCATAGTGTTAGGTAAGGGGTAAATGTAGGGGTATGGGTGGGTTGCACTTCGGCGGGTCGGTGTGGACTTGTTGGGCCGAAGGGCCTGTTTCCACACTGTAAGTAATCTAATCTAATCTAATCTTATAGGAAGGATTGAAAACCTGGGCCTCTTTTCTGAGGGGTGACCTATCAGAGTCCTTTATTTTTAAAGAGATTTTGAAACAGAGAAGATATTTCTACTCCTGAGTTGTAGGGACCATGAGTGTCAGATAAATCCAGTTGGGAATTCAGCAGACTCCTGTTCACAGAAAGTGATAAGAACGTGAATCTTGCTGCACAGGAATTGTCCAAAACCAATAGCAGGTAGAAAACCTTAAGGGAGGTTGGAAGTACACAGGCGAAAAAGAAGGGTATACTGATAAGATGAGATGAACTACATTAGCTGCCTTCACTACAGTAGCAGCATTGTGTACCATCTGCAAATCCACTGCAGTAAGTCACCAAAATTCCTACTTTGCATCTTTCAAACCCTTAACAAGTGGGAAGTTAGGGGTATCAGTTACATGAGAACACCACGATATTCAATTTTCTCTCCAGTCGCACACTACCCTGACGTGGGACCACATCATCATTCCTTTGGTTTTGCTGGGACAATGCTGGATCACCCCCTCACTGTGGGCGGAACTACCCCCAAGGACTGCAGTGGTTTAAGAAGGCAACTCACCATCAGCTTCTCCAGAACAATTAGGGTCTGGCAATAATTGATGTTCACATACTGTTGATGAATTTAAAAAGATGGAAAGGGGGTTGTGTGGAACATAAATATTGGGATGGACTGGGTGAGCTAAATAGGTAAAAACAATGACTAGAGATGCTGGAAACCAGATTCTGGATTAGTGGTGCTGGAAGAGCACAGCAGTTCAGGCAGCATCCGAGGAGCAGTGAGTGTGCTGTAAAATTTGATGTAAAGTTACAACATCCAAGCAATTAGATGTTTGGGGTTCTCTGCAAATACCCCAAACTGTTAACCAAAAGTTATTGGAACAGACGAAGCCATTCAGCCTGTTAAGCATTTCCCTCCATTTTATTAGATTCTGACCAATCCCTTACACGACAAAGTCTATAAATATTAATTTTAAAATTTATGATTGTCCCTTCAGCCTCAGCAGCATTTTTGGAAGACCGATGAGTTCCAGACTTCCATTAATCTTTGTGTGAAGAAATAGAATCATAGAGTCATACAACATGGAAACAGGCCCTTCGGCCCAACTTGTCCGTGCTGACCAGCTTTCCTAAACTGAACTAATCCTATTTGCCTGCATTTGGCCCATATCCCCCTCAACCTTTTCTAGCCATGTACCTGTCCAAATGTCTTTTGTAACTGACCCACTTCTACCACTTCCTCTGGCAGCTTGTTCCATATACACAAACCACCCTATGTGAATATGGACATTATCTGAGCAGCCAGTCTCTAATTTTAAGCTCTTTGCTCTGAACTCCACTCAACCAGACACAATAGTTTGTTTGTATTGACTATATCAAATGCTTTGATCAACTTAGCCACATCAATTAGATCACTCCTTAATCTTCTGACCAGATGTTTCTGCAGGCCTTTAGGCCTGTTACAGCTCAGATACAATGACAATTTATTATAATTATCCGGTAACAGTATTAGCAAACAGACACAGTCACACTGTAGACAGATGATGAAAATATGGTGCAGCAACTCCTCATGTTGGTTCAGTTCTGATGGTACTGGCCCAGTAAATCCTTGACTGCAAATCCCTCTATGGTCTTACCCTTTCTATCTTTATGATTTCCTCCAGGTTTAGAATCCTCTGAAAATCCCTTGCTCCTTCAATTCCAGTTCCTCCCAATTTTTATTGCCGCACTATTTTTTGTCATGTCTTAGCAATCTGGGCTCTGAGCTTTCTCTTCCTGAGCTGCTGCCTCACTCTCCTCCTTCAAATTCTCCTTGAAAGCGTCTTCTTTTACTGAACCTTTTGTAACTTGCCCTATTATGTCCAGTTCAAAACTTTGTTTGATAATGCTGTTGTGAAGCACTTTGGGTTTACAATGTTAAAGTCATTTGATTTGATTTGATTTGATTTGTTACTGTCACGTGTACCAAGGTACTGTGAAAATTGTTGTCTTACATGCTTTATAGCTAGATGATACTATACAAGTACATCAGGGTACCAGAACAGAATGCAGAATGCAGTGATATAGCTAATGAGAAAGTGCATAGTGAGATCAACATTAACATTTAAGACATCAATTCAAATGTCTGATAACAGCAGGAAATAGCAGTTCTTGAATCTGTTCGTATGTCAAGATGCAAGTTATTGTTGTGAATGGTGAAGCCATTTTCTTTAATATAGCTGCTAATGTATTGTTAATATTGCACATGCTTTGTGCTGAGTTAAGCTGAACTGTTGACCACATATCACTACTTTTGTATTTTCATGTTGCATCATATTCATTAACTGATTAATTCTTAGTCAGTGTCGGAACAAGAAAGTGCAGCAATAGCAAGACAGCTTTGGATATTTATTCAAGTTTTGCCTCCTGAGATGGACAATTAGTTTGATGTGCAATACTGTGATTGAATGATTGAATTAATCTTACAGCCTAAAACTGCATTCCTGAGGCTACTTCATTGACCCGCATCAGTTTCAGGCATTAATGCTCTCGAATGATCGACATGCATTCAGCACTGGAAATACTTGTGCAAGAACTGTTGTAACTCGCCATTTGCTGTTTCATTGCAAATTGGTTGAGGTTTTGTAATGATTAGTTGTATGAAATGGGTTAGATTTCTCTCTTTCAAGTGAACATAAAGTGCAGTTTTGGGTTCTATCTGCCTTTGTTGTAAAGCAGCCTCCAGCAATATCCGCAAAGTTCTGTCTGGCAAGGAATGTAACAGCAAACTATGTTCCATAATCCAAGACTATAATTTAAGCAATGAGTAGAGGAAGTGTTGTTTGTGCATGCTCTGATTACACCATGCCACTTTAAGGAATTCTGAGCGTTAATTGCTGAGAGCTATAATACTCTGCTCTGGAGTTAACAATAGCATTGTTTTGGGGAAATGTGTTAAGTATCTTTACCCAAAGCTTGCTAAGATTGGAGCTTCAATTGAAAATTTAAAAACTGAGGTAGACAGAAACTTTGTAGAAGAGGACTTATAGTTCAGTTGGTAGTGTCCCTGGCTCTAGACCAGAATCTCTAGGTTCAGGGCCCCCTCTCAGGACCAAAAGAAATGTGTTCATAATGTGCCCAAACAGATTATCAACAGCTTGTACAGAGATTATCCACTTAAATTCTTTCAGCACACACCAGAAGCTTAAGACTGGGAATGATTCCTGGTCAGCCATGTGATGGTAAGTAACTAGAGTCATTACCATCACGATCCATACCTTCAAGCTACAACATGTGTTTAAAAGTATATGCTGCCTCTGCAACTGGACCTCATTAGGCTCTGGCCGGCTTCATTGACTGGACAACTGGTGTGGAGCAGATTGGTGCCAATAGCATGGGGTGGAATTGGCACCGGCCTCTTCGACCTACCTATGATGGCGAATGTCAAGCCTTGCGTTGGAACTGCCTTCAGGTAGAGAACTCAGGAATAAGATGATTTCTGTTTGACAATAATATTCATGGTAGGGGAACAGAGGTGACTGGATGCAGTTAAGAGGCAGATCAGCTATGATACAAGAACCTAGAATAAGAACCCTGCCAGCTGGCACAATTTGTTTTTACTTTTCTTACAGCAGACTCATGCTTTGCATTTGTCTTTTAACAATTTGTGATTATTTTTCAATAACAGGTGGCAAACCACAGACGTTGAGCTTACCAAAGGGTGAAACAGCAGCAGTAATGGAAGGTCTGCTCCCAAATCAGGAATACATGGTGCGGCTTTTTGCAATCGGCAACAATAACAAAGAGAGTTCACCGGCTCAGGGACAGTTCATAAGTAAGCATTTAATAGGATGTTTATCAAATGTATCATATTTTTGTCAGATGGTGGGAGGATGGGGAAATGATTCTGAACAAATAACATAATGAATTGGCTGGTGGAATCATGTGATATTCAATAAGTACGTGAACGTATTAATGTAGCATATAAACCTCTTTTGACTCCTGTGACTATTCTAATGGTCCCCTAGTTGCTGTGAAATTTCCATCCTTTTTAAACCTTAGCTGGTCTTTCTTGTCCTCACTTGTATGTACTACCCCTCGTGACCTTGTTGGTTCCCAGTGTGGCAGCATCTCAATTTTTAAGACTCTCGTTTTTATTTCTTCAAATACCCTTCAAGGCCTCCCCCTCTTCTTACCTCTGTAATCTCCTCCAATGCTACAACCATCCATGATATCTCTACCTTCCAATTTTGGTTGCCTGCCCATCCATTGCTCCAATGTTTGCAGCTGTGCCTTCAGCTCTCTGGGATCTACATTCCCTCCTTAAACTTTTCCAACTCGATACTATGCTGATGGAAACTATTTCAGACCTAACCATATCTGATTTGCTCTAAAATCTCAACTAGACTATTGGGCTGAATATTTCGTACTTTTTTTTGGCTAAGTGTGAATTGTGTTGAGTTTTTTTGCAGAGATTCTTGCCACAAGACCCAGTGAGATTTCTTAACTATTCTTACCAAACTCAACTCATTAACTAACTAACCATCATTATGGCATCCCTTGTATCTGATTCTATATCCATCTTACCTTACACTGTTCCCAGAACAAGTTGCTACTCAGCCAATATCTGCCAACAGATTGGCATCCCTTATGCCATCTTTATAAAAGTCTGTTGTGCACTTGGACAAGCACTGTCAGTCGGAGCTGTCCTATATAGTTGCTGACAATTCTCTCAGACATGGCTGACTGATGGGAGAAAATTTGTGCCCCACTTTGCGGGCATGGACCTAGCGATCCTGTTGGGTGGGGTGGTGCAGACACAGGTCTTCCTGTTCCCTAGAGACACACACCCTTTCCCTCACCTATACCAAAAGTAACCACTGTGCAACCCATTTTCATTTCCCTTTATATCTGCCCCTCTCCCATTACAAGAGGAAAACAACCCACAATAGGGCAGAAAGAACAGATCAGGCAGCTGTCTGCCTTGCCTCTTATGTGGTGAGCATCCTGACTCTAATCACTGGGAAAGCCTGATCACGTCCAAGCCCCTGGACCAATATCGGAGGCTGCCCTTGACTTACTGAGCTGGAAAGTCCTAAGCAAAGGCTATCCTCCATGTCTTGGTTGAAGCCTGTGACGAGTTTCCTGCTTTGTTCCTGTACTAAATGGCAAGGCGAATCATAAGTAGTATGAGCCTTGGAACTCTGGCTGAGGTAGCAGAGTGCACACAGGCAAAGCAATACAAGCAAGAATGCTGTGAGCATCAAGGTAGGTTCAAAGTGAGTGAGCGCTATGGCAGTGAGCAAACAGCTTTTAATGTAGCCCGGTCCTGTCCGTGAGCTGGGCGTGTGTCCCCTTGAGTACAGGCTCCTTACCATAGCATTATAATGATAGTTGCCAGTGCAGCACTGAAGAACAACAATGTCCTCTGAATCAGAAATGTGCCATCAGGGTTCTTTGGCACATGTCAGATGCCAAAGTCCATGGATTACGGGGTGCATGTGGTCAGTCCCTATGGAGTGTGACCTGAGGTGTTGGTGTTCAGTGTCTAACATAAAGGTACCTACTCTGATTTCCATTGTGAGATTTCTCAATGATAAGCTTGTTTAGCACATTTGGTAACTTAGGAAGTTAATGAGGTGAGTTGTGGCATCAATAAGGTGTTCAAATGTGCCTCACATGTGTCAAAATCTAAAAGATGATGCAAAATTCTCCCAGTGTCAAAATAGGCCTCACTGGACTTTTTGTCTGATTCTGACCTAAGTCTCACCATAGCTAATGTCCACTCACTGTGTTGAGTTCTGAGCACATACTTAGGAAGGATGTCAAAGCCTTGGGACAGGATGCAGAGAGGTTTTATTATAATGTTCCATGATTTAATTATGTGTTGGGACTAGAGAAGCTTGGATTGTTTCCATTGGAGCAGAGAATATTGTGCCATGAAATATAGTAGAGGTGCTCAAAATTTTGAGGGATTATGTCTTGCTTATAACAAGAAGGTACAGATTTAAGACTTTTGACACAATGAAAGGGTGGAAGGAAACAATAAAAATTCTCCAAAATAAATTGAATAAATTTTGAGCATTTGGAAAAAAGTTACAGATCAGGACCAGTTGAAAACTAGGAAATATAAGAAAGGCAAAACTTTCCACTGGTACAAAGCTTAGTAGAGTCATACAGCACAGAAACAGACCCTTCAGTCCAACTCATCCATACTGACCAGATATTCTAAATGAACCCAGTCCCATTTTCCAGCATTTGGCCAGTATCCCTCTAAACCCTTCCTATTCATGTACCTGTCTAGATTTCTTTTAAATGTTGTAATTGTAGCAGCCTCTCTACCACTTCCTCTGGCAGCTCATTCCATACACGCACCACCTTCTGCGTGAAAAAGTTGTCACTTGGGTCCCTTTTAAATCTTTCCCCTCTCACCTTAAACCTCTACCCTCTATCTTTGGGTTCCCCCACCCCAGGGAAAAGACCTATCCATGCCCCTCATGATTTTATAAACCTCTATAATGTCACCCCTCAGCTTCTGATGCTCCAGAGAAAATAGCTCCAGCCTATTCAGTTTCTCCCTATGTCTCAAACCCTCCAACCAAGTAAAGGACACAGATTTAAGGGATGTGGAAATAGAACTGAAGGAGAGTCGAGGAGATACCTCATGTTTCAGTTTATGATGATTTGGGATGTACTGTCTGATAGGTTGGTGGAAGCAGACCCAACAGTAATTTTCAAAACTGAATTGCATAAATATGTGAAAAGTAAAATAGTTGCAGGGTTACCAGAGTCAGGCAAAAGAAATTGTGACTAATTAGCTCCTTGAAAGAGCAGTAACATGTGTGCTGAGCTGGATGGTCTCTTGCTGTACTGTACAGGTCTATGGTAAGTTGCTACAATTATTTTTCTACCCCACAGTGAAGGCTTCGCGAAGCAGAGGCAGACCAGGGTCATCTCACACACCAAAACACAAAAAGGAGTCAGACTCCCGTGGCAGAGATAAAGCAACCAATGAAGGTACACTTCATGGTTTTAAATTTTGTTCAAATGTTTGTCGGAAACACTTTCTCAGTTTAGACAATAAAAAGTTTTAAGGACAGGAAAAAATTAAATCATGTTTCATTCATATAGTGATATTCAATTACAGTATGAATAATAGTGACAAACGGAAGATGCCCTTAAGCTTCTGCTTTCCTTCAATGTATTGATTACAAAGAAAGACGTACGGGTGTGATATGGTAAAGTGAAACCTCCCAACAAAACAGACACTTGCAAAAAGCAGACACTTACTGAGAGACTTGAGTAACCTGGGTGGTGAGACATATGAAGCAACCTGAAGCCATGCACACTCTCAAATTACGAATTGTAGTCTGCCTTTATGTACTATTGCAGTTTAAAAGCAGAGGGCACATAGCCTGTTGCAAAGTTCCTATTTCTGGAATTTCCATTGAGTCGAGATCATTGGGTTTTCACTTCCTTTCTGGGGCCCAGAAATCCTGTCAGGTCACTGAAAGGTGGCAATCAGCTTTCATAAAAGATAAAGCCTTTATAGAATGACAGAGCTTTTTGCTTGCAGTTTGCAATGTGACAGAGGGACTCTGGTTTTCATGCTGGCTCTTCCCTGGGGTTTGATGACTTAGTCATCAATTTTATGGCATGGCACGGTGGCTCAGTGGCTAGCACTGCTGCCTCACAACACTAGGGTCCCAGGTTCAGTTCTGGTCTTGGGTGACTGTCTGTGTGGAATTTGCACGTTCTCCCCGTGTCTGCATGGGTTTCCTCCCATTATCCAAAGATGTGCAGGTCAGGTGAATTGGCTATGCTAAATTGCCCATCGTGTTAGGTGCATTAGTCAGAAGGGCCTGTTTCCACACACTGTAGGGAATCTAATTTAATGGATGTCGGGTAACATGTCCTCATTCTACTGAAATGGAGATAGAATGTATTTTCTTAGCTTTTTTTTCAAATTGATGTTCATTTGAATTTCAGAAAGATCCTAAGATTTTTTTTTAAAGTATGCATTTAAATCTGATGAGAATACAGCAGCCAAAAATGTTATACGGAGTGTATGAGAATTTTTACAGTGTATTTGGTGACCTTTTTGAAAGTAACATCTGCAAGTAATGACAACTATTGGTCAGTCTCTGAGGTCTGTCTAATTTACAGCATTCACTGTACTTAGCTCACCATATTTCATAACTGTTGGATTCCATGCTGACATTTCCAAATATTTTTTTTTCTGTAAAATAGCAGTAAACTTTGAATCACGATTAATCTCAATCCCTGCTCTCCCCCCACTATCTGGGCTGTTGGAGCAAGTGGCAGTTTTTTCAGAGTTGGAAACAAGAAAAAAATGTCTTGGAAACTATTAGTTCAATTGCAGAAGCTGCAGTTTTTAATGAACATCCCATTACTGCTTCTGCAAAATGTATAGCTTGCATAATTTCCTAATGTTTTGGGACACAAACGGATTGGATTGTTTCTTTTCCTGTAAGTTTACATTACCAATAATATTGTAAGTTATGACTTCTGATATGAAATCTTGTAACTCTTGTATTCACATACATCATTGTGACATTAAGCCAATTAACACTTTGGAAACAAAGGCAGGAAATTCTTCTCAAATTTGTGGGAAATGAATTTTGGGTAACATCTGGCACTTGCTGCTTACAAGACTGGTGGAAGGGCAAATAATGATTTCAAAAGGAAATTGGATTGGCATTTGAAGGAAATAAATTTGCTGGGTTATAGGGATCAGGCAGATGAGTGGCATGGGATTGCTGTGCAGAGTTAGCACAGAGTAAATGGGAAGAATGGACTTCTTTGTAAAATAGCTGTACCAGTGAACTTTGAATTATGATTGATTATAACCCCCTAATTCTATGACTGTCGGTAAATTCCCTTTACAAAGCTACCTGACATTAGGTAAGCTAGCACAAGTCCAATTCTGTTTGGTTCTGTTCTCCATTGTTCCGTGAAGAGTCTCACTTCTAAAGAGAAGACAGAGCCACTTTATCTCCTTAGATATTTAGGACAACTGGGTTTGCCAACTGTTTAAAATTGTCCTGGAACCTCTAGAAATTAAAAATGATTTTGTGTATTTGATAACAAATGAAACAATGAAAGAAACAAATGAATGATGGCAGATATGGAGCAGGTGATTCAGAAGCTTGCACTGACAATTGGAAATATCCTGCCACCTTTTCTGCAATTGAAGCCATGTCTGAAACAGCAGGTCTTTGTAGGAGTATGAGTTAAAGCTTATGACTGTGTGAGCCAGAATTATGGAGTCGTACAGCACAGACAAAGCCTTCGTGCTTGATCTGGTATCGCTACCATGTCTCACCTCAAGTCTTGATTGGTTTAACATGGAATTCAATTTAAACTAACCAGAAAGAACCTCTTTTTAAAGTTTAAGTTAGAGATGGGATGTGTGCCGCTCTGTAATCCTGCTGGGAGGTGTTGTAGCAATGTCTGGAGCTCTAGAGATTGTGGGGATTGGAAACTGCCTGGAATACTTGTTCTGTTGGTTTATGTGGTGTCTGTATTTTTACTTATGATGGTGGTGAAAGTTTAGCAAGGTATTCGCCAAAAATAATGGAATCGCTGGGATAAATTGGATAGTACAAATTATGAAGGATCTCTAATCCCCTTCATAGTTTCAACTGCCTGTCTCACTGCCATACACCTGGTGTTATAATGGTAATGTTACTGGGCTAGTAATTCAAAGCCACGGGGTAATGCTCTGAGGACACTGGTTTCAAACCCCACTATGGTAGGTCATTCAATTTTAATTCAACAAAAAAGCTGGCAGGATGGTCACACTGTAACCACTAAGAATTGTTGTAAAAACAATCAGGTTCATTAATGTCCTCAAGGAAGCAAATCTATCATCCTTACATTTGATCCAGACCCTGAGCAATGTGCTTGACCCCTTAACTGCCTTCTGGGCAATTCATGATGAACAATAAATGCTAGTTTAGCCAATAACACCCACATCCCATGAACAAATCCTGAAGAAAGAGCAGCTATTGGGTTGTGATTTCCTGCCATATTGCTGAGCTGTGTGATCACAGCAGCTCTATAGTGAGAAATGGTCAGGTACCAACCCTCAGAATGAGAGCCACAAAACTGATCAAAAGTGTTGACCATCTGCAGCAACCTCCTCCTGTCATTGTATCTGTTTTCCTGAATAGACTCTGGTTAGGATTTTGACTCATTCAAAACTCATGCCCCCACACAGGATTAAAATGGGCCCAGTTTATTTATTGTGAGGGGAGAAACTGGAACATGGAATTAGCTGGAGACATAGCTTCCCAGCTGGGAATATGCAAGAAATTCTGCACATTTAACATAAAATAGCAGATACAGTCATTCTCTAGGTTGCGAATGGGTTCCGATTGAGTCCTTTGGCAAATTGATTTGTACACAAGTTGGAACACAATGTAGGACGTTTTTAAGTAGCCGAACATAAGAACAGGAAATGTTTGTATGTCAGGACTTTAAAATTACACCCCTGTTCATATGTACCAGTGTTTGTAAACTGGATGTTTCATAAATTAGGTCCCCCAGTGATATAAATCCTATGCATTTTCTTAATCAAATAACCTGCTAATCAGTATGTTTTCAACCGCTTAGCTCATCAAATTTACATTCGGCCACTTTTCAATATTATCTAGTACAATAATAATGTTACTTTCGCACAGGAATTGCCATGTGTTATGGTTTAACTGAGCTTTAAGCACTACAGAGCACAAACAATAATTAGTAACTGAGAAAAGTGGTTGTAAACTGTGATATAAGCTCTAGAATGCTTCTGATTAAAACACTCAAACTTGACTCTTCTCACCTCAGGATTGTGCTGTATTCCTGCTAGACACTTTTATGCAACTTGTTTTTATATATTTTAGCATCTGTGTTTGGTTGGTCTTTGTTTTTTTTTATAATAACTGTAATGTGTTTAATTAAAGCTTTCTTTTAAAAGGATACATTTGTGCTTATTTTAAGATGGTGTATGTATATATTTAAATATGTTTAATTTAAAGTGGCTTAGATTGATTGCACTGTGCAGTTTGTTAAAGAAAGAAGCATACAACAGAGGCGAGAGGAGATTAGAGATTGGATGGAAATATTGTGGAACATTTGCGTCTGAAATCCGTGGCTTGGTTTGTTTGTGTGTGTGCACGCGCATGGATGTGTGTCATTGTGTGTCACATGCTATCATTGAGCCTGGTTTCATTGATTAATTTGCTCTAGGTAATCAACTGGGAGTCAACTCTGATTTTGACAATACAAGGTCTGTTAACACACTTCTTATTTGATGCAATGGCAGTGACATAGCTATACCTTTCTCTTAGAAATACAATGGTGTTCTCAACTAAAAGCAAGCCAAGGGAAATGACAATTACCAAATCTTTCCTGTTGCAATTACATGTGAAGACATAATGTATGAGCAGTAGACTATTTGAATCATTCAATAAGATCAAGGCTGATCTGTCTGTGTTTGAATTCCACATCCCTATCTACCTAAAATAGCCTTTGATTTCCCCTTTTCAATATAAACCTATCATTGCCTTCAAATTATTTAATGACTCTGCCTTGATGAAGAGAATTCCAAAGTTGCACATTCTTCTAAGAGAAAATAAAATCTCCTCACCTTTGTCCTGAAAGGGCATCTGCTTAATTTTAAAACCATGCCCCCTCGTATTGAATTGATCCACACACAGAAACATTCTCTCCACATCCACCGTGTCAACATCATTCAGGATCTCGTACTGTTCAACCAAATCGCACCAAGTTAATGTTAAATATTAACATTAACTCCAGTGGAAGCAAACTCAGCCTGTCGAGCCCATTCTTATCAGACAACTTACTCATTACAAGTATCAAACTTCCTCTATACGGTCTTCAATGCAGTTACATCATTCCTTAAGGAGATCAAAGCTGCAAACAGTATTTGAGATGTAGTCTTACCAATGCCTTGGTAGTTGAAGCATAGTATCTTTTCATTTTCAATTCCTTGCAATGAAGGCTAGCATTCCATTAGACATTTCGATTACATGCTGTATCTGTGCACTGATGTTTTGTGACTCATACATGAGAATATCTAAATTCCTCTGCACCTTCAAATTCTGCAATTGTTCACTGTTTAAGTAATACACTTTTTTTTTACTGTTCCTGACAAAGCAAACAGCTTCACATTTTCCCACATTATACTCCATCTGCCAGATTTTTACCCACTCACTCAACCTATCTATAGCTCTCTGCAAATTCCTTATGTGTTCTTCATCTCATTACTTTCCTACTTATTTTGTGTTGTCTGCAAATTTAGCTACAAATTTGCCTTCAGTTCCCCCATCCAAGTCATTGATGTAAATTGTAAAAAGTTGAGAATCACTCCAGAACAGAATCACTCCGGACTCTACCCATTACATCCTGTCAAGCAGACAAAGACTTATTTATGCATTCTCTCTGTTTTCTGTCAGCCAGCCAATTTTCTATCCATGTTAATATATTACTCCTTACACCATGAGCTTTCATTTTCCATAATAATCTTTGATGTCACACCTTATCAAATGCTTTCTAGAAATCCAAGTAGCATATGTTGGACGTCAGTGATCAGTGGTGTTCCATGAGGATTAGTGCTGGGTCCTCTATTTTTTTGTAATACCAAACATTAACCTGCACCGAGAGGATCAGGAATGTGCTAGTTGATCAAGATGTCCATATAGTCAATGTAAAAACACATGCTAAATAATACAAACATATTGCAGTGGTATAACATCACTGTTATACTTTATTTACAGTATAAATCACATAAATAGTAATCCATCTTTGCTTTAATTAAAACTTACTGGCAGAGAGCCTTCTCACTTGCACCATCAACTGACTACTTGGACATCACAGAGATCACGAAAGTACAGTAAACTTCTGTATTTAAAATGTATAATGTTTGCTGCTTTATGAAGAGTGCTGGTTCATAAAATGCCAGTTAAAACAAAGTTTGCTGTATATATAAATAACTTGTGTGAAAATGTATCTGGTCTCATTCGTAAGTTTGCAGATTACACAAAAGAAATTTGATGGATTTGAAGGCTGTCAAAAGATACAGCAGGATACAGATCAGTTAGAAAGTTGGGCAAAAAAATGTTAAATGGAAATTAGTCTGGACAAGTGTGAGGTGATGCATTTAAGGAGATCAAATGCAAGAGAAAAGTATGTAGCAAATGGCAGGACCCTTAAAAGCATTGATATTCGGAGGGAACATAGGGTCCAAGACTATAGCTCCCTGAAAGTGGCAACAAAAATGGATAAGGTTATAAAAAAATGTGTATGGCATGCTTGCCTTCATCAGTCAGGGCATCGATCTTAAAAATTTGCAGCTGTATACAACTTTGGTCAGGTCACAATTGGAGTATCATGTGCATTTCTGCTCACCACATGAGAAGAAAGATGTGGAGGCTTTGGAGAGGGTGCAAAAGGCGTTTACCAGGATGTTGCCTGGATTGGAGTGTATTAGTTATAGGGAGAGGTTGGATAAATTTGGATTGTTTTCACTAGAGCAGCAGAGGCTGAGAGGCCACTTGACAGAAGTACATAAAATTATGAGAGGCATGGATAGGGTGGATAGTTGGAGTCTTTTTCCCAGGATGGAAATGTCAAATACTAGGGGCACTATGGTGAGGGGGGGATGTTTAAAGGAGATGTGCAAAGAAGTTTTTTCTGCTGAGGGTAGTAGGTGCCTGGGAAACACTGCCAGGGAGGGTGGTAAAAACAGAGACGATAGCAATGTTAAGGGGATATTTAGATAGACATGTGAACAGGCAGGGAATAGTGGATATGGAGCAAATGCAGGCAACTGGGATTAGTTTAGGATGGCACCATTGGCCAGCATGGACATGGTGGGCCAAAGGGCCTGCCCCTGTGCTATAGTGTTCTATGTTGTCTATGTTTCCTATTATCCATAGCACATGTTGCTACTTTAATTAACTCCAACAAGTTATGGTAGGAATATCTTTATTCTGAGTATTTAAAATAACCCCTTAAATGTTTGCCGCTGTGTGTCTATTGATCTGTCCCAGAGTCTAATACTTCAGCTAGCTCAGCCTTCATGCTCATATCATTGCCCTTATTTAGGTTTAACAAATGAGTATTAGACCCAATCTTCTCCCTTTGACATTCAATTTAAAATTCAATCTAAAATTCAATCATGTTGTGGTGGCTGTCACCTTGGGGTGACTTTAAACTGAGGTCATTAATTAATCTTGTCACATTACACAATAGCATGTCTTTTAAAACCTGCTTTCTCATCAGTTCCAGAATATTCTGCTTGAAGAATCTACCTTAAAGCATTCAATGAAACTCCTTATCCAGGCTTTGTCTGCCAGTCCAATTTTTCCAGTTTATACGCTGATTAAAGTCACCCATGATTATTGCTGTCCCTTTATACCACTGTCTCCCTTTTCTTCTTGACTTGTTATCATTGATTTACATGCATTTTAAGCTTCCCTGTTCTCACCCAAGTGGCCATTGTTTGTGTGAGCCTACAAGGTGTGGGTTAGTGCCTTATTTAACCATGGGTTTTAATGTAGGTATGCCCAACCAAGGTATATGTACTAAAATAGAAAAGCTGACAGCAGCAGATAGATAAGAACCTGACCAACTGCAAGTTCCCCTCCAAGTTATGCACCATCCTGAATTGGTGCTCAACCAAATGTATCTTCACTCACTCAGCCAAATCCTGGAACACCCTTCCTAACAGCATTGTAAATATACTTACACTGTGCAGCAGTTGATGAAGACAGCTCACTTCTACCTCTTTTCCAAAACATGTATTTCTGAATTTTATGAAGAAAGTATTAGCAGTTCACATTTGACATTACATAAAGTGCAATATAAATCATTATCTTTCAGCATAGTACATGAGGTTGCCTCACTATGCTTCCCAATACAGACTACATTGACAATTTATGCTTATATTTCATGTCAAGCTATCTCTGGTGCATTCAGCCTGAGAGACCTTGCTGAATTTCCAACTCCTCAGATTATTATAGCAGGAGGGCCTTAGGCAGTGACCTCTCCCCACTGAGTCTTTCAGGTGACTTCCCCAAGCTTTTGTCTGTCATTTAGCACAGACCCTAGGGCTAGAATGTGCCAGTCAGCAGTACTGTCATTGACAGCTCTTTACACTGAAAAACCAGTAAGCTTTGGGTAAATCAAACTGTGTCTTTCATGAGCGGATGGTCCTTCAGCAGCAGTAGATGTTTGTCAGAGGTAGGCCTCAGATTTAACTACACTGAGGTCTACATTACAGTGCTTGAGATGAACTCTCACCAGAGCTACTTCATCTCTTTCCAGACCTTCTCTGCAAAGGCACTTTCCAGAAGGTGTTGGGTGATGGTCTCTTTGCAGTCATTGCCAATCCAATGGCAGTATGGTAGACAGTGGAATTCTGGGTGTACACAAACCCATTGCTGGGGCAGACCTGACCGTGTTCACCACTGTTAGAGATGGGGAGTAAATGTCAGCCTTGCCAATCAAAACCACATTCCATTAGAGTCATAGAGTCATAGCGATGTACAGCACAGAAACAGACCCTTCGGTCCAACCCATCCATGGCGACTAGATATCCCAAACCATATAGTCCCACCTGCTAGCACCTGGCCCATATCCCTTCCTATTCATATACCCATCCAAATGCCTCTTAAATGTTGCAATTGTATCAGCTTCCACCACTTCCTCTGGCAGCTCATTCCATTCACCTACCATCCTCTGCATGAAAATGTTGCCCCTCCGGTCTCTTTCCCCTCTCACCCTAAACTTTTGCCCTCTAGTTCTGGACTCCCCCACACCAGGGAAAAGACTTTGTCTATTTACCCTATCCATTCCCCTCATAATTTTAGTAAACCTCTATAAGGTCACTCCTCAGCCTCCAATGCTCCAGGGAAAGCAGCCCTAGCCTGTTCAGCCTCTCCCTATAACTCAATTCCTCCAACTCTGGCTACATCCTTGTAAATCTTTTCTGAATCCTTCCAAGTTTCACAAATCTTTCCGATAGGAAGGAGTCTAGAATTGCATGCAATATTCCAACAGTGGCCTAACCAATGTCCTGTCCAGCCGCAACATGACCTCCCAACTCCTGTACTCAATACTCTGACCGATAAAGGAAAGCATACCAAACGCCTTCTTCACTATCCTATCTACCTGCGACTTCAATTTCAAGGAGCTATAAACCTGCACTCTAAGGTCTCTTTGTTCAGCAACACTCCCTAGGACCTTACCATTAAGAGTATAAGTCTGCTAAGATTTGCTTTCCCAAAATGCAGCACCTCACATTTATCTAAATCAAACTCCATCTGCCACTTCTCAGCCCATTGGTCCATCTGGTCAAGATCCTGCTGTAATCTGAGGTAACCTTCTTCGCTGTCCACTTTACCTCCAATTTTGCTGTCATCTGCAAACTTACTAACTTTATACCTCTTATGCGCACATCCAAATCATTTATATAAATGACGAAAAGTAGAGAACCCAGCACCGATCCTTTTGGCGCTTCACTGGTCACAGGCCTCCAGTCTGAAAAACAACCCTCCACCACCACCCCCTGTCTTCTACCTTTGAGCCAGTTCTGTATCGAAATGGCTAGTTCTCCCTGTATTCCGTGAGATCTAACCAGTTCCCATGGGCAACCTTGTCAAACGCCTTACTGAAGTCCATATAGCTCACACCTATGGCTCTGCCCTCATCAATCCTCTTTGTTACTTCTTCAAAAAACTTAATCAAGTTTGTGAGACATGATTTCCCACGCACAAAGTCATGTTGACTATCCTTAATCAGTCCTTGCCTTTCCAAATACATGTACATCCTGTCTACTCAGGATTCCCTCCAACAACTTGCCCACCATCAACATCAGGCTCACTAGACACATAAGGACAAATGTCAGAGAAAACCTGGGTGGGTTCCCATCCCTTACTACAACCGAATTGTAGCAGCTCTATTGTCCCTCTGCTGAGCTCAACCAATTTAGCACTTCCAGGATTAACACCCTTAAGTCATTGCAAGTTAGGTCTAATGGTTCTCCTTCTGCAGATGTTAAAATTCAATTTGCATCTCATGGGTAGTCAAGCCCTAAAGGTGGAGAAGCTTATTAGGAATCCAAAAATCTACAAGGAGAAACAAATAAACTGGAGAAAATCAGAACAGAAATGCAATGATTAGATTTATTTTACTGAAATCATATATATAATCCTTTTCCCAAGGAAAAGTTAAAGTCACTGTAGTCCCAGAGGACCATGGAGAGAGATGACTAGTAGTTTAACCTGATGGTCACTATGCCTCAGGTGAGGGGAGAGGTCAAGAAGGAGAGTACATTTTGATAATCTCAGTTGGTGCTGGAATTAAACATATGTTTGCATCACTCTGCATTGCAAACCAGCTTTCTAGCCCACTGACTAACCAAACACAATCCTTAAGAAGAGTCACTCGACTGGAGACATTAACTCAGCTTTCTGTCCACAGATGCTGCCGGACCCACCGAGCTTCTTCAGCAATTTCCGTTTTAGTTTCAGGTTTCCAGCATCAGCATTTTTTTCAGCTAACAAACCCCTGTTTTCCAAGTAAAGAGTGAATTTAAGGATAAAGATATTGTCATTGACAAAGTTACTGGATCAGAATGGAGATCAAACTCGCTCTGAATTAATTTTCTCAAGTAAATATTCCGACATAACTTGTCGTTATGGTATGGCCTATTTTATTGATTAGCTAACACTTGAATGATGGAATGAATCTATTTAATGACAAACCTGTATTGTTGCCAGTTTTTGATGTGTGTTTTTGTGTAGCTACATATTTACAGAATGGTGAGGATCTGTTTGGAAGCCCACAGTTCTAATTGCAAAATGCAAGTTCTGCTTTCTCATATGATCTGGGAAAAAGAATGGTGCATTTTTCCTGTTGGCTATTTTCATGCTGGCATGTGCACAGTCCCACTACTACGTTTGTACAGGGTATATACCAGGACTCTGCTGGTTGCTATATGCACAAACTTGTACATATTTAACCTTTTGAACTATTTATCCATTTATCACTTGATTGACACAAGCATACTTTTAGAGTGACAATATTGAATTTATTATGTGACCAATTCTCTGTTTATAGCTTGTGCAGGGAACTCACCCTTTCACCTACAGTAGTACCAACAAACTAAACATCACTCTGGTTAATGGAGGCCATACCACACAATTTAAAGAAAGGGTTCTAGATGATTGAAAAGGATTAAGCCAACATAGTGAGGTGTGAAGACTTCAATCATTGAGATCCTACAGTACAAAGACGGCTGCTCTATAGGTAGTGTTATTTTCGTTTTATTTTGTTATATTTGGATATATTACCTGGAAAAGTAAATTCATCTGTTAATATTTGAGTGAATAATTAATAATGACGTCATTTGATAAACTTGTATTAAATATGTCTCCATGATCTTGCAGTGTGGATGGTTTGATTTAGTGATCAGTAATTTTGGCACAATGTTACAATCCTTTACTAATTTTCCCAGATTTTGACATTGACTGCGTAGAATGACATATTCAGGTTCAACTGCTCTGTTTACACAGCTGAGAAAAGATACTGAAAAAAAACTTTATAGAATCATATGAATCCAAAAATAGGAGCAAGAGGCCATTAAACCCCTCATGTTCAATAAAGTCATCATCTCCCTCAACTCCACTTTCCCGTCTTGTCTTTGATTCCCTTATTACCCAAACATCTATCCATCTGTATCTTGAACATACTCAATGCCTGAGCATTGCACTTGAAGCGACAGGGATTAATCAAGAATAGTCAGCACGTCTTTGTTGAGGGGAGGTCATGCTGACCAATTGCATTGAATCTTTGAAGAGGCGACTGAGTGTGTGGATTAGGCCAATGCATCGTAAGATTCACAACCCTCTGAAAACAAAATCTCATCTTGATTTTAAGTTGTTAAACCTTTATTCCAAGACTATGATGTAATGTTCTAGCATCTCCAGCTAGGGGGAAACATCCTCTCAGCATCTATCTTGTCAAATTCTTAAGAATTTTATGTAGATGTTGTCTGCTCAATCTCTCCTTGGGGAAATTCCCTCATATCAGGAATCAGATATGTGAAGCAAGTTTAACTCCGTAAGACATATTATGTTAGGAGACCGAAACTGATCACAGTACTCCGGGGTGGTGGGGGGGGGGGGTACACCAAACATAGAAGGAAGCCTTTTGGCCCATTATGCAAGTTTCTTTCAAAGATCTTCCCAATTTTTGTTTTAATTGGTTAATGGAATGTGAATGTCACTGACTAGGCATGCATTTATTGCCCATCTGTAATTGCTCAGAGGTTCGTTTGGGTTAATCACATTGCTGTGGGTCTGGAGTCACGAGGAGGCCAGACCAGATAAGAATGGCAGTTTCCTTACATAAAAGACATTAGTAAATGAGATAGCTTTTACCTGACAATGATTTCATGGTCAACACTAGATAGCTAATTTGTTACAGAATTCAAATTCAACCATCTGCCTTGGCAGGATTCAAACTCAGGCACCCAGAACATTAGCAAGGTCTCTGGATTAATAGTCTAGCAATAATACCTCTAGGTCAATGCCTTCCCCTTAGTTCCTGTACCTACCTCTGCTTGTCCTTGCTTATTTTCCCCAACTTTCTTTTAAACAACCTCATAGCTCATTAGCCAGAATCACATTTAAGATAACATCGTAATGCAAGTCACAATAAACCCCTTGGGCATGAAGCCAGTCTGAGTGTTGGCAAGTTGCTTGTTACCTTGAATCATTTTCTCCAGTCACTGATACAGTATGTGTTGGCTGATGGTGTTTACCTCAGTCAGCAGGCAGCAATGCCCTTACACCAGAAACTCTCCAAATAAATATAGAATTGAGTTCTCTGTAATGTCAAGATTGCAGTCTTTATTTGGACTTTCAGATGATGAATATAACTGCTCAAATGTGCTTTTGATTTTTGAAAGCATTTGAAATGGCCTATAATTATTCCAATGTGTTCCATTCTGATAATTACTTGCTCCTTACTTGCCAGCAAAGTATTGCTAATCCTTCATTCTGTTAGTTGTGAACCAGCAACATTCCCGGAACAATCATGATCTTGCAAAAAGATGCCAAAAATAGAGCAAAATCCCTGTACCAAAGTTAGTATTAAATAAAGCAGTGATGTCTTTAATTGGACTAATTCCCATTTGGACAGTGCCTGGAAACTAATGGATAGTTTGTGATGTCTTGAGGTTCCAGTAATCCTTTCTTGAAATCATATCCATGCAAGCTGTAAAACATTTTGGAATGTTTGGAGATCATGAATGATACTATAGAAATGTAAACTCTCTCTTTTCTAATCTGGCTACATTCTCTACATTGTCATGTTCTTTTCCAAAGCTAACAAAAATGACAATGCTGATTTTTGTGCACTGTTGTACTCATTGTGTTCTTTACTAATCTACCTGTATTTGGACGAAGTGCTGAAAAGATAAATGAGGATTGTTTTAGGAAAGGTAGACATCCATTACACGGATAGATTGAAGGAGTTGGGGCAATTCTCTTTCATAAAGCCCAGGTTCAGTGTTGATTTGATAGAGGCGTACAAAAACCATGTAGTAAAACTGAATAAATAATTCTCATTGATGGAAAAGTCGAGACCAGAGGGCATCCATTTAAGGAGATTGGTAAGACAGCCAAAGGCACACTGAGGAAAGGTGCTGGTGCAGCAAGTGGTTTGAATCTGGAATGCACTACCCGAGAGTCTGGTAGAAAACAGTTTCCACTGTGGCGTTTAGATGAGCACATAAAGAGAAAAATACATTTCAGCTACAGGAAAGGAATGAGGGGTGGATTTTTGTAAGTTGTTCTTACAGAGAGTCTATATGGACATGATGAGCTGAACAGCCTCCTTTTGTGCAGTAATCACAGAAATTGCCAGTATGGAAGGGAGCCTTTTGACCTAATATGTTCATGTTGGCCAACAAATAACCATCTAACCAGTCTCACTGATTTCAGAAGGAACTTTATCACCCAGAGGGTTGTGAATCTGTGGAATTCCCTGTCCAGTGAAGTAATTGATACTGCTTCAGTAAATGTTTTTAAAGCTAAAATAGATTCTTTTTTAAACAATAAAGAAATTAAGGGTTACGGTGAGAAGGTAGGTAAGTGGATCTGAGGCCATGAAACGATCAGCCATGATCTTATTGAATGGCAGAGCAGGCTCGAAGGGCCAGATGGCCTACTTCTGCTCCTAGTTCTTATGGTCTTATATTCTATGAACTCTGAATCAGTTTTGGTTGCTGCATTCTTTTCTTTCCTTGCATTTTCTCTTTACTGTCTATGTCTCCTGTCATCTCTCGGATTGGTTTCAGTTCTTCAAATTGTTGTGAGAGATGTTTCCTTGAGCCCCACCTATAATTTTTCCTTTTATTTGGAGGGGTGAGGGTCAGTGAGGAATGAAGGAATTATTTAACATGAATCGGGTGCAGGACCTACTAGTCTTTCCCAGTCTGTCAACTTTGTAAGTTTTACATTTGCAGTGGCATAAGCTAGCACTCTTCGAAACTGACATGCATCTATGTTTCTTTATTGAGGTCTACCATCCAAACAGGATCACTGCTTTTTCAGCCAGTTTATGCGCTTTACTGCTAAGACTTCTTTGTGCCTTGATTAAATGTTTATGTTGTTAAGAGGTGAATAGATTATGTAGGATATGGGCACAAAAATGGACCATTGGGTCCTACCACTCCATGTGGGTGTATATGTTTCACTTGTATTTGTATAATTCTCATTTGTAAAAATAATCTTGTGTTATTTCAGTGTGATTCGAATGAGGTACTTGGATTCTGTTCATTTGAAAATCTGCTGCATTTATTTACAGCTAATGAATATATGCAGTACAGAATAATCTCCAGATACAGGGTTGTGCCTCTAAAATGACAGAAAACCTATACTCATGTGATAACATCTGGATACCTGGCTCATTTGCATGTTGAGCTGTTAAAGGGATATCACTCCAAAGTTAATAATACATCTTCAGCACTGCCCCATTATGTGTTGTGACATTGGCTGATCGTGTACTTTGGAAGCCACCTGAATAAGCAAATTCCCATTGGATGTGTAGCATTGACTTTTTGTCCTAAGTGTTAGTGAGCTAGTTCTGCAAGTGCCTACCAGTCATGCATAATCTTCACCTTACCTTGTTGGTCAAGAAGTCTCTCCTGTATTTCGGAGAATTTGAATCGATAGTGTCTTGGCAAAATTGGTCACACTTGCCTTCCAAACATGATCTCTGCTGGTGATGGTGACTCCATATCCAGAGGTGTAATTCTGAGGTGTAACTTAAGAATACAAAAGTCTCGTTTAGTTGTTCTTCACTTCAGAATGAATGATTTAAATGCAAACCTCTCACTCTTCAAGGGTGAGACATCTGGAATAATGCACTGAGGATATTATATGATTTCTGGTACCATTTGGCAAACCATTCAGAGATATGACTGCTGACATATTTTGGACCATTGGCACACACTGACTATGGTGCTAAATGTGTCTGCCATTGACAATCCTAAAATGTTCTTAACTTTTCAGATGAAATTTGGAAAAATAATCAGTGACTAGCATAAAGTCTAATCACATGAAATAGATAAATGGCGATTTTAGACAAAAGGGTGTAAAAGTTCTCTAAGTTGCTGGAGCTGGTGGGGTCTGGCATTCCTCTCACATCCTCAATAAGATTTTGATGGCATTGTTAATTCTTGGCCAAAATACCACATCACATATGAACATCTTGTTTGTTCTCACACATATGACTTTGTGGATTTATAAGAATACGTACTGGCAGAGAACTTACTAATTTTTGACCATCTGTTGGTTGAAAATTAATGCTGTAACCTTTCTTATTTCTGAGAGGTTTTTGTGGAATGCTTCAACAGGTGTGGAGTCAATAAATGACACCATTACCCACTCCAACAGTTCAACCTTTGAAAAATCACATTTGTTACCCTTGTTATAATATCTACTGACATTGATTTATTAATTCGTATGGATTTCGCCTGTAGGTCATTAAACATTAATTCTGAGCGATGAATTTTAAAATTGACTGTTACATGCAACTGATCTCCTCAGATATCTTTGTAGGATCTTTCTGATCCTCTTCAAATAAACCTGAAGTAATGATCCTGTGTAATCTCTTGTTCCCAAATGCTATGACTATTTTCACAGCCGGTCTAGCTCTGCTAATGCTTGGTCTCTGCAGCATAGCTGTATCCTTTATTTAAAAGTTTGAACATGGATAGGAGATCCATGGCCTTCTAATTCATGCTGGGGGATTTGATATCCATCCTTCTGTCCTTTCAGCATTGTATTTAAAGTTTTTTTTTTGTACTGAAACCTGTTTTAGGCTTGCTTTTTTCTCGGCTCTGTTTTCTTTCTAAATGTAGCCAGCATTTTATTTCTTGCTGTTTCAATTAAGTACATTTTCTCTTAGTTCAGCAAAGGGCTCACTCCCAACAGTTGTTCCAATTTGAAACAGGCTTTAGATCGGACAGAGCTGAAAATGTGTTGCTGGAAAAGCGCAGCAGGTAGATAGGACAGATTGGGCACAGCCTGTGCCTGAGGTGCTACAGTACAGAGTATATGATAATGCGCCAACATGCAGGTACTCAGATCATTTGCATGTTAAAGGGACATGATTCCAAAGCTGATAACAGAATAGCATTATTTCTCATCTAACCCAAGAGGCATAAATTGTAGCTCCCTCCTTCAAGTCTTTATTTAGCTTTCTATCAAATGTGTCTGCAGTCTTTACTCCAACCGCTCCCACTTACACATAAAGCCTACATCAGGAGTTTCTTCTGAATTCCTAACCCTATTGGATTTCTATGTGACTATCTCAAATTGATGGACCTTGGTCACGTTCTTCACCACAAGAGGAGACATACTCTCTGTATCCATTCTGTCAAACCTGTCACAATTTAAGATCTCAATAGGCCATCCCTCAGAAGAGAAAAGAGACCTCCCATATTCAAGCCATGCACTCACGACCCACTCCCCTATCACAGTGAGTTTAGATCAAAAGAGGGCTTGAAGCTTTGAAAGAAAAGAAACTTGTGTGCAAAATCTTACACTCTCTCTTCAGAATTGAATTGTGCATGAGTCAGCAATTTACAATATAGACTGACTTTCTATTTCTTCAGTTTGGTAATTTGAATCATTAATTAGAGAAGATGCAAAGAAAAGTATCCAAGAGGCCAAAATCAAAGGAAGTGCCTAGATCCCAGAGGATTGGAGGATAATGAGAGATTAGAGATTGGGGTTGGGGTGGTGGGATGCAAAATTATGGAGGTATTTGAAAACAAATGAAGATGTTAAAATTTGAAGTGTTGATGGACCATGAGACAATGTAGGCCAGAAAACACAGGGTGAATGGGACTGACTGGTTAGGAGACAGGCAGAGTTTACATAAGATATGAAGGATGGAAGGTGGAAGCCTAGCTGAGAGAGCATTGAAGCAAGGTCTCCAGCAGTTGCCTGCCAAAGTCTATATTGTCAAGGCCTGTGATAGTATGAGGTACTAGTTCCAGCTTGCCTGTCAGTTTTTAATGATTGCTAGTGGGCAGTCAGCAGGGTTATTTAGCCAGTGAACATGGCTTTTTCAACATCATCATACTTTCCCCCAAACATTTGAAAAAATGAAAATTCTTCCTCACCTACTTGGTCACCTGGTCTAATATCTCTTCAGTTAGCTCCTTGTCAAATTTTGTTTGGCAATGTTGCTATGAAACACTTTGGAAAGTTATACTCTGTTATACTCTGCTAGAAGCCGCAATTATATTCTTCACTGTGACCTGACCTGACCTGCTGTGCTCTTCCAGCACCACACTCTCGATTCTGATCTCCAGCAACTGCAGTCCTCACTTTCTCCCACTGTAACCTTACAGTCAGATTTAGACTCCCTTGTATTCTTTGCTAGGTCTTTTGAGATGTCTTGCTTGCCTGAAGGGTACAGCTTTTTCAGACAGTACACTCCCTTTATAAGATTGCCCTGTGAGGTCAGAAACATTAGGGCAGTGTATCAGAGACAGGATCTAGACTAGCACCTCCAGGCAGCAGGTGTCACCTTCGAACGTTAGCACCATCACCTGCTCTCGCTCACCTGTGCTTTATAGCCTGAAGCTTTTCCAGGAAAGTTTAGTGTGCAAACTCTGTGGTTTTGTTCTGAAAAACGGCATTGTAATAGGTGTAAAAAAATACAGATTTACAAGGGTGATACCAGACTGTGAAATTATAGATATCATTGGACAGACTGGCCTCCTTTCTCTGGCTTGATTCAATAGAATTTTAAAGAACATATGAAGACAAAAGTTTAAGTTTAATGAAACTTGTTGTATTTCTGCTGTCCCAAATTGTGCAAGAGAAAAGTGGGCCAAGATTTCCCATTTATGCACCAAGTCTGAAACTGGGAGGGATTCCAGGAGGGAAACTGTGATAGGAGCATCCACTCACTCATTTGGCAATCGCGCAGCTGCCAGGCTTTCTGCTAGAATTAGGACCCTGTAGCCATAAGACCATAAGGTATAGTAGCAGAATTAGGCCATTTGGCTCATTGAGTCTGCACCATCATTCGATCATGGCTAATATGTTTCTCAATCCCATTCTCCTGCCTTCATCCCATAAACCTTGATCCATTTACCAATCAAGAACCTATCTCATTCTTAAATGAACTCAATGACTTGGCCTCCACAGCCTTCTGTGGCAATGAGTTCCACAAATTCACCACCCTCTGACGAAAGACGTTCCTTCTAATCTCAGTTCAAAAGGGTCATCCTTACACTCTGAGGCTGTGCCCTCAGAACCTAGTCTCTCCTACCAGTGGAAACATCATCTCCATGTCCACTCTATCCTGGCCTCTCAGTATTCTGTAAATTCCAATCAAATCCCCTCATTATTCTAAACTCCATCAAGTACAAGTCCAGAGTCCTCAACTACTCCTCATACGACAAGCCCTTCATCCCAGGATCATTCTTATAAGCCTTCTCTAGGCCTTCTCCAATGCCAGCACATCCATCCTTTGATATAGAACCTGAAACTGCTCGCAATATTTCAAATGGGATCTGACCAGAGCATTACACAGCCTCAGCAGCACATCCCTGCTTTCTTATTTTAGCCCTCTTCCAAACAATTGTGAACATTGCAATTGCCTTCCTAGCTAGCAACTGAACCTGCCTGTTAACCTTAAGAAATCCTGAACTAGGACTCTTATGTCCATGGTGCTTCAAATTTCCAAAGCCTGTGCCACCCAATTGGAGCTACTGCTCAATCATGCATCCAGCCCAGAAAGCGGAGGTACCATGTTGGAGTCTGTAGCCGCAGATTGAAGGAGCACCCCCCACAACACACACACACAGTTGGAGAGGCCGACTCTCTCATGCCCTGTCTGAAGCAGAAATAGTTGCAGCCCAGTTGGCAGGGTTAGGCCCTGAAATGGTTGTTAATTGACCATTTAAGGACTTTCTTTGGTGGCAGTCAGGAAGGCCAGCCATGGGCCTTTCCACCAAATGTAATTCCTGTGGTGGCAGGAAAATGTTGTGCATCTCGCCATTTCCTGACCATCTTCCCTTCCTGCTATCTTTATTGCTGCTATTCAGGAGGGGAAAATCTTACTCACAGTCTTGACATTCTGCCACATTTAGGTAACACAGGCAATGGCAGCCACACCCAAACCTGCCCTTGGCCTCTCTGTCACCTGATTAACAAGCACCCACCTTGTAGTTGGGTTGGCTTGTAAGAACTTCTCACGTGAAACTCTTGTCAGTCTTTGGGTGCTCTTTGACTCAGTGACAGACTGACTTGGACAGAATGTACATGAAAAGATTTAGTAATCTGGTGCTGTCTCGAAAGGGTAAGCTTTAATGAATCATTGCGAGCCTGTTTGAAAGTTAATGTTGTGTCAAGTCTTCTAAGTTGAAGATTTAATCTTTTAGCCTCCAGCCTGAGGTCAGCCAATGTTCTCAGGATCCATTGACCTCTGGACAATGTTTCTATCCTGTTTTCTCTTTTATTAATTACACATTTGCAGTAGTTGGTCTGTCTAGTGAGGGGTACTCTTCAGCACCGTTGAGCTATTTATGTGCTTGCCCTTTTGTATCAGATCTTTTAGCACCTAATTGACAAAATAATTCTTGTTCTCTGACTCAGAAGGTTGTGTGTTCAGGTTCCACCCTAGAGATTTGGTTGCAGAAGTCCAATCTGACACTTTCAGTGCAGTTTCAAGGGTCGTACTTCCCCTCGGTGCTGCAGGTTGCAGTGCTGTATTTCAGATATGATGTCACACTGAGGCTCCAGCTTTCTACAAGGCCCCAGGAGAGAACACTGTTTCCACACAATGTAACACTTGATTAATAAATCAGCAATCATTATGATGTACAAAGTTCCTTTGAAATAAAAGTTCAACAGTTGGCCCTAAGTATATCCTGGGAATAATAATTCCCAAAACCCTGACAAAACAATTTGTGACAAGTGGAAAGGTTATACAAACTTAATTATTTCTGAGTTTTTTCCAGAAATTGTTCCATAATCAACCACTGTTCATGTCCAATGCGATTTTCCTTAACCATGTTATCCATGCCTTTCAGTCCCTTTATAATTCTGCATTTTATGTTGAAGAAAGACATCCTTTTCATGTAATTTCCATGTCTCTTGCCATCATTGTTCATGCTAAATAAATGGAGCCTAACATAGAAGCCTGAGATGGTACAGTTTGATCAAAGGAATAAAGAGGCCACGTCCTTGAGTTTATTGTCATGTGTCTCAATTTGAGTATTACTTCTAATAATCATTGTGAGTTTCTGTCATGTGTCTTCATGTGACTGAACAGGCCAACCTTTGAACCCCAAGATTTTTCAGCATGTGAAGCAGGTAGTGGGATCTGAAGTGATCTTTGGAATATAACTGTCTAAATTACAGAGAAAGAGATGAAAAGATAGAATGGGAGGGGACCTGTGAAGAATGTATAATCTGGCATGGACCATTTTGGTCAAGTGATCCATATCTGGGGTAGAAATACTTGATGAGCAGATGGCCATTTAGGTCATCTTGCCTACATTGGCTGTATAATCCCAGACTAGGAGAAGTGAGGACTGCAGATGCTGGAGATCAGAGCTGAAAATGTGTTGCTGGAAAAGCGCAGCAGGTCAGGCAGCATCCAAGGAGCAGGAGAATCGACGTTTCGGGCATGAGCCTGAAGAAGAGCTCATGCCCGAAACGCCGATTCTCCTGCTCCTTGGATGCTGCTTGACCTGCTGCGCTTTTCCAGCAACGCATTTTCAGCTCTAATCCCAGACTAGAGCCAGCAATTTTATCTCATGATCCCAGACAGACCACCAAATTATGCCAGTTACTGGTTTTTACGTTTATTTTTAAAGTCGACAATGAGTGAGTCCCAAATGACTTACTAAGTGAATACATTAATAAATGTCTCCAGTTTTGAACAAACAACATTTATAAGAAAGAATTAGTACAGCGATACAATCTACAATAATGTAAAATTTATTTCTAACACAGAATTAACATGTGGTAAACATGGCTAATATAATATAATTGAACACACCACACATCAAATAATTAATTCACTCTGAATAAGTATCACTGAGTTCTCAGCAACTTCCATCTGACCTTAATGATGTGATGGAACATCAAATCTCAATAAACTTTCCACGGATTAGAGTTCTTCACTTCTGCTGATGTGTCCTTAAGGCTCCCTGCCATGGAATTGCTCCTATTCTGGTCATAAGCATGCCTTTCTGGAGTCTATACTCCCCAGGACTCTAAACTTGCACTCTAATATCATTCGCAAGCTGCTGCAGCTCCTCTTAAACAGCTATCTTCACTGATTCAGATTTGTCAGCTTTCTCCCAAACTCTACTCTTGCTTAATTGTATGTTGCTCCATCCCCACCTTCCCTCAGTTGCACTGAAGTATTAATGTTCTCAAGTGTCTTCTGAGCTACAGTGCTAGTGGCCTTTCTACTTTGACTACTTCCCAGGAATTCTCTAACTGCTGACTCTAATTCTTAGCTATTTACGAATTCCTAGAACATTTTTCTGAGTTCATTTCAACAGCACAGATCCATCCAACTTGACTGCTTTCCTGCAAGACAAATGAAAATCCATGCTCCTAACATGGAGTCTGCCCCTTTCTCCAACTAATGGTCAACCAGGGACTGCTTTTCAGTGGCCTCCCAAATGTCCTGAGATTCTATTCTATGATTGAGTGGCCAATTGAAACCGTTATAATAAAGCCCATCTCTATTGCAGAGCAGAACGATATGTTACCGCAAACTATTCTTGCAACTCTCTGTACCTTAAATGTTCCAATGGTGCGATTTTTACAGAATGCTGACTCTCAGCACAAGGATGCTAACCAAAAGAAAGATTTACCAGAAGTCTCTTTGAAGAAGTTGTTTAGTCATGTTATGTTTGCTGCTTCACTAAACCCATAAACTTCTCTGCCTTAATGTAGTAATTCAATTCTTTTTCTAAAAGTTACTATTGAAATTACTTCTGTTGCTCTTTCAGTCAGCGTGTGTCCATTTGGATGTTACACTCTGCCCTTTTAAGGATGGTGTTAATCTGGCCAGGACTTGCAGTCTGTGATAAAGTTCATGCATTCCTGCTGTCTCCTCCCTTTCAGATTTTGTTTGACTTTCAGGTTTTATTTACACCGACAGTGAATGGATATCTGATACACCTACAGAATAAATTTATAGATTAAAGGCAGTTTTTCACTGGAAAATAAGTCAATCTGTTTTTTTCCCCAAAAAAGAGTCACAATTAAAACACTGTTATTATTTTCTTCTTTGTTTTTCCAGTTTCAGTAGATTGCATTGTTGTTGAAGTATTACAGTTTTCCCAATTATGTTGCTCTTTTAGAACATTGAATATAGACCAGTACAACACAGGAACAGGCCCTTCGGTCCACCATGTTTGTGCCAACCATGATATCATTCTAAACTACTCCTATCTGCCTGTATCAGTCTAAATGCCTCTCAAACATTGCTACCACCTCATCTAGCAGTGCATTCCAGGCACATCTCTTGCACAGCTCCTTTAAACATTCCCCTTACCATAAACCTATGCTCCTTAGTATTTGACATTTCCACCCTGGGCAAAAAGCTCTGACTATTCACCCTATCCACGCTTTTCATAATTTTAAATACTTCTATCTGGTCATACCCTCAGCCTCTGATGCTCTAATGAAAACAATGCAAGTTAGATAATACACTCAGAGTTCCAGACACAAAAGTCAGAGCAGATACCTGGCAACTCCAGCTCGGAGTCTGGATATCTATCTTGGACAGGAGCAGGAGAATCGACGTTTCGGGCATAAGCCCTTCTTCAGGAATGAAGCAGTCAGCCCTGCCTCAGCTCATAACAACACTCTCCCTCATTCCTGAAGAAGGGCTTATGCCCGAAACGTCGATTCTCCTGTTCCCTGGATGCTGCCTGACCTGCTGCGCTTTTCCAGCAACACATTTTCAGCTATATTCTCTCACCCACCCGCCTTAAACTAATCAACAAGGTTGTGAGTGCATTGTGCTGGCATTCTGTTGGCCCAGGTAGTGTCTGTATTTGCTGTGCTGTCTCTCTCCATATTGTGATCCGGTGGCCATCTTATGTGTCAAGTGGCCAACTGATGGCTCAGCGTCCATCTTGTGTGTCATCCTGCCCTCTGCCATCTCCCACTTCAGGCCTGTGCTCCAGGAAATGCATAATGCAAAGAGTGTGACCCATTACAAAAATGACAGCTGTGATTGTAAAAACTATTCAGGCATTTTTTTCCCTTCAGTGTGGCACTAGTAATGGTCCGTGTTACCCTTGCAGGCTATAGATCCTGGCTGAAGTCACGCCCATTGAATCACAAGATAGTTTCAGATCAGGATGATCTACAATAGGTGTGATCTTTTCCACCCAGTAACTTGAAGAGAATAAAGGAGACCAACATACATTGCCTTCACCAATCTTACCATTGAGTATACGAGACCGTCTGTTTTAAGCTTATGGTGAAAATTAACTGCCCACTGAATGTGATGTCATCTTTCCATGACATTATGATGGATACGGTCAGGTATGATGGGACAATATCAGACCCCTTTGTGGTCTGCAGTGGGGCCAGAGAGAGTTGTGCTCCAGCAGCAACACTCCAAATCAGCAGTTTCATGGTGCAGAAGGAGGCTATTCAGCTGCACTCATTGGCATATTCTTTTCTTTGCTATCTTATGTCTTTTGTTCATCTACAGAGAATGTCTAGCTACACACCAGAATGGAAAGTAAACTGTCACATCCAAAACAAAGGTGCAAGTCTTCATCAGGGAATCACTCTGTACTGGCTTTGCTGCACTAACATTCCACAATGAGGTTCACCCTCTGCAGCAAATGGACAGACACTAATATGTCTGTGAAGTGACTCCTTGACCATCAACATCATGGGTACAAATGTTAGCGTGCAGGATGTTGACATGCCACCATCTATTAACATTGACAATGTGATGCTGGAGATAGTTGACAGACCGTGGCTCCAAATTCATCGGCAATCTGTCACTTAATGCAGAAATTAACAAGTGCACCATTTAATGCTTAAATTAACAAATGCCCCAAATAGTGCTGAAATCGACAGTTGCACCAAGAAAGCTGCAGCTATAACAGCTGAGTAACTGGGTGTAGACCAACAGCAACTGGATTGAGAACCCCAAACTGCAAGTCTACCAAGTGTAAGTCTCCATTGCACTGCTCTGCAATGGTGAATCTTGGGTAACATAGGATTGGCAGGGGGAAAAATCTGCAACATATCCTCTGCATCTCTTGCCAGTCAAACCTCAGCAACACATGTCCTGGAGAGGATGAATTCTATTAGCATAATACTATTGTTAGGCCAGTGCCTTCTGTACTGGCTCAGCCAGCTTCATCGGATGCATGATGGCCACATAGAGATGCACAGCTTGAAAATTGACCCTTTGGTCCAACTCAGTCATGTGGGCATACCTAAAGTTCTTCTGCATGGTAAACTGGATTACAACCACCTGGTATTATCTAGTTACACTTACATCTTCCTAGTTCAGCAAATTCAACTCAATGAACTAATTTTGCTTAAATTGCTTTTGACAATTAGAACATGATGACATCTGACAGAAGATTGTCTGCCTGTCTCTTCAACCAGGTGATAGTACTTAGCGATGGTAGTGAGGGTTGAATGGAGTGTGGGAATGAGCTTGTTTTTGAAAGGAAATAACTTGTTAATTATGTTTGGTTTTCTGATTTTTGTACGAGCTGCATATTGCAGCCAACGTTGACTTGCTTCCTTTCAGATAGAAACTGTGCAGGTCAGGAACACTTCCTGTGACAAAGACCAGCAAGGCCATGCATAATGTTTACACTGCAATATCCCAGTTTCCATGCCATGCAGGGACCACCTCCTAAGAAACCAAAGCTTGCTTTGTTTAGGGTTGCTGCAAAATGGTAATACATGAAAGAAAAATACCATGTTTTGAGGGTGATTTCTCATTGCTTTCAAACACTGACAATCAAAAAAAGTAACTTTGCCTGGGCATTACTTCCACACAGCAATTCTTTGTTTTACTTTCCGAAAGGATTAGATTTGCCGATCAGTTGCCAGAACAAGTGCATGCTCCTTTAAAAGGATTTTAAAAGGTTTAAAAAGAAAGATACAAGTCCCATACACCTAAGAATCCATTCTTATTTTTCTGGTAGTAGCTTAGAATAATTTAGATGCAACAGTAGGTTTGGGAATTTGGGAATACATCTGGATTCGACAGCCACTTAGGGACCAGCATGCAGGATTCACAGCTCCCTCTATTTCCTGGTTGTTAGTTTTCATTGACTGGAAAATTGGCAGGGCTGCAGATTGATATACTGATTTGCTGTGGAGACCTTCCAATCTGCCCCCCATTTCAGATAAAGCTCTGCTGGGCCAGTTCTAAATCTTTGTACCCTTTGCGTACAGCAACTCTGAGATTGCAGTGCAAGTTCACAGCTAACAGTCACAGATTTAGATAGAGACTGAACTGCATTCCTACAACTTCAGCCTTAACTGGTAAACTTTGAGCCATGGGAAAATAAAAGGTATTTTTCTTCAAGTTGGATTTTAAGTGCCCAGGCAGTCCACTGAATATCATTTTAATATCCAGATAGAAAAGAAAAAGTAAAGTCTCTATAGTTCTAGCAGACAATAGGACCACTCTTTCATTAGAGAGAGAGAGACAGAGAGACAGACAGACAGACAACTGGCGGTAGTTTAATCTGAAGATAATCATTTCTCAAGCAAGGGAGAGGTTGAGAAAGTCATTCCTTTGTGGTAACTTCAGCCAGTGTGGGAATTAAACCAATGCTGTCACCATTACACGGCATCGCAAACCAGCCATCCAGCCTCCTCAGTGGAACCATTAGATAGTCACAGATAAGCAACATTACTTCTTTCATTAACAGGATGTAGGTGTCACTGCCAAAGTCAGCATTTATTGCCCTCAAGCCACTTATTGACTTTTTAGGCTATTTCAGAGAATGGGTGAACCACATTGCTGAGAATCTGTAATCAAGTGGAGGCCACACCAGGCAAGGAGGGCAGATTTCTGACCCTTAAGGACATTCATGAACCAGATGTTTTTTTGGTCATGTTAGCTTTATATTCCAGAGTTTTTATGATAACTAATTGATTTAAATTCCTCACCTGTGTTGGGTTTTGAACTTATCTCTCCTGATCATTGGTCTGGATCACTAGATTACTTGACCATGAGCATATTCATAACCATGACCATGAAGCGCCTTGGTCCCGATGAAGGGCTTTTGCCCCGAAATGTCAATTTTCCTGTTCCTTGGACGCTGCCTGACCTGCTGTGCTTTTCCAGCACCACTCTAATCTTGACTCTAATCTCGAGCATCAGCAGTACCCACTTTTACCATGAGCATAACTATGCCTACTCTACGGATCATACAGCCTGTCTTAATTCATGGCAGCATCTAGTTGGCTCGTAAATAATTCTTGAATTTGTGATTCAAATGAGGAATCTATTCTGTGTGTCAATCATTTTTTGTGATGTGAATCCTGAATTAGCTTTTCAGTCTTTAAACCCTTGCTTATTCGAAATGATCAAAATCATTTTCAGGGTTTTTTTGTTTTCTCAAACCTCTTAGTGTAATATAATGTAAGGTGTCAAAGCCTAATTGTTATATAATGGTAAAATCCCTATATTGTGGAAGCAGGCCATTTGGCCCACCAGGTCCACACCAACCCTCTGAAGAACCTCTCACCCAGATCCACGCCCCTATTTTATCCCTGTAACCCTGTATTTCCTATGCAATCCACCTGGCCTACATATCCCTGGACACCGTGGGCAATTTAGCAGGGCCAATCTAGCTAACCTGCACATTTTTTGACTGTAGGACAAATTGGAAATCAGGTCACCTCTTCCGATCATCTCTCAGATACCTTCTCTCAAGGCTGATGAGCAAGATTTCTGCAGTTTTTCCCCATAATGCAGACTTTTTAACATTAAGGACCACTTTGTGTCTCCATTCTGCACAGCTTTCAATATTTGACCGTCTTCATCAAAATGACAGTTTTCAAGACATAAAGTATAGCTGTACAGTATGATGGAGTTTTTCAAATTTATATGCAACTTAACTCTTTCAATGAGCTGCCTGGATGCTAACTCTTGTTCTCCCACTGGTCTTGTCAAGCTATGTAAGCATCCGATCGAACACAGCTCCACTGTAAATATCTCATGCTACTAACCACTCTACTCCCCTGTTCTTTCCCCACTGCCTCACAAATGTTTCTCCTTCAAGCATTTATTTTTGAAAGTTACTGTTGAATCTGCTCATGTCTATAAGACCATATGTTCCAGATTAAAACTTAACGTGTTTTGATAAAAGTCATCTCATCATTCCCCCCACCTCATGCCATCATTTCTTTTGCCAGTCAAAGATTTATAGAATTACATTGCTTAGGGAGAGCTTTGAAAATGTGGAGGATTTAGAAAGAAGGCAGTTTAACTACCTATTGTTCTAATGGCTTAAGTTTATCCATCCAATTGTTGGCAGCTCTGGTTTTGGAACTGGAGTACTGACCCTGGTGGATGTTCCAGGTCAGGCTCATTAAAATGTTTGTGATGAACTCGCAGTGTTTGTGTTGCCTTAGGTAGAGGGGGAGGTGAAACAATGTGGTAACTGTGGCCATGTTGTCCACAGCCCATACACCACCACCTAACCCATCCCCTGAGCTGGAAGAAGAAACTGCATTCAGGCTCTGCAGCTTTGCAAAGTTCACCTCACTTCACTTTGTTGAACCACTCTTTGCTGAGAGTTATGGAAGCATTTTGCTTGTTATAAAGTTATCATTTAATTGAATATACCACCCAGACTTGTGAATTGCATGGC
This sequence comes from Chiloscyllium plagiosum, assembly GCF_037043375.1. Taxonomy (NCBI): domain Eukaryota; kingdom Metazoa; phylum Chordata; class Chondrichthyes; order Orectolobiformes; family Hemiscylliidae; genus Chiloscyllium; species Chiloscyllium plagiosum. Next base: position 43,230,010 of record NW_028270142.1, read on the forward strand.
CCAAGAGGTTTGTGATACAAGATATGCTGGCCAAATAAAATATCAACAGAAAGTGCTGGAAAACACATTGCCGGTCATTTAGGATGTATGGGTATTTCAAGCTAATATCACGCTTTTTTGGAATTTCTTTATATCAGGTGACAAATAGTTGTCCAGGCTCACTTCTGTCCTAGCACTGTCAACCTTTCAGGAATATCCAGAAGCTAAAGATTAACCTCCAATGCATTGTGACGTTTTAATCACTGCACTGTCGTAGCAGTGTATAAAATCGACAAGATGCAGCGACTCACCCAGGCTCCTTAGGTAGTACCTTCCAAGCCCATGACCTCAACCACACTTCGAAGGGCAGCAGATGTATACGAAAATCATCATCTGCAAGCCTTTCTCCAAGACGCTCAATGTTGTCACCTAGAAGTTTACCACCATTCCTTTGTTGTTAGGTCAAAATCTTGGAATCCTAAGATCACTCTGAGTCTACCTTCTTCACATAGACTGCAGCAGTTCAATAAGGCAGCTCACCACATTCTCAAGGGCAATTATGAATGGGCAATAAATGCTGGTCTAACCTGCAATGCTTACTAAGGATTGGAAGAAAGGTACAGGTGTTTGGATCAAAAAATATTTTTCTTTGACTTTCTTTAGGCAGTACTGTTTTTCAGTAATTGTGCAGTTTTAGTCTCTGTATCTGAAGAAGGGTATTCTGGCTACGGAGGGAGTGTAACAAAAGTTTAGAATTAGAATCCCTACAGTGTGGAAACAGGCCCTTCGGCCCAACAAGTCCACACCGACCCTCCGAAGAGTAACCCACCTAGACCCATTCCCCTGTCCTATTTTTGCCCGGGTTAATGCACCAACCTACACATCCCTATGGGCAATTTAGCATGGCCAATTGACCTACTGTGCACATTTTTGGACTGTGGGAGGAAACCGGAGCATCTGAAGGAAACCCACACAGATACAGGGAGAATGTGCAAACTTCACACAGACAGTCGCCCGAGGCTGGAAATGAACCTGGGTCCCTAGTGCTGTGAGGTAGCAGCGCTAACCACTGAGCCACCATGCCGCCTGTTTACCTCATTTATTCCTGGGAGAGCAGAATTGACATATGAAGAGACTGGATCGGTTAGGACTATATTCATTGGAGTTTAAAAGAATGAGAGAGCAATCTCAGAAACTGAAAAATTCTGACAGGACTAGACAGGACAAACACAGGAAGAATGTTCCCAATGATCAGGGAGTCCAAAATCAGGGGTCATAGTCTAAGGATATGGGGTAGGCAATTTCGGACTGAAATTTGGAGAAGTTTCTTTACCCAGAGAATTGTGAGCCTGTGTACACAAAGTGGTTGAGGTCAAAACATTTAATGTGTTCAAGAAGAGTTAGGTATTGTTCTTCGGGCTAAAGGGATCAATTGGCATGGGGAGTAAAGGGGAATTAGATACTGAGTTTCAATGATCAGCCATCATTACATTGAATGACAGAGCAAGCTTGAAGGGCCAAATGGCCTCCTCCTTCTATTTTCCATGTCTTTATATAATCAAAATTCCAGTAATAGTGGAATGAAAATCAATTTGACTGTGTTAACAATCAGCCACTTGGGAAACGTGGAATGAATTTGCGTTCTAATTGGCCGTGAGAAGTTGAACCATTGCAAGGATAGGTTTCAACACCTCATTAGATACTGCCACGAAAAGTACACAGTATAATGAAAAAACATTTGTATAGAACTTTTCACAACTCTGGGGCATCGTGAAATGCTTTACAGCCAATTAAATACTTCTGATCTGTATTTTTGTAATGTGTTGTGTGTTTTGTTCACATTCTTGTGCGAGCACATGTCTTCAACACTGCAATCCTCAATTACTTGCCCTTCACATCATTGCTATCCCACAGCCTTAAAATAGCACTGACATTTAAGCTCTTAGTGATGGATAACCTGGTGTGAAATACTTGGACATTGTTAACATGGTGTACAAGAAATGTGGCTTATCTGCAGGCACAGTGATAGGAGGTGTGTGTTACCTGGAAGCGGGTTGTCCTGGAATGGTTTAGGTGAATGGCTTTAGTCTTTTGATATAGTGAAATGGCATTTTGTTACAACCAAAGTTTAAGAACTTTCAGTCCTTCTGCTCGAGTCAGTCTATGTTCCAGATTTCTCAGCAACATGTGTTCCTGTATGTTGATATGTGTTCCCGTGTTGCATGCAGCTCTTAGCTAGTTATTGCTAGTGCATCAGCCACCTGTGGCTTGGTTGGGGGCCAGAAGAACTTGATCTTTGTTTGAACAAGCCCCCACGTGAAGCTGCTTTCTGTGCTTATAAAAAACATGCTATCTCCCTGTAAGAGGCAGTGGAAGTAATAACTGTATCATCTTTGATCATCTGGTTGGATTCCACAAGGCATTATTCAGCAGTTTTTGATTTTACCAACTTCACTTGACAGAGCAAAACTTTTTCATCTCTTACCTTCAAACCTCCAGGAATATAGATTTTTTTAGAAAGAGTAACATGTTTGTGTCAAAAGACATCACTGGATTATAAAATACATATTCCAAGGCCTATGTATGTTTCTCCTGTAATTCATCCCAGAATATATATAATATATCAGTTGCCTATAAAGACAGGACCGAGAGGGCAAGCATTTCTCAAGTGTCTTTCATGATCTCAGGGAGGGTGTCTCAGCACTTTACACCAGTGACTACAGCACCTGCTGGGAATGTGGAAAACACACCAACCAACTCTTACACAGCAGGATTCCAGAAGCAGTTAATACTGGTAGTATGGTCCATACCGATTGCTTATAAAATTCATTAACTTGACTATATTAAGAAGTCTTAATATGGAAAATATTGTACTATTACTATTGACTAACGAGGGAAGTAAATAGAATTAGTATTGTTGACAATAGAGATTACTTAATAGCATAAATAGGACATACTGAGACTTTCAGAATGTAAGTTGGATTCCTAAAAGGAAATTAAAGCTAATCCTACCAGTGGAAATAAAAAAAAACAGATCTTCATGAAAAGTATTATGTGTTTACTTGTTTTGGGATCTATTAGTCGAATGTTTGCTTATGGCATGGTCTAAACAGAGAGTTGGGTACCCTTTCCATTAGTGCTTAGCTAACATACTTACTTCTAAATGACTCTGTGGTTATATATACCTCGAGCGTTCTTGACAGTTACATTAAAGGGCTGTTCTTTATCTTAACTCCATCTACCTGCATAGTTCCATAGCCCTAAGATCCATACCAAACAAATATCTCACATCTCATTTGTACAAATACTGTAGTTCCTTTGTAAAGTGGAACTTGAACATATCTGAAAAAAGAGACATGCTTTCGCAAAAGACTAGTTGACTGTGGTTGAGGTGTTGCTTTGGGGAGTGCACCAGTTGCCTTTGAAGCTTTTGCAGAATTGAAAAAAGCATATTACTTGTTGGATGTGCTCAATCTTTTATTTTGTAGTGCCATATTTGCAAACAGAAAACTTGCAGGGGATAATCATTCCCTAGTCTATTTCTTGTGGCAAAACATTGACCAATTAGTCTACTTGCCAACCAATCAGTGCCTTTCTCCCATGCAGCATGAATTGTACTGCCATTTGAAATTCTTGCATCTGACCTGATGGGTGCAAACAAAACACTTCAAAAGCTGACTACTTCTCAGCAATATCAGTTTTGAAAATGTCAATTGACCAGCTGCGTCAACAGCTTTTTTGGGGAAAGTTTTCTGGATTACCACTATCCTCTGTGTACAGAAGTGCTTCCTGACATTACAGTGGAATAGCCTAAGTTTGAATTTTAATGTCTTTTCCTTTATTTTGGACTCCCATACCAAAGGAAGGAGTTTCTCTCTATCTCTATACTTATCTTGACCACTGCAATTAGATTCCTTTAGTCTTCTGTATTCTTATTTAAAGATATTCTCTTTTTTGCAAGAGCTTACATTACAAAAGTTCAAATACTGTCATGTGAAGAAAGGATTTTGTGGAACTTGAACAATTTTTCAGTAGTCAAATTGCTACTATCAATTGATCACATTTAAAAGTCAAATGTCTCCTATTAAATGAACCCAGTTTACCTTCTCCTTCTACCACATGACTTCCATTTGAATATTTTGTTCATTCATTTAAAACATATTGAGGATTTTAGTCTTTTAGTTTAATCTTGTTTTAAATCCTCAGATCCTTAGTTTTTTTGTTGCTTTTTGCAGCTGTTCACAGATCTATCAAATCTGCCTGCATGGCTTTTGTGCTCATTACATTAAGATCAATCACTTACTATTTTTCCCTTGATCTTTTGTGATAATATGTCTGATTCCTTTGTTCCTTTCATTTATCTCCTTTTCATCTTGTATCTCAGCTGTGTTAATAACTTTGATTCCAGTTGCAGCAAACTTGCAAGCCGCTACATGCTCTTTTTTTTTCCCAATTCCCACTGTTCCACTGCATAATAACTGTGTTCAAGAAAAGTAAAGGCTTGAAATATGACGCTAAATAAAATCTGGAAGATTTTCTGCAAGTTCTGAAGAAGGGGCACTGGACCTGAGATGTTAGTTCTGTTTTCTCTCCATGGATTCTGCCAAGCCTGCTGAGTTCCTCCAGCTATTTCTGTTTTTTTGTGTCTCTGGTTTCCAGCATCCCAGTTCTTTGTTTTATTTTACTAAATAAAATCCATTCAAGGACTGAATTAGAGTTAATGTCAATTTGTTGCCTTTGGGCTGGGAACAAAGACCAAGGAGCCTTGCTTACTTTTCCATTGAATAGAGAAGGCTGAGCAGTGACTTTTGAAAATGAATGAGTTTGATTGAATCAATGTGGAGATGTTTCCATTTGTGGTGCAGTCCAAAACTAGAGACTAGAAGTTTAAGATTGCCATAAATAAATCCAAAGGGAAATCAGATAAAGCCCTTTGCCTAGAAGTGATGAATTTGTTGAACTTACACTCTGCACTCTGTGGGACAGCAAGAGTATGAATGCTTTTAATATGACACTAGATAAATGAAAGAGAAAGTAATATTGGATTATATTGCTTGCTGGGATGAGAAGAGGAGGGATTGGAGTAGGCTTCTGTGGATGTCAAACTCCTTCATTGTTTTGAAGGCATCTATCGGTTTTCCCTCAACCTTTTCTTCTCTAGACAAAAGACAGCCAGCCTATTTTATCTTTCCTGATGCCAGATTGCTTCCTAAATTAGTTTTAATTGATTTGAGCACAAATTCCAAAAGACTGAACAAGTGAAGTTTAAGCATCTTTTGATTTTAACTAGTTAATAGGAAAGTGATGTCATTCAGTCATGTATTGACTTAAGTGAGATATATGGGAGAGAATTTCCTGTTTTTTAAATTTTGTGTGAGTTTAGTTTCCAAAGGAGCAGATTATGTTATTTATGAAAGGATGTTTTAGTTAAAACTATGTCTCACTAAATGATTAAATCAACAATGAAGTGAAATAACAATCTCCAGGGAACTAGAATACAAGTTGGTAAGAGTTATTTTAACGTTTAGATCTCTGGTCGGACCTGGGTACTGCATTTCAGAGAGGCTTTGTTGGCCTGAGAATGCATCGCAGATTTCTTCGAACATTATGCAGACTAAAAGGGTTAAATAACAGTTTACATTGCCTTGAGTATAGGAGATTAAAGAGAGATCCATTCGAAGTATTTAAGATGATTAAAGGAAGAGAGAGTTTCTCCCTAATTACCTTATTTCCTATGGTATGGGAAATCCAGAACAAGGGCTAATTAACCTTGGAATTAGAGCCTTGGTTGTTCAGGTATGATGTCAGGAAGCACTTCTTGACATAAAGAATCTGGAACTCTTTCCCCCAAAACAGCTGTTGAGGCTGAAGGCTTGATTGTAAATTTCAGAACTGATTGCTAAAGCTTTTGTTGAGTGAGGGTATTAAGGGTGAAAGAACCAATGTGAATAGTGTTAAGTTACAGATCAGCTATGACCTAATTGAATGGATGGAACAGACTTTAGGATGGCCATCTTCTCTTCCTACATTTTTGAATTCAGCTCCTTAAATTTTACAGTTATGGAATGTACAAGTTGGTAGCTATGTACAGGCAAGTGTTTCTGTGAGAGGTGAGCTGTGTTTATATATAATTAACTTAAATAGTTTAGAGTTTGCAAAGTACAGGTTGCAGCTTAAACACACTATATTAATTTAGCTGAATATTGATAACTGTGATCATTTTGTTTCCAGACTGACTCCTGGGTGGGTTAAGTAGAAACATCTTATCCCTAAACCAGATAATAAAATGACACAGAGTATCTCTTTAGTCCAATGGATCCCGAGCTGTTTTCCATTTTAACACTTGAAAATTAACAACACCCCAGATACCACCAAAAGCATGACCAGAATAAAGCAGTAGAGTAAAAATAAGTACATAATCATTAAAGTTTGTAGATTGTCGATCAACATGTATACATCAAATGGAAACCTGTGATGCCTTGTTGACTAGGCTGCCACAAGTAATTGAACTGATTTCATATTAACAACACTGAACAATCTCTATGCAGATGCAAAGTTTGGTCACAACACGCCTGATTGGAGCCAACACCAATTGAAATTGAGAGTTTTCTTTTACATTCTCTGGGGCAGGTGGGACTTGAACCCAGGCCCCCCTGGCTTAGAGGTAGGGACACTACCACTGCACCACAAGAGTTGGGGACTGACATGCTTTTATACCTCGTGATTGTATTCACTACTACCAGGGTCACGACCTATTGTTTGGGAATTGCAAACTTACAGGTCAGCCCAACTCTGCCTATGCATCTGTTTTTGTTAAATTTCGATAGCTGTCTCAATTGGTACCAGGCATTGAACTGCCTGATCCATAAAGATGGCTGTAAATAGTTCCAGGGGACAGAGGATGTGTTGATAAGCTTCATGTGGAGCATGAATGCTAGCCTTGATCAGAAGGGCCAAATAACTGGGTTGTGTGGGGAAATCTGGGCAAGCCTTTTTAACATTGACCCAAACCTACCTGAATTTTCATGATTGTTCAGATGTGTCCTGACACAGTGACTCTGTGGGAATTATCCATGATGTTTAAACTCAAGATGGGCAAATGGTCTGCATCTGTTTTTAAAAAAAAGGAGTCTTTAACTCAGATTCAGACCTCAGAGGGTTTGAGAAACCTATCTGGATCATGTCCCAGGAAATGCTAGAAAGTTAAAATCAATGTCTAGGCCCTGGATAACTATGCTGAGCCCTCACCTCACAAGCAGATATCCCACAAATCCCCTGACTCTACCCTAACACCCTCCCCTCCCAGGCTGACTTGACCTAATCCCCTGACCTCCCTGGTTAGCTGGTTAACCTTACCAACTACATCCCTGACCCACCTGAGTTATCCCCACCAACTATTCCCTCTCCTGCTGACCCAAATTAACTACCCCTTTCCCCAAACTACCCCTCACCCACCAACCCTTGTATGATTTACCCATTTCCCTTACAAACTTATCTTCACTTTGTACCCTGGAGAGTTGACAGCCTAGTGGTATTATTGTTGGACTGTTAATCCAGAGATTTAGGTAAAGTTCAAGCTCTGATAGATGTTGGAACTCAATAAAAATCTGGAATGACCGGGAATCTGTTGTTGTTTGTCTGAAAACCTATCTGGTTCACTAATGTCCCTCAGGGAAGGAAATTGCCATCCCTCTCTGGTCTGGACTACATGTGACTCCAGACCCACAGCAATGTGGTTGACTCTTAAACTGGGCAATTAAAGATGGGCGATAAATGCTGACTTGGCCAGAAACACCCTAATTCTGTGAATTAAAGCTTCTCAAGCACCATTTGGGATATTTCAGCTCGTTAGCTACTGGAATAGCCCATATTGCAAAACGACAGCATCGGGTATGCGAACATTTTTTTCTGTGCTTTTGTCTGAGAGGATTGAGAACTCTCTTGGTGAGTTCTGCACGATTCTCCCAGGAAAATGGGCATGAAGAATCTCTGGTAAGTAAATTCATTAAAGATCTTCAAACAGCACTTTCCAACCCATGACTACCTCCATCTAGATGGACAAGGTCAGCAGATATATGGGAACACCACCATCTTTAAGTGCCCCTCTAAGCCATTCACCATCCTGATTTGGAAATTTATTGCTGGCTCTTACTGTTGCTAGGTCAAAATCTTGGAATTCCCTCCCCAAAGGCGCTGTGGGTCTATGCACAGCAGGTAGACTGCAGCGGTTCAAGATAACAGCTCACCACCACCTTCTCAAGGGTAACTAGGGACAGGCAATAAATGCTGGCCAGCCAGCCATACCAAATCCCACAAAACATAAAAATTTTTAAAAACTGGGCAACTTCTCTTTGATCTGGGGTGAACTTCTGCCGCTTTGCCTTGGAAATGGAGATGACAACTTAGATCGGAAGAAATTAACGCTTGAAACTTTCTTGGGCCACTTAATGATCCAGCCAATAATAACAGCAGTAAATGTCTCTCCAGCTGAGCGGATGGGGTGGGGTGTTCAGGTGATTCACTATAAGCCAGAAGTAAACTCTCTCTGATTAAAATTTATGGAGAGGAAGTGGGGACAGATTAGATCACTGACTTTCAACAAGTCACAATCAAGGAACAGTGAAGTATTTGACCCGCTGAACTGTGGACCATAGCAGCAGGAGATCCGTAACAAATGTATTCAGATTTTCCATTTGTAGATCACCGTACAGCAATTGTTTGAACAGACAAGGCAAGTCTCAAAGAACTAGTGACTATGACTTTTGCAGTTACAAACCAACAACAAGCATATATTAAAACAGTGATTTATTCAAACTATTTAATGTGGTCTTTCGTCAGTGTCCCCCAAGAATGAAGTTTATGTAGTCTTATATTCACATTAACTACTCTAAAAATATACCTCCAGGATGTTGAAGTAAAATATATATTGTGTTTATGAAAAGGGCGGTTGGTTTGTTGGGAAAGTGAGTTTGTTTTTTTTGGCTTAGTTGATCCATTCAGAGATTTTATTTGTCTTTTTAAGCATTTAGTTTAAGCATTATACAAAGTTATTCTATTATTTTATTTCTGGAGATTTTTTTGCCTGCAATTAGAATCTTCATACGTTTTACTTCCAAATCCCAAGGTCGCCCTATTAAATTATAGTGTCACAAGTGGTAACTTGGATGCGATTAGAACAGACTTCAAGATGGAACTTGGACCTTTTCAATATTACTTAGGGCTATGCCAGTCTATTATATTTACTTCCTACCCATTCAAAACTTTAATTCTTCTTATAATTGATTAGTTCAGCTAATTGTGGCTTTGAGCCCTATGTATTGACATGGAAAGTTTACAATCCCAAAAGAAGGACTTGCATTTATATAGTACCTTAACAACCTCAGGACATCTTAGAGTAATTTACAGTCAGTAAAGTACTTTTGAATTGATGTCATTTTTGTAACATAGGAAATGTTAGAACCAATTTACACACAACAATATGAAATGACCAGATTATCCAACTTTTTGATATGATTAAGGGATAAATATTGGCCAGGATAGTGCTTCCCACTTTTCTTTGAGAATTTACCTTTGAATCTTTTGCATTCACACGAGAGGACAATCAGGGCCTTTGTTTAATATCTCACATGAAAGGCAGCCCTCTGACAGCCCAGCTCTCTCTGTGTTCTGCACTGGGAGCGTTACCCGGGATTTTGTGTCTACATCTCTGAAATAGGAGTTGAATCCATGATCTTCTGAAGCAAGAGTGTTATTCATACAAACTCAACTGCACAGAGTACTTCTCTGTCAAGAGCATTACGAGACTGCTTTTATTCAGGTATGTTTTTCTCATCACAACTGAAAAATGGCAATGAAAGGCAGTAGTATTCTGGAATGGAATGAAAATAAATGATTGCCTCTAAATTTGCATGTAGGATTTCTAGCTGTGCCCTTGCTGTTTGAGATAAAAATCAATTTCCGTAATACTTTTGCAGCAAACAAAGATAAGCGTTTGCAAAGTTCAACTGAAAGAGTTAATGTATTTCTGGGGATTTTATCACACATAACCCTCTGTTTCCAACTCCCCACCCAGTCGAATAACATTTTTTCTCCTAATCTCCAACAGTTTAATAACTAATATATTAAAGTATTTCAATGGACTGTTACTTTCTTTTTTCAAAATATATCCTTAAAGCAAAATAATATGTGGTTGTTGCAAAGCATGAAGTTATAGAGCCATGGGAAGCAAATTTAAGCTCTAAAATAGAATGAATTGAGGGATCACAAGACCAGGATGAAACTGCTTAGTTTTGTTATCAATGGATTGCTGTCCCCACTTTGCATCAGAACATTGTGGGTTCACTGTTTTGAAGAAGAGGAGGGGAACTTTCCTTGTCCATTATTTATCTCCTAACCAACATCAGAAAAACAGATCATCACATTGTCTTTAGGATCTTCCTGTGTGTAAATTGATTGCTGAGTTTCCTATGATACAACAGTTACACTATTTCAAAAGTTCTACCTTGGCTGTGGGATGTCAAGTAGTGAAGGTGAATGGTGCTCGAGAAATGCAAGCCTTCCCTTTTGATTTCTGTCCTCTGAGTGTGGTGTTTAACCAAAGCCACTGGCCTTTCAGATGAACAATGACAATCCAATGCATTGTCTTAGTGTCCTGGCCAGCAACCTCCCTCATTCAGTGCCTGTGAAAAGCACATTAATCAAGCAGCCATCTCTGGGCTGTTTGCTGGCTTTTTGTCCACAAGCTCTCGACTTCAAAAATCTGTGTGAAATGCTTTTCGAGCTGTCAGTGGATGTTGTTCCCTGGAATAGAACTTGAAGCCATAGCTTTCTGTTCTACTGCCCTTGAATAATTTCTCCTGATTTTTATTCTCATTGAAATGAAGACCACTGGAGGGTTTTGTAAAGTATCCAATATAACTTTACATTATTGCAAAGTCAAATTAGGAAAGAATCCAACTCCCAGCTTGCTTTCCAATTGGCATGGGTGCACAGAATTCTTGCATGAATGCATGGTGAGATTGAATAGAGCCAGGTCTGATTGGAAGGGATGTTAGTGATCTGCTGGAGCCCAGGGCCAACAGGGAATGGAGGTTTGTGGTGTTGTCAAGACTAAAGGAAGACTACTGAGGGTATGCACAAAGGCTCCTGTAAAGTGTAGCATGATTGCTTGAATTGAGAGTGATGACCTTTAGAAAAACTTAGGTTTTTTTCTACCATGATCTTTGGCTTGTGTGTATGTGGGGTCAAGCTGCCAGGCATGGAATATCTGAACTTGGATATGCAGGCATCAGATTGTCCCCACTGACAAATTCAAACCCATGCATATTCCATCTACCTTAACTCCAAAAATTATTGACATGTAGGAGACATTGTAAAGCACTGGTACTGAATGATGGAATACTTCAGCCACCTCATGGGTTTGTAACTTCTTGTTTAAGTTGTTGAAATTGTTCTATGCTTTTGACAGGTGAATTATATTTTAGAGGGGATGAGTGAGCAAGGTGAAGAAACATCCAAGCAACAGAGAACCCCATAAAATTTACAGTGCAAACAGCCCATTCAGGCCATTTGTTCATGCTTTCACTCATGCTCCACAGAAATCTCCCAACCATCTTCATTTCATCCTATGTTTCCACTTGTTCTCCCTCATGTTTAAAATCAAGACTTCTCTGGGGAGCAAGATAATCCTTCCCATTGGTGGCCACGCTGGGATTTCCCCCCCAAACCTCTCCACTTGTCTATTTTTATTTACTCCTTTAAGACTCTCCTTAAAATCGACCTCTTTAATCATGGATTTTAATATCCCCCAAATGCATGGATGTCATATTTTGCTTAATAATGCTTTTGTAAACATCTTTTGGATGTTTTATTACGTGAAAGTTGATTGATAATAATAATGTGCTTCATAAAATATAAGTGCTTTACAAATATAAATCAAACATCTCTATGCTATTTTCACCTCAACCATTCACTATGGTAGCAAATTCCATAATTTCACCACTATGTAAAATGGTTTCTCCTGAATTCCTTTCTGGGTTTATTATTGGCTATGATATAAAGTCGTAGAATCATACGGCATGGAAACAGACCCTTCAGTCCAACTTGTCCATGCCAACCAAGTTTACCAAACTAAACTAAGCCCACTTGCCAACATTTGGCCCATATCTCTCTACACCTTTCCTATTCATGTACCTATCCAAATGTCTTTTTGTAACTGTACTTGCATCTACCATTTCCTCTGGCAGCTCTTTCCACATACAAACCACACTCTGTGGAAAAAGTTGCCCTTCAGATTCCTTTTAAATCTTTGAATCTTTCTCCTCTCCCTAGTTTTGACCTCCCCCATTCGAGGGAAAATACTCTTGCTATTCACTTTATTTATGCCCTTATGATTTTATAAACCTCTACAGAGTCACCCTTTAACCTCCTACACGCCAAATGAAAATAGGAGAAAGTGAGGATTGCAGATGCTGGAGATCAGAGCTTAAAAATGTGTTGCTGGAAAAGCACAGCAGGTCAGGCAGCATCAAAGGAACAGGGGAATCGACGTTTCGGGCATAAGCCTGAAGAAAGGCTTATGCCCGAAACGTCGATTCTCCTGTTCCTTTGATGCTGCCTGACCTGCTGCGCTTTTCCAGCAACACATTTTTAAGCTCCAGTGAAAATAGTCCCAGCCTATCCAGCCTTTCCTTGAAACTTAAACTCCCCAATCCTGACAACATCCTTCTAAATCTTTTCTGAAACTTCTCCAGTTGCCTCCTCCACAAGTGTTCATATCTTCTTTGTCTTTTCCATATTAAACCTCTTTATGTTCTTAGGGGCATCTGTCTGCACACTCTTCAGTCCCAAACTGTTTCAATCTTCAGGAGTTAATTTTTTTCGGGCACACAACTGGATAAATAACTTCAGTGCAATGTGGTTCTTTATTGATGATAAATATTTTGCAATGTTAATATTGAAACAAGAAAGGGGTACAAAACAGAAAATAATCAGTTTGCAAAAAGGAATCAAAACTTAAGTAGTTATTGAGTGAGATGCAACAAAGGTAAATGATTCAAAGACCCAGTAAACAACTCAACAAATTTAACTTATTTGAAAAATATACTCAAGAAATTATCAAAGGACTGAGAGACAACGGTGAAATGAAAGATCTTTTCCATGTAGATTTCAGCAATGAAATGCAAAAATGACTTTGAAAAAGTCTGGATTAAATACCTATATTGAATGTGGCTCTGAAGTGTCTTTGAAAACTATGCTCACAGTTTTAGTAATTATTGTAGTTCATGCAATCATGCCTTGAAATGATCTTAAAACTTGTTAAGTATGGAAAGAATTTGATGAAGATGAGTTATGTTTTTGTTAAGTAGTGATTACATCTTGTAATCCCCTGGTGTTCCTTGTCTGTTTTTGTAAAATATTCACAAATACTAAATAAGTCAGAGTGAATTTCTTAGGAGAACATTCATTGTGGAATGTAATGTCAGTTAGATCTGAAACATATGTTTTATGGTGGAGTTTATTGAGGCATTTAACAGTTTATATGCTGCATCTCTATCCAATATAACCACTCATGGGTCATTGCCCTGACTGAACTGCAAAGAGTCTAGCAGTGAAATTGGCCAGATGTTCACTCACGTGTGAGAGAGCATCTGGTTAATTTCACTCCCATTAAAGGAGGAACATCATCAGAAGAATGTAATTTTAATATTGTTTAGGGAGATAGAAAACAACATTTGTCATGTTTAACGTCAAGTATAACAATGCATTTTATAAAAAGTACTAAAAGCAGGATTTGAATGTATATAAAATACTTTTCACCACCTCTGGGCAAACAAAAACAAGATGAGTTCATGATCTGGTTACAGAGGGAGGTGATGGTGCAGTGGTGTCTGGTCTAGTAGTCCAGTCTGCAAGCTAATGGTCTGGGGATGTGAATTCAATTCCGACCACAACAGCTAGTCGCAGTCATGGAGACTGTGACAATGATCACAAATTGTTGCAAGAAATCTTCAGGAAGGAAAAGTAAATCCTTACGTGGTCTGGTCCACATGTGGTTTCAGATACACAGCAATGAATCCTGGCCTTGCCAGTGACACCCATATCCCAGGAAGGAGTTTGTATTCCAAACCTTCCATGACCTCACACTTCCCTATCTTTGAAACTTCCTCCAGTCTTACAATGCACCAATATCAAAAGGTCACAAAAGATGGCAAAGCAGATGGGTAAGAGCAATTTAAAAAGTAGAAAAGGAATGGAACAAAATTGGCAAAGGATATCAAAATCAACATGAAAATTGTTATAATTATATTTGGGACAGGAGACTGGTCAGGTACAAATATGGCCCCTTAAATCCAAAGCAGTAACATTGGAAATAGATCTAAGAAATGGGATTAAATAGCTGCTTTGTGTCACTTTCCTACAGTAGGGGAAGAGGTCAGCAAGCTGGATATGCCAAAGAAACTAATCCTGAATCAAGGACTCAACAAAATTAATGTCAGCAGGATAACAGTAATGAAGAATATAATGACACTAAAGAGTGATGATTTCAAAGGTTGAGAACTCTTTTTTTAATCCCAGGGTTTTAAAGGAAGTAGATGAGAACAAAGTTAACACTCTGATTATAATCTTGCAAAGTTCTCTTGATTTGAGAAATTTTCTTTTAGAGTTGAAAAATACATATCTCTCTCTCTGTTGTTCAAACTGGTGAAAGAGAGAAACCAGAGAATTATAGACCAGTTAACAGTAGTCAATTCCTGGAATGGCGGGATTACCTTACACTGAAAGACTGGAGCGACTGGGCTTGTATACCCTTGAGTTTAGAAGGCTGAGAAGGGATCTGATTGAGACATATAAGATTATTAAAGGATTGGACACTCTGGAGGCAGGAAACATGCTTCAGCTGATGATGAGTGCCGAACCAGAGGACACAGCTTAAAAATACGGGGTAGACCATTTAGGACAGAGATGAGGAGAAACTTCTTCACCCAGAGAGTGGTGGCAGTGGAGGCCCAGTCTCTGGATTCATTTAAGAAAGAGTTGGATAGAGCTCTCAAGGATAGTGGAATCAAGGGTTATGGAGATAAGGCAGGAACAGGATACTGATTAAGGATGTTGAGCCATGATCATAATGAATGGTGGTGCAGGCTCGAAGGGCAGAATGCCCTACTCCTGCACCTATTGTCTATTGTCTAGTCTGGATTGTGGCTCAAAGGTAGTTGATACCTATGTGAGTGAAAATGAACAACCTTTATAAACAATAACTATATGTAAAGGATGGTAAGAGATCTCTGCAACCCCCACACAATTAGATCCATGTGATCTGATAGAAGAACGCTAAGAAGCTCTGATTGGAGTAAAGATAAGACTTTACTCCACACTAACTGAATAACTCTTATCAGAAAATTACTGAAGTCTATTAACAAATAATAGATTCAAAATTGAAAGTGTCTTAAATTCTCAGCTGATCAAAGAAAGGTGGCATGCAGCTATAAAAGGTTCTTTCTGATGAATCTGGTATTAAACTTTTTTGAAGAGGTGATTGAAGTGATGAACAGGAGAATTAATAGGAGTTATTTATATGGACTTCCAGAAGATGACCATCCTCTTAAACTGTTGGTTTATGGAATTGAAGGTAAATTATTAACCTGGTTGGAAAATTGGCAGAAGAGCAGGAAACACAGGAAAGATAAAGTGGCAGGTTGTGATTGTTTGTATTCTATGGAAATTAGTGTTGTGGCTTCAACTATTCACTATGATTAATGCTGACAGATTATAGGATGGAAAATCACCTACCAGGGTTGCTGATGGCACAAAGATAGATGGTATTGTTAGCATTGCAAGTGTAAAATTACTGAAATGTTGATAGTTTAAATGCAAAACTGTGGCAAATGGATTTAATGGAGGCAAACTTGAGATTGTCCACTTTGCACCTGATTTGGGTAGAAAAGGGCTCTCTGTAAATGGTGATAAGCTAGAATCAGCGAAGATCCCAAGAACTTGGAAATCTATTTACACAGCTCGTTAAAGTATCATGGGTAGGTTGATAAAATAACCAAAAGACCAACTTTCACCTTTATATTTCAAGGACTAGATTACAAAGGATGAGAAGTTATTTTGTAACTACACAAAATTCTACTTACACCTGGAGTAGTGTAAACTGTTCTTGGCAGCACACTTTGGAAAGGAGAAATTGGCCATATATTTATACATATACGTAGAAGAGAGTGCAGTGCAAGTTACCAAGGTGATATCTGGACTTTGAATTAAGGAATTAAGTTACAAGGATAGATTCCACAAAATTTGGGGTTACACGGTGGCTCAGTGGTTCGCACTGCTGCCTCTCAGCACCAGGAACCCGGGTTTGATTCCATCCTTGGGTGCTTGTATGGAGTTTGCACAATCTCCCTATGTTCCGGATGCTCCGGTTTCCTCCCACAGTCCAAAGATGTGCAGGTTAGGTGAATTGGCCATGCTAAATTTCCCATAGTGTTCAGGGATGTGTAGCTTAGGTAAACTAATCAGGGGTAAATATAGAGTAATAGGGTAGGGGCATGGGTCTGGGTGGCTTACTCTTCAGAGGGTCAGTGTGGACTTGTTAGGCCAAATAGCCTGTTTACGCAGAGTAGGGATTCTATGAAAATAGAGTTATGCCCCTTCTGAATTTAGACAGTTATGGGGTGATTCACTCAGAGTTTTCAAGTCATTAAGGGGAACAAATTGGGTGGCTAGAGGGGAACAGTTTCTGTTGGTTGGTGAGTCTGGACCTAAAGGGTTATAGTTTAAACATTAAAGCTAAACCTGAAAGAAAAGTTAGAAAACACTGCATGCACAAAGGATGGCAATAGATTGGATCAGGTATTTACGAATTGCAATTGATACCAGATGAGTTGTCATTTTAAATCAAATCGGTGGATTTTAGATAACAAATGTTATTAAGTAATGGAATTGATGCAAATAAATGGAGTTGGATCACAGGCCAACCTTCAACTCACTAAATAGTGGAATATGTACAAGAGGCTGGACAGCTTGCTTCTGTTCCTGTGTTCTTCTGCTTATTTCTCAGCACCTCTAGCACATTTCTGATTTTAATACCTCCACCATTCGTGACTGTGTCTTCAGTTGCCTTGACGCTTAGCTGTGGAATTCTCTCTCTAAACCTCCTCAGCTTTCTACTGCAGTTTCCTTTAACTTGGTCTTTAAAAACATACCTCTTTGATTACCAGTCCCAATACCTTATTCTGTACTTCAATATCAGATTTTGTCCTTTGTTGCAGAAAGTAGGAAAAGGAATAGTCCATTTAGTCCTTGGAGTTGGCTCTACCATTTATCTAGATCATCTATGTCACTGTATTTTCCTGCACTGTCCCTATATCCATTGATATCTTTAATAATTACAAATCTATTGACCTCTCTCTTGGACATACTTGGTCTCTGTGGTTTTCTGGGTCAGAGAGTTTGAGTGATTCTCCATTCTGTGAGGGAAAACATATCTCCTCATCTAAGGCCTAAATGGTCTAACGCTCCTGTGCAGCTCCTTGTGACCTTTTATTGTTAAAAATCACACAACACCAGTTTATAGTCCAACAGGTTTATTTGTAAGTACTAGCTTTCAAACCATTGTAGCTACCTGATGAAGGAGCAGCACTCTTAAAGCTAGTACTTCCAAATAAACCTGTTGGACTATAACCTGGTGTTGTGTGATTTTTAACTTTATCCATCCCAGTCCAACACTGGCACTACCACATCATGGCTACCTTTTATTGTGTTAAGGTACTAGATAAATAAGTTGAGAAAGGCACTTTATTAAAGGGGACTATGTATGAATATGACTGTGTGTCACCTTGACATTAATGCTCCATTTTCTCATTGCTTCATTTATTTGTCAGAATTAGCTCAATTGACAGACCCCAAACTATCATCCTATATTCAAAGTTTGTGAGAAGATTTGTAGCTTGGGTGCTCGTTGTTGTGGTTCTGTTCGCTGAGCTGGGAATTTGTGTTGCAGACATTTTGTCCCCTGTCTAGGGGACATCCTCAGTGCTTGGGAGCCTCCTGTGAAGTTCTTCTGTGATGTTTCCTCCGGCATTTATAGTGGTTTGTCTCTGCCGCTTCCGGTTGTCAGTTCCAGCTGTCCGCTGCAGTGGCCAGTATATTGGGTCCAGGTCAATGTGTTTGTTGATAGAATCTGTGGATGAGTGCCATGCCTCTAGGAATTCCCTGGCTGTTCTCTGTTTGGCTTGTCCTATAATAGTAGTGTTGTCCCAGTGGAACCCATGTTGCTTGTCATCTGCGTGTGTGACTGCTAAGGATAGCTGGTCGTGTCGTTTCGTGGCTAGTTGGTGTTCATGGATATGGATCGTTAGCTGTCTTCCTGTTTGTCCTATGTA
Source organism: Chiloscyllium plagiosum (assembly GCF_037043375.1). Lineage (NCBI taxonomy): Eukaryota > Metazoa > Chordata > Chondrichthyes > Orectolobiformes > Hemiscylliidae > Chiloscyllium > Chiloscyllium plagiosum. Next base: position 43,248,375 of record NW_028270142.1, read on the forward strand.
GTGTTTTGTGCAGTCCTTGCATGGGATTTTGTACACTACATTGGTTTTGCTCATGCTGGGTATCGGGTCCTTTGTCCTGGTGAGTTGTTGTCTGAGAGTGGCTGTTGGTTTGTGTGCTGTTATGAGTCCTAGTGGTCGTAGTGGTCTGGCTGTATGGTAATGTGGCTAGTCCTTTGGGTTGTGGCATGTCCTCATTCCGTTGTCTTTCCCTTAGGTATCTGTTGATGAAATTGCGGGGGTATCCGTTTTTGGCGAAAAGAGGTGTTCTTCTTCCTCTTTTTGCAGTTCTGGTGTACTGCAGTGTGTTGTGGCCCTTTTGAACAGTGTCTTGATGCAACTTCTTTTGTGTGTGTTGGGGTGGTTGCTTTCGTAGTTCAGGACTTGGTCTGTGTGTGTGGCTTTCCTGTATACCTTTGTGGTGAATTCTCCGTTCGGTGTTCTCTGTACCATCACGTCTAGGAATGGGAGTTGGTTGTCCTTTTCTTCCTCTCTAGTGAATCGGATTCCTGTGAGTGTGGTGTTGATGATCCAGTGTGTGTTTTCTATTTCTGTGTTTTTAATTATTACAAAGGTGTCATCCACATATCTGACCCAGAGTTTGGGCTGAATTTGTGGTAAGACTGTTTGTTCTAATCTTTGCATTACTGCTTCTGCTATGAGTCCAGAGATGGGTGAGCCCATGGGGTGCCGTTGATTTGTTCATATATTTGGTTGTTGAATGTGAAGTGTGTTGTGAGGCACAGGTCCAGTAGTTTGAGTATGCAGTCTTTGTTGATAGGTTCCCCGTCTTGTTGTCTGTTCTGTATGTCCAGCAGGTTGGCTATTGTTTCTCTGGCTAGGGTTTTGTCAATAGAGGTGAACAGTGCCGTTACATCGAATGAGACCATAGTTTCTTCCTTGTCTATGTGTATATTTCTGATGACGTCCAAGAATTCCTGTGTTGACTGTATAGAGTGTCTGGATCCGCTGATCAGGTGTCTCAGTTTCTGCTGTAGTTCTTTAGCCAGTTTGTGTGATGATGTTTCTGGTAGCGATACGATGGGTCTGAGTGGGATATCTGGTTTGTGCACTTTAGGTAGTCTATAGAATCTGGGGGTGGTGTTGCTTTCAGGTTTCACCCTCTGTAGGTCAAACCTGGTTATCTGTCCATTTTTTTTGCAGGTTCCTCAGTGTGTTATTTATCCTATATCATCCTATGTTCACTGTGACTATTTCACTTACTGGTCTTCACACTTGACCAACCCTCCTCAACACAACAAAAAAGAACAAAGATATAAACTACTGCAATTACTGTGTGAACAACCCTGCAATTGGAAGTTGCTGAACTGAGAATTCAAATCGACCCATGATTTCTTTCATTGAATGATGAATCAGGCTTGAGGGGCTGAATGGCCTTCCCCTGTTCCTATGTTGCTATCCTATTGCGCCAGATGTGACCATTTCGGACTTGTGATAACCTTGAAATACCCACTGAGCTATAACATCATGGTATATTTAGAATAAATTTTCTCAGGTAATACATCAGTTTATCAAATTTGTTGCATTTTCTTTCAGATCTCCGTGCACTGCGTCTAGGATCCTATACATAGGGAGAGAGAAAACAAACACAATTAAACTGCATTGGTCGACTGACAACAAGAGACCCTCAGTACAAAAATTGTGATAGCTCACTTGTGCGAATAGGTGAAGATCATGTCTTTTAGAGTCAATTAATGAAGCACAATTACACAAGAAATGGTATGGCTCAGCTTCTGAATTGTGTCCTTCATCAATCCCTTAAGGGGAAATAAAATATTGAAAAAGAATGGCCTTGCTAAATAGGAACTTGAGAAGTTATATCTCCCTCTGCAAGGAAATAAAGAAGCATTCTAGAATTTACCTGATCCCTGAAAAAAGAATATACATAATGCACAGTTACAAACACTGTGCAATATTTAGTGGTTTTGATGAATCAGTCACTCACCTAGACCATGTCAGGAGTCCAAGTCATTACATTGTTACTGCAGTTATAATCTTTTTTATATTTTTAACTGTTGAATTATATACACACTACCTGCAACAGCTGATTTTCTTGTCTGAATTTTAATGGCTTTTGACATGAACTGCAAAATAGTTCTGCAGCTTTATTGACTTTGGATTATTTGAACATATTTCTATATAACTGATTGTAAATAGTTCTGTATTGTATCATCCTTCCTGTCTTTTGTAATGACATTAAATTAAAGTTTTGATTGCCTGAAGCCTCACAGGAGGTGGTTGTCCTGTCTTTTGTTATTTTGTGTTAGATGGTAATCATCTGAACTCATCATCCTTGAAATTAATGAAACACAAAACTTTGGAGTTGGATGTGTGTCAGTAGTGTGGTTTATGCTTCTGATCAGTTTGAACTCTGTACACCAGCTAGTTAACAGATGTTTGGCTTATTCTGCTCATCTGCACATCAGGGGCTAATATCTCAAGCATGGAGTATATTTAAGGATAGATCATAGTTCCATGTTGATTTCAGATTGGTCACTGACTGAGTATTTTGGATGTTTCAGTTGCAGGCACCCAGTTTATGTGCAAGACTCCAGCTATTGCAGACATCGTGGTCCTTGTGGATGGTTCCTGGAGCATTGGTCGACTTAATTTCCGTCTTGTCCGACTGTTTTTGGAGAACTTGGTTAGTGCTTTCAATGTAGATTCTGACAAAACAAGAATAGGTGAGTTTATCTTCTGGCAACAGCATGAAAATAGCGGGATACGTTTGTTTCTCTGTGTTTAAAAACTGTGCAGATTCCCTTGATTATATGGGATTACAGAATAGAAAGAGGCCTATTCAATCAGCCATTGCTAATACTGTCTTCCACTACCATTATTCCTTGCTCCAGCCTGAGAATTCCTGTTCATGTTCCCCTGTACTTGGCGCTTGCTTTGTCTCACTGACTTTAGATGGAGTCTTAAGGGGGTTGTAGGATTTCCTTGCACACTAATAAAATTCAGACAGTATCTCATTCATGAGTTTACTGGCTAGGTAGCCAATGTGATGACTGCAGAGTTTCCAATGACCCGCCCCTCCTCCACCCGCCCCTCCACTCCTTCCAAATTGGGTTTTGACCTTGAATGGTTTGCTCATTATTGAATTGATGCTATTTTCTCACATTTGCCATTCATTTTTCTCTCTCCATGGGCTTTGTGGTGGAATTTTTGCTTTGAAAGTCGTTTGGGTTAGCAGAATACAATTGTGGGACCAGAATAAGTCAAGTGCATTACTCTTGATCAATTCTGGTCCCAGTTACAATGAAGTTGGTGAAATATCAGTGTTGAATATGTCCCCTGATGGGCAGGAATTTGGACCGAATTTGCCCATATCCCCTAAACAAATAATATTTTCTGATGGCTGTTTATGTGCCTAATGAACAAACTCATCCTGGTTCAGGGCTTTGCTTGGAACCTTAGCTCTGGCTGAAACTGTTCTTACTGCATGGAAGACCAATATTCTGGGACTTCAGTTAACCAGCATATTGTAATTCCAATCCACTGCATGTACACGTGATATTGTGTTCATCTTCCATTATACAGTTGTGACATTTGAAGGGATTTCACCCTTTTGTAGGATTTCACAGGTGAGGAGAACGCAAATTGGCCCATTGTACTTGGCCCAATTCTTTAAGAGAAATATGCAATTAGCTGCCGTCTCCCTGATCTTTTCTCAATGCCAATTTCCCCAATTCCTTTTTGAGAGTTACCATTGGATCTGTTGCCCCTGCTCTTTTAGACAGAGCATGCCAAATCATGGAAACTGGTTGCATCTTTTTAAAAAGAAAGAAATCTCAGTTCCCTTCTGATACTTTTGACAAGAACCTTAACTAGAATCAAAGAGAAGTACAGCATGGAAACAGACCCTGCAGTCCAACTCATCCATGCTGACCAGATATCCTACAATAATTCATTTGCATTTGGCCCATATCCTTCCTCCTTTTCATAAAAACAGCTTTTCCTTATTTATTCCATCAAATGTCTAATTCGTTTTAGCCTTCTCTGCTCCAAGGAGAACAATCACAGCCTCTCCAGTCTCTTCAATAAACTAATCTTGGTTAAGATGACAATGAGCTCAGTGGCCTCCCCAATTTCAGCACAGTTCAAAATTACTGTTCCTGTTCATACCCAGTGCTATTAGCTCAAGGTTTGTGGATGGGGATGGCCTTAGAATTGGACTGAGCTGTAATAATTCCTGCTGTTAAGTGACTCACTGATAATAAGCTGAAATGAAAAGAATGGCACATGTATAGAAAGATGAGAAAACAAAAATAAGTTAAGACTTTTTTTAATGAATGAATTTTTACTTTGAATTTTTACTGACATTTTTACTTTGCACTATAAGACTTTGCTGATGTTTTTCAGTTCTGGAAAAGATTCATAGTTTAAATGACATGGAAAACGTGAACATAGTTTTATTAGGACGTGATTAGGACTAGTCTACAGAAATGCTTTTAGCAGATTACACTTATTCAAATTTGTAGGAGTGATCTTGTAGAATTGCTTACAAGTTTGATGGAGATAAATCAAATGGATAGATTAAATATTTCTTTTAAAAAAGACTAAACTCTTTCATTCCAAAGCGGTTCAGTGTTTACTCTTTAATGCGCAATAGTGTTCTTTCAAATATGTCACAAACTAATACTTTGCTGTATTGCACAAACATGTGCTTTTTTTGAACTTATCATCCATTTGTTTCAGGATTGGCTCAGTACAGTGGAGACCCAAGGATAGAATGGCATCTGAATCAACACAGTACAAAGGAAGCTGTACTGGATGCCGCCAGAAATCTTCCATACAAGGGCGGGAATACTCTTACAGGTACTGCGAAATGTATAAAATGTAATGTTTAAACAAAAAACATAAAAGCTAGAAATACCAGTCAGCCAGCCTCAGGGAGTAGAGCACAAATTTCACACTGATACTCCCAGAGCAGCACAGAGGGAGTGCTAAACTGTTGGAAGTGCCACTATTTTGGATTCAATATTACACAAAGGCCTAATCTCCTCTCTTGGGCTGATTTAAAATATTCCATGGCTGCTATTTTGAAGAAATGTGAAAAAGCTCACCTCAGTATTCTGATCAGTGTTTGTCCCTCAACAAACATCACTTAAAAGCAAGTCATCTGGTCATTTATCTTCTTGTTGTTTGTGGAGCAAATTACTGCGGATACTGGAATCTCTACTGAGGACAACAAATGCTGGAGTTCATAGTGGGTCAGACAGCACCCATGAAGAGAGACCAGATTTGATGAAACATCACCTCGACTCAAAAAGTTAGCTTGCTCTCTCTCCATGAATGCTGTCTGACCTCCAGCATTTTATTGTCTTCCGTGCTGTTAATGGAAACTTGCTATATGTGGATTGGTTGAGGCATTTCTCACATCAGTAACTGCATTTCAGAAAATACTTGATTAGCTGTAACATGTTTTGAGATAGCCTGAGGTTATGAAAGGCACCATAGAAATACAAGTCTTTTCTCTTATAATGAAATCATGGAGACAAGTCTGAGAGCTATTTATTAGGAACAAAGAAGGAGTTGAGCAAATTGACGTAATTTACAAGGAATTGACAAGGAATTTAACAGCCCACGGATGCAAACTTCCAGTATGCTGAAGAGAATACTGGAAAAATCCAGAGATAGTAGAAGTAGGTGTTCTGCCTAATTCTAAGTCAATTTACTGTTGTACTGATTGTAATAAAGGGTTACTGTTAAATTGATATTTGGACCTTGCCCGATTGACTCGAAAATGAGTTAAGCTAGCAGATCAGAACTTCAACAAAACGTCAGTGACATTAACACAGGCATCTCTTTGCTCGTCCAGTTGTAACCTTTAACTCATCCACAGCTGTTCCTGTAGCTGTCTGCATCCCAAGCTCTGGAATTCCCTCCCTTAAGCTCTTTATTGAGATGTTCCTTAAACATTTCTGTTTGACCAAGATTGTGGGCAATGGACTAATATCATATGGATTGGAAATCAGATAGATAACCATTTTGTGAAGCATCCTGGAAGTTTCTGCTGTGTTAAAGGCATTAGAAAGTGCACATTGTTGTTAATAGTAAATGAAGGCGCATTATCTGCAGTACTGGTACAGTAATTAAACAGTGGAAAAGGAGCCTTTCATTGTGTTGAGAATTCGACCCATTTCAAAAATGGGTGAATATCTGGTTTGATGAAACTGCTTGGTAAATGGCTTAACTGATATCTCATAGACTTGGGAGAGAAGGGGGTGGGGGCCTGTCTGTTTGCAAAGCTCAGACCAGGCCTCTTCGGTGTCTCTTCAAATAGTACCTATTTGATAAATGCCACCTCTAGGTGGCGCAAGGACTGTGCGCATGCAAACAAAGAGGGCTTAACTTGTAATTGACATGAATAGCTACCCCGTTTGAGTTAATCCAGGATCAGCCATTTCTTATTTGGGGCTTGAGGCAGCCATTATGTATTTAGTCTCCTCACATAGATCACTGATTCCGTTAACCCCATACGGATGGCCATCTCTCACGGATTATGGAGTTGAGATGACTGTTCTGTATATGCAGTACAACACGAGCATGTGCCAGTTATATTCTCGGGGCGCATGTTCCATTTAATAGCTTCCACTCCACCTGCGCCAACAGCTTCTCTGGTGAAGTCAGAGGGTATTCTGTTTCATGTGAATGTTGGGTAAGAACCCCATCTCTGAAAGGCTGAGGTAGCCCAGGGCATCAATTGATGCTTATAAAAACGAATCAATATGAAATAAACAGGGGGTAGCCTGTGTGTTTGCTGGTGCTGAGGTCACTGTGATGACACAAAGTAGCGCATATGTGGCCACATACTGAAACCTGACACTGCCAGCTGATATCACAGCCCTCCAAGGACTTATGGGTCAGTGTTATTCAGAGTAATCCCTTCATATTCATGTACACTATATACAAGGGCATCTTGGAGACATCTCTGTTCTAAGCTGCTTTAGTTGCAACCATCTAGCAGAGTCCCTGTCACATGGCTATTGACATTATAGTATACCTCAGAGGCTTATCCTCATACTCATTAAACCCTGTCTATAGGGAAGAGCTCAAAGGCAGCATGCTGAACATTTTGTATGATTAATGCAATTGATAGACTATTGCAGAGTTTGTAAATCAGCACTTTTCTTGGTCAGACCCCATCTGAAATAAAATGAAAAATTGCTAGAATTACTTGGCAGGAGTTATCATTTCGAGTTGAATGTGACTTGTAAGCAACTGCATTGAGCTTTAAATAGAGAACCTCAGGAAAAACATGTTGGCTTTAGATTCACTTGAATGATAAAACAAAGGGTTCGTTATGAGGGCAAGCTGCACAGATCTGGCTTGTATTTCCTTAAGTTGAGAAAGTTGTGGTATAATCTCACCAAGATCTTTCTGATTAAAAACTGTGAAATCTAAAATTAGAGCTAAATCATTCAGGAGTGATGTCAGGAAGCACTTGTTCAGAAAAAGTATATTAGACTGTGCACACTGGGGACAGTCCAAATTTTCAAGATTGAAATAGAATTTATTTTTGGGTAACAGTGTCATGGGAAATGGTGCAAAAGGAGTTTAGTTGATAAGGGGGCATGATTTGATTGAATGATGGGCTAGTCTCGAGGGGCTGATGGACTCCTCTTGTTGTAATGCTCCCGCAACCAGCAGAATATTGCAATATGACCTTAAACAGCAGTGCACCTTCTGAAACCTATTCACGGGGTCTCCGTAATCTGTTGCATATTATTTCCAATGCTAATGAAGCCTTAGCATATATCACTAAGATGAGAGGAGAGAGATTTATTAAATACATGAGGGGCAAATTTTTTACACAGAAGGTAGCTCATGTGTGGACTAGGAAGTGGTGGATGTGAGCACTATTACAACATTTAAAAGACATTTGGATAAGTACATGAATAGAAAAGGTTTGGAGTGATATGGGCCAGGCACAGGCAGATGGGACTAGTTTAGTTTGAGATTATACTTGGAATGGACTGGTTAGACTGAGGGGTCCGTTTCCTGCATGACTCCATGATTACACCAGATTATAGGCAGTTAAAGGTTGTTAAGTGGAGGCCTCAGAAAAATGCATTAATTGTTTGAACTGGAAAGTGATGAGACTCCCGATAGTACAACCCTTGAGCATTTCCACTTAAAAGCCTTCAGAATGAATTGTGTGTTGTAGGCTGGAGGTACAATACAGCAGAGTTGCAGTGTGAAGCTAGTACATATGAAACTCTGAGATGAAGATTCCTTACTCTCATGCTCCTTCAATGGTCACCAAAATAGATTTAATGTTACCTACACACCAAAGAGATTTTCCCTAACACTTTGACTATTTTACAAGCCTGTTGAACACAATTTCTTTTAAAAATGTTGGAACTAACAGTAAAAATAGGTCAAAGGAATGGTATAACTTGGCACAATGATTCTTCAGATGGGTACTTATGTCCTAAACTGATTTGAGCAGTTGCCAAAATATTTTATGGAACATGTCCAAACACACTAATATAAGCAGCCTCTGCATTAAGGTTATAATTATTTTTTGTTTCCTTATTGTGTAATACTAAAATACTCCCTGAAGAAAGAACATAAATAAAATCTGTTTTTGCTCAGAACTACAAAGTTTTAAGTTCAGTCTAGCTGGAGTTAGATAATTGGGTAATTTATGGATGTTAATATAAAGAATCATTGCTGAAAATTATACTGAAAGAACAAAAGTGTTGCATTCCTAAAGCACCTTTAGTGACTCTGTGAAGTTCCAAAGTATTTCCCAGCCATTGTGGTACATTTGAAGTGTAGACAACATGGCCATGTGGGAAATATGCAGCTGATTAGAGCTTATCACAAACAGAAAAATTGAAATGACCAAGTAATCTATGTTAATAATGTTGGTTAAGGGAGAAATAATGGCCAAGACACCTGAGAGAACAGATTTCTTTGAAGTAGTGCCATGGGATCCTTAGCATGAGGGGGCAGGTGGGCCTCAGTTCAACATCTCACCTGAAAGATGGAGCAGTGATCCCTTGGCCCTGGAATGAGCATATCAGAAGCATCACTTTGTATACACAATTGACTCATGGTTGAATGATTGATCACTGAGCACAGTAAGGGTGCTTAGCAGGGTGGAAACATGGTATTTTTGTTCATAAATGTCAAGAAAAAAATCAATTCAAAGCTTTAATATGAGCTGTCAGGTACTCAGGCCTGTGTGTTATGTCAGGTTTGAACTGGTTGATTTAATCCTTCAGTGAAAATTTTCAGCTGTAAGACAGTGTAGAATATAAGAACAAGGGAATAGCTTCAAGTGTCTTGGCTCATGCTTTATTAGATGATCACAATGTTATAACATTAACAGGTTAAAACAATAACTCAAAAATGTCTGACACCCACGGCAAAATTGGTAACCCTCACAAAACATGGAACAAAATATCTGATCAGGTCAAAATGTAAACCTTGGTTCTGTGGGTGGAAAGCACTTTGGAGCTGTGGCTGAAGGATCAAGTCCCCCTCCAGATATTTGGCTACCTAAACTAACCTGGCATTGAAGGGCTGTCTGAGTTGCTGTCTTTAGGAATGCATGTTAAATTGAAATTGAGTCCTGTCCCTTGGGTAAATGAAAGAACAATTTGCTGTTTGCAAATTGGCTGCAGTGTTGGGACCTTCTGTGAATGTAGCAGGTGCTATATAAATGAAAGCTCTTCATTTGAACTACACAGTTTCCATTCTCACTATGCATGATATTGCTGTGGCCATTAGTGAGTGAGAGTTAGGTATAACAATGAAATGAATTTATACTCATATACAATATTTTATGTTCATTATCAAGTGGAAAATAACTTATTTTCCTGAGTTTTAATCATTGCTGTACAGGATGCATTTTGATGGGACATCTGTGAACACCACGAAGGCTGTGCACTGCCTCGTTCCACAGCATTCTTTATTTCTTCTTGTTGACAGAATGTTAGTCCTGGCAGTGTCAGGTGGAATCTTTATCTAATCACCTCACATCGAATTTCCAGGACAAGAACAGCCCAATTGGCCCAACTAGTGTAAACTGATGTCTGTGCTCCACACAAGCCTCATGTCCCCCTGTCAGTGTACACTTCTATTTTATCCTCCTACACATACATCATCCAGTTTCCCTTTAAATACATTCATGACATCCCCTACAATTGATCTCTGTCATAATGAAGTCCAACATTCTCCATCTCCCTGGTAAAGACATTTCTCTTGAATTCCTTGCTGGAGTTGTTTTAGTGACTGACATTCTAGACAAGCCTACAAGGGGAGATATTTTCTATGTGTTTAAGAGACTGATATTCTTATGTTGAATTAGACAGCAATTGATTTTGAGATTTGCACATGCTTTATTGAAAATCTCCAGTTTAGAACAAACACCACTTGCCACATTTCTCATATGGATTCCCTCCTGTCCAGATGCCAGATTTCCCACCATGGAAGAAGCCAGCTCTTTTAAAATATACCAAATTGTAAACAAAAACTGTACAGCTGGGGCACCAAAACATTAATCGAATAACAAAGGAAAAACCATAAGGAGCTAAATCAAAATATCAACAGGAGGCAGAGAAGCCAGCTGTTAAATGCAACATCCAGTGGACATTGGCTTCTCTCAATTAGTTTTGGAGCTATTCTGGCTTACCCTTAAATGGACCTGCATTTCTACCGCTGACATTGTCCACCTGGTGAAATCCTCTAAATTTTTATTTAAAATATCCGACTGACTCGCCCTTTATCCTACTCTGCCTGAGCATATTCAACCCCCTCAATTCCTTTAATTCTTTACCATTTTTCCATGCTTCTACATGTGGCTATTATGTTGTGACATCATAGAATCATAGACCATTTGGGAGGTAAAAACAATGACTGCAGATGCTGGAAACCAGATTCTGGATTAGTGGTGCTGGAAGAGCACAGCAGTTCAGGCAGCATCCGAGGACAGGCAAAAGCCTGTCCTCTGATTTTGCCTGTCCTCGGATGCTGCCTGAACTGCTGTGCTCTTCCAGCACCACTAGTCCAGAATCATAGACCATTTGGCCCATCAAGCCCACATTGACCCTCAAAGCATCCCACCCAGACCACCCCTACCTGTAACCCTGCATTTCCCATGGCTAATCCACCTAGCCTGCAAATTCCTGGACAATATGTACAATTCAGTATAGCCAACCCACCTAACCTGCACACCTTTGGACTGTGGGAGGAAACCAGTGCACCCGGAGGAAACCCATGCAGACAATGGGAGAATGTACAATCGCCCGATGGTGGAATTGAACCCAAGTCCCTGTACGCTGTGAGGCAGCAGTACTAACCACTGTACGACTCACTCAGGTGTACCCTAAATTGGAGACTTAGGTTGTTTAAAGTGCTCCAGATGTTATCTAATCAAGGTTCAATTCTAATTAGCACAACCTCTCTGCCTTTCTCCCTCTGGAAATGAACCTCAGAGCCTGGGTCATTTGGACATGAAACTTTGAGTCTGTTTCTCTCTCCACAGATGCTGCCAGACTTGCTGAGTTTCTCCAGCAATTTCTGTTTTTTTTTGGCTCAGAGCTTGACCTGCATTTTATAAATTGGTCTTTAACTTACGGACCCTCCTTTCAATACTTGATGCATATCCTCGATTTGTGCCATTCTAACATTCATGCTTGTGTGATTTATGCTATTTTTTAGGACTTGCCTTAACGTTTATCCTTGAGAATAGCTTTAAGCCTGAATCTGGAGCTCGAGCGGGTGTGCCGAAGATTGGAATCTTGATCACTGATGGGAAGTCTCAGGATGATGTCCTTCCACCAGCCAAAAGTTTACGTGATGCTGGCATTGAGCTCTTTGCTATTGGTAGGTCTCTTGTGTAGCTATGGATTTCAACTGAGCACATTTGAGAAATGGTTAACTAGATTTGTACCCTTGTACTAAGACAGGCACTAAGGTTCCTGTGAATTTATTTTACAGATTACGCAATGGGATTTCTTAGTAAATGCTGTTTAGCGAGAAAGCTGTATAAGTTGAAACTTACCTGGCAAAATATTCAAGAGGCACTTAGAAACTACAGACTATCGCAAGGAATGACAAAAAGACAGCTTGCAATATGCCAAGCCCCTGTGTAAATGAGTGAAATGTAAAGTTATCCATTTTGGTAGGCAACAGTTTTAAAAAGTAAACTTTTTATTTGACTTATGAGAGATTGGAAAATGTTTAGCTTCAGAGGCACCTGGGCATTGTATATGAATCTGAGAAAGTCAACTTGCAGCAAGCAATGTAGAAGGTAACTGGTCCCTTAACGTTTGTTACCAAGGAGTTAGAGAATAAGAGTAAAGAAGTCTTATTACGATTATACAGGGCATGATGAATCCAGTGTTTTGGTCTCCTCATCTAAGAAAGGATATATTTGCTCTTGATGGAATGCAGCAAAACCTCACTAGATTGATTGTTGGAATAAGCGGACTGCACTGATATATCTATATTCTCCAGAGTTGAGAAGAAATATAAAGTTCTCAAAGGGCTTGACACGGTAGACGCTGGGAAAATATTTTTCCTGGCTGTGAAAGGGTTGGTCATTTATCAATAAGGTGAGAAATTGGTGAATCTTTGGAATTCTTTGCTTCAGGGGTCTGTGGATGCTCAGGCATCAAATATGTCTTAAGGCAGATGTTATTGACTTTTGGATACTAAAGAAGGTAAGGAATATAGACATTTTAGGAAGATGGAGCTAAGATATGATGATCGACTGTGGCTTTGTTAAATGGCAGAGAATGCTTTAAGGTCAAATAGCCTGGCCCAATTCTTACTTCTTATGTAAAGGCCATGCCATTCAGTGTAAGCCAATAGTGGAGGAAAATGAAGTTGTGCAATGTGGGAACTGTTACCTCAGCATGTATATTATCTGAGAAGCCCCTCTTTCTCTGGCTTGAATGCTGGCATAGCTTATTGACAGAAGGATTTCTGTGCTGCTAAGTATAGAACTCCACATCTGGTTTTTTGTGGTGCAGAGCAGTATCCTTGCCTTAAGACAAAGTTAAAAATCATATAACACCAGGTAATAGTCTAACAGGTTTATTTGGAATCACTAGCTTTCTAAGCGCTGCTCCTTTATCAGGTGGTTGTGGAGTATAGGATCATAAGACACAGAATTTATAGCAAAAGGGTTATAGTGTCATGGAGCTGTAATGATATATTAAAACAAATTTAGATTAAGTCTTTCATCTTTTAGAATGGGATATGCTAGTTTCAGTTCTTTAATATGTAAATCCCAGAGCTTCTTTTAAGTTACCTTCTCAAGATAGCTTTAGCTTTTCTAACAGTAAATGCCATCTCAGCTCAGACAATACCTTAAAAGTGTGAGGTTAAAGTCTGTCTGTATCCCAATGTTGAGTCTGACTGATTCTATTTCTAAACTGGGACTTACAGAATCTTATATGGATTTATACAGTTCTTTGAGCAAAATAAAATGCAATTCTACCAATACAAATTCATCCCATTAACTTATATGTGTGTGAGTGCAGGAGAGACAGAGTCAGTATGTGCATGTGAGTGTGTGTACATGTGTGTGTAACCTTAGTCAAGTAGGTGTGTGAGTCTGATGGGGTATAAACCTGTGAGAGGATGTGTGTGTGGTTGTGAGTACGGGGGGGAGGGGGGGGGTGTTGGGTGTTGGGGGGTGGGATGTATGTGTGTGCGTATGAGAGAGAGAGCTTGTGTATGAGAAGAGATTGTGTGTGTATATGCGTGTATGTATAGTGCAGTGGGGTCATGTGACATGTAGTGTGACATGACCCAAGGTCCCATGGGTACCAATCTTGGCCACTTTGCGTTGTTGCTTGACCCTATATTGCTTCTTGCTATTAATTTCATTTCATTTCTTGCCAAACAGGCAACTTACTCATCTGCTTGTCCTTTCAATTCTTGGATATTTAGTCACCAACTCTGATCCCCTTGCAATCACATCTCTGTGATACCCACAACATCGTCACTGTTAATTTCAATCAGCACTATGAACTCATTTACCTTGTTATGTATACTGCATGCAGTTAAATACAACATCATCAGTCCTCCATTGGCTGCTCCCTTCTCATAGTTGACCCTTTACCTAATGTGCATCAAGTTAGATTCCTGACCCTTTCCATACACTTTGTCCTATTTCTTGTTCTGCAAAATGTAATAATATCTCCTGAGCCTCTCCTCACTTTTAACTAGTTTAAAGTCCTAATGACCACTCTATTTTGCCATTGCACTGGATCCTAGAGTTGGAAGCCTGGGTTCAATAATAACATCTCTGAACAGGTTGATTAAAAAACATTTCTTTTAGAATTACACATTCTCTCAGAGTTTTACAATTCATACAATGAATTTTGAAAATGAGGACACTTGAAGGAAGAAAAATGACAGTTGATGCCATATCAACACCATTATCAATAGTGAATCATGCCAATTTCTTTGTTCAAGAATTTTTATTTTTTCCCTTAAACAATAGGTGTGAAAAATGCAGATGTGAATGAGCTAAAGGCAATCGCCTCTGAACCCGACGAGACACATGTCTACAATGTAGCTGACTTTAATATCATGAACACAATTATTGAGAGCCTTACTAAAACAGTGTGCTCACGTGTGGAAGAACAAGACAAAGAAATAAAAGGTATGATGCTGTATGTTTACACTAGGCCCCTCTTTCTCATCCACCTCTTTATTTTCTCTACCTCTCAGCTCAATACATTTTCCACAATTTATGCAACATGTGAATCAATGTACTGTTAGTTTTTCCTCTTAGAGGCAGCCTTTCGTAAGCAGAAAAGGCACTCAATATAAATTTTATCTTAGTGAGGTTTTTGAAAATTTGTTTTGCTTTTGAAAATTATTGGAATAGACGATAGACAGAATTCTTTTCAGCGGTTGAAGAAAATTATTGCATTAGTGTAAGGAGTAATGCATTTTGTATTAGATGTTGATCTGACTACATAACCCAAATTAAGTCACGAATCAGGGTTGACGTATTACACTAAGCCTAGGCGAATGGGAAAATTTGATGTCTTCCATTAAGAACGTTTAATGAAAGCTTAAAATTCCATGGATAAGTTTAGTTATACTGTTGTGAAGTACCCAATTTTTATATCAAAGAAGGATTGCTTAAACTTAGGTTCTTAAAAATGACGCCTGCTTAAGAGAAAATAATAATGGACCCAATTTTTAGATATTTGGGTGATTCCTGGGAATGGTGGTCAGAGTTATGTGATCAGAATGATGAGTAATGTAGGAAAAACCTGAGTTAACTGTTGCAAAGGAGAATACTAAGTAGTTGACAAAATCTGGAAAAGCAGGAAATGAAATATAGCAGGCAGGAAGTGAAATAATCTATATAAATGAAACCTCTCAAATAGGGTTGAACTTTTACTTAGGTCTAACTTCACGTGCCTTCAATAATACTGATTTTAAATAGTTGTAATTTACAAGTGAACTATCGTCTATTGCCAAACAACTATCATTAGTATGTTAACAGTACAAATATGACGTTCAGTTTCAAAACTGTGTAAAAATGCATTTGTAGATAATTTGGTCATTTTGGTGTCTACAACACACAGACAAAATCTCCCCCAATTGATACAAAGATGTATGGCTTTATTAATCTAAGGAGGGATATTCCTTCTATCTTTTCATCAAACTGTTCTGAATATTAAAGGTAAGAGACAGAGAGAAATGATTTCCACTAGGTAGAGAGTCCAAGACTTGGGGAAATAATCTAAAAATTAGCTTCGGGCCTTTCAGAAGTGAAGTTAGAAAAACATTTGCTTGACAAGTGGTCTAGAAATTTGGAACTGTCTACTGTAAATGCCAATTGGTACTAAATTTATTGTTAATTTTGCATTGAAGATTGGGGTAGATTGTTGTTAGCAAAATGGACTATGAGTCAAAGACAGGTATAAGAAATGAGGACACAGATTACCCATGGCATAATTGAATTGAGGGACAGACTGGCCTCATTCTGTTCTTAGTTAGCTAAGTTGGTCTTTTGATAACAATGTCAGTGCGTTTTCTGCAAATTTGTGATTCCAACCTAAAGCACCAGGTTTTTAATTTGTCGCTGAATCTTTAGAAGCAACTGGAAGTTTGAGCTCGAACCCAGTGGCACCTGCAAACCTTGTAATAACTGACGTAACAGCTCGGAGCTTCCGTGTCAGCTGGTCGCACGCACCTGGGAAAGTGGAAAAGTATCGTGTGGTTTATTACTCTACCACAGCAGGTCAGCCCGAAGAGGTACATCAGTGTTCATTCTAATCAAAAATAAATACATATAAAGTTTTACCAAACATCATTGCATGTATAAAAGCAAAATGCTACCGATGATTCTGAAGGAAAGGAGAGAAAGGTTTGGAAATACTCAACTGGTCAGGCATCATCTGTAGTGAGAACAACTGGGTTAACGGTCAGAAATTTCCCCTGGGCCTTGGGAATCTGACATCAGAGCCATATAAAGGCCCTGAGCCTAATCTTGCAGTCAAGGCACACCCTGGGGCAGAAGTCAAATTTTCTATCCCCTTGTTCAT